>NW_026701725.1:0-312341 GCF_030435755.1 Ochotona princeps
CCCACATGGGTAGGGAGAGCTCAGTAACCTCAACAGGAGGACGCTGGAGACAGGAACAGCCATGTTTCACACTCAGGTGCTCCAATACAGGCAGCAGGTATCATAATAACTAAGCCAAGATTTATTTTAATATATACTTCCAAATAAACCCCAAAGTCACTTCTGCAAGTAATTAGTCCTTTTAAAAATGTTAACTACAATACTATTGGCTTACGGAGCATTTGTGTTTTTATTAAATACTCAATATTCCTTAGAGGTAATGTTCAAGATTTTATTTTTAAATACTCTTTTTGCAACATTATTTATCATGTATATTCACAGATTTACTGGACACTTGAATTTTCAGTGAAACATTTGCTATCCCTTCTTCCTTGATTAACCACTGCTCTGTGATGTGCTGCATTAATTTTAAAGGCTCTTAAAAGGAGAAATTACAACGCCTGCTGTGATAACATGATACTATCCTAACTGTAGCAATCACTTTAAAACTACTTCTTTGGGCCCGGCGGCGTGGCCTAGCGGCTAAAGTCCTCGCCTTGAAAGCCCCGGGATCCCATATGGACGCCGGTTCTAATCCCGGCAGCTCCACTTCCCATCCAGCTCCCTGCTTGTGGCCTGGGAAAGCAGTCGAGGACGGCCCAATGCATTGGGACACTGCACCCGCGTGGGAGACCCGGAAGAGGTTCCAGGTTCCCGGCTTCGGATCGGCGCGCATCGGCCCGTTGCGGCTCACTTGGGGAGTGAATCATCGGACGGAAGATCTTCCTCTCTGTCTCTCCTCTGTATATATCTGGCTGTAATAAAATGAATAAAATCTTTAAAAAAAAAAAAAAAAAAACTACTTCTTTACTTATCATTAGCAATGCGAAGAGATAAAAGTAATTACATCAAAAGTATTCTGATAAATGATTGTTTAACAAGTTTAATATTCTGAAAATTTAATCTAGAAAACTCTCAGCACACCGTGGATTAGGATACTGTCTGATGACACAGATCCTTCCATATTTCCTCTAATTAAGGAAAGTCCCTAGAACATTCTCAATCAATCAGTATCCTCAAACCACCCTGCTTTGCAACTAACTCCCTTAAAGGCAGCCTCAATGAACCAGTTGCCAGACCAAGCTGACTCAAGCAAAAAAAAAAAAAAAAAAAGTACAGCAATTTCCAGTTATCCAATCAGTTCACAGTCAAGTCCGATGTATATTTTTCCTCAGGGCAATCAGCCAGTCAGTGTTTAGCAAATGGATTAAAATGGAAAGCATACCACCTGGCCGACAAATACATGGAAAAGAAAAAAAAAGTGCTCAACACCACACCACCAGTCACCGCAGCTGGAGGAAACTGTCTAGATTGCCTGGTGCCTAGGCAAGTGTTACACGACTGGGGGGAAAAGCCAATAGCTGACTGGCATTGCGGGCCTGGTTCATAACAACTGTGAATACGTTCCTATTCGTTAATATTAAACCCCCATGGAAGGGGCAGTGGGGAGCAGACAGCTGCCACCTGCTTGCCAGGGTCCTTGGGCAAGCTTTCAATGTGGACAGAGATGCAACCCCAGGCCACCCTGGGCCAGGCTGCTACACTCACAGGAATACTCAAAAGCCAGGGCTGTCGACAGCACACATGGGAGCTGGAGCTTCAGATGTGCCAGAAAGAAGGGTCTCAACAGCTCCCCCCATAAACCATTCCAAGGGCATATGCGAGTACCAGTGCTGAGGGCAGTCGGGCCTGACAGAAATCTACAGGGCCTCCCCAGGCCAGGCACCTGGCAGCACACATGAGAGCCAAGACTCACAGTGAGTCAGGCAGGGACCCTAAGGAGTTGGTCCACAGGGGCTCCATGGGCCACACAACAGCACCCTCTGGGCAAGGAGGCCCACCAGTGGCTTTTGGCATCGACAAGCAGCATGCCAGCCTCAGACACATCAGGATCTCTGATCTCAGAACCAGTAGGTGTGTGCATGCATTGGACTCCTCGTTCCACACACTACACCCCTGTGCAAAGAAGCCTACGACATTTCAGAGTAATGATGAAGATGTGGGACACCTAGCCAGTGGCACTGATTAGAGTTCTCCAGCTAAGGAGAGGGAGCCATTAGATGACACAGAGGGTTCTGAACCCAGAATAGGCCAGCCCTCTACTCCTAAGCAGCCGGAAACAACTATGGAAGATTTGATTCACTCTTCAGCACCCTTAGATTAAGGGTTGGAAATCCTTCCGATCAATAAAACTACCCTACCCTCGGGATATACTTTCCTCACCAGGTACCTGCCACCACATCATGAAACCACTCCCCTACCCCAGAAACTGTCCACGTGGAGGGGCTATCTCTTCCTTCTCATGGACATGGAAAGAAACGGCAAAAACATTTCCCTATCTCCTGCCTTTCCCCTCTGACCGAGCCCACTCTGAACATGCCCATCATGTATCTGTGATCGCCTCACCTTTTAAAGAAGCTTTAAAGAAAAAAGTCACCAGGGAAATGCAAATCCAAACCACAATGAAATATTACCAAATTCGAGGACGTGGAAAAAGGGGAACATCTATACACTGGGTGGAAATGTAAATTATCGCAATCACACTAGAAAACAGTGTGGGGATTTCTTAAAAAGGCAAAAAGACTTGCCATATGATCCAGCAATCCCACCACTGTGGTATTCTGTGACTATACCAAGACAGGAATACGTTGTGTCAAACAGCTATTTATCTGCACCACCATCAGCAGTGCTGACAATATCCAAACCATGAAATCAACCAAATTTGTTTATCATCAGATGAATGGGTACCAAGAATGTACATACACATAATGAAATACTATTCAACTAGAAAAAAAATAAAATTCTATCATATGCAGCAAAATGAATGCAACTGGAAGACATAATGTTGAATGAAATAAACCAGACATAGGAAAATACAGTATGCCCTTATATTTGGGGGGCTAAAATTCAAAAACAGATTAAAACAATCAAAACACAAAAAAATCAAAACAAAAATACCCATATGTATCAATATTTCCAAACACAGTTTGTCAAACTTCAACACCCATATCAAACTAATTGATAAGAAAGTTATACTACTGCATTTTAGAGATCCATAATTATTTTAAAACTTTCCCTATGTAGGCAGTGTCATCCTCCTACTCGATTACTGTTTATAACACTTGTCTATATTCCTGATAAACAAGGTTCATTTTTATTTAAAAAAAGAAAAGGAAAGCCTACCCACAGTGAGCACAGTGAGCACCTCTTCCGTTTTCTGAGAAATTCCTTGTAAAAGGCAAAGCATCTTTACCATGACAGCTCATGTACAAGTATCTGTCACTCCTAAAGTGATGACAATTGATTTTAAAAATATAACTGCATTACATTTTCTTTTCTTTTGCAAGGAAATCAACTTATCAAAACGATTATAGTCTTCTGTAATGTTTGAGTTCTTCACAAGTGACAAATGACAAAGCTCAAATGATAAACCAAGATGAAACATCAGTGAAAACCAATCATGACTCTTCCGCTTACTATCTCATAGACCACCCGGGCTTAATTCAACCCACAGATACAGCTAAGAACTATAGAGAAGCATAAAATCCATCCAAAATAACTGACTATACAAGAGAAAAGTTCATGTGACATGCATACAAGGATCAGTGAAATGCTTTCTGTTGCTGCCGAAAGGGCATAAAAACAGATTTAAGGAGGCTTATGATCTTGTGACACTACAGAGAGAGCTAGTTAATGTCACTCCTTTAACTAAGCCTATTATATTTGTTGCAGGAAAAATAGACCAGTAGTAACTATTGCATTTTTTAAGTGCTTCTATCTCACTAATACCTACTCTGAAATATGTATAATCAAGTAAGATTTTAAAATAAGGATTTTAAAAAACAAATAAGATGTACGGGGGAAAACGATGTGATATTCTGGTAGATGGTGACACAGTGATTTTCTTCCATTTGAATATTAGGATATCAACGATTAGGTCGATTTATGGGGACGTAGAGCTGAGGAAGGAGAGAGTATGACTCATTTAAAGGGATAATTCGGGAAAAGCCATAGAATGACAAACCATTGAAAGAGCCTTGAAAAAATAAATTATTTTTTACTTGATATAGCCAAGACAGAAAGACACTTCAAAGACAACTGAGAGACTGTAGAGCCCGACACCCAAGTGTTTGTTCAAGCAATGGAGGAATCGAATGTTAGAGACAGCAGAACCTGCTCCCCAGGAATTTGACATCTGTACCTGATTGTTCTTTTCTGTCAAGTCATCAAGAGTTTCAGACTGTTTCTCCAATGCTCGCTCTAGTTTCTTATGCTTCAGTTTCCACTGCCTGATGGATTCCTGGGCTTTCAGCTTCAGGTCTTCTCTGCGTCTTTCAGCCTCCTCCCTCAGGGCCTCCGACTGCCGCAGCTCAGCCAGGTACTGTTTGGCCTGCTTGGTGGCATCCTCGGCGTGCTGCGTCAGCTCCGCGATCTGGAGGTCAGCTCGCTTGCGCTCAGCCTCGCTCGTCTCAAAGTGATTTTGGATCTCCCTGAGCTGATTCAGCATGTGCAACTGTTGTTTTTCCCTGCTCTCCAACTCGTGAGTTAAATTCTAGGAATAAAAGCATATGAAACATTAGGAAAAATTTTCTTGTCAATGGCAATGTGTAACATTTCATCAAACAACAATCTCAAATGTCACAGAAATGGAAATCAACCATACCAAATTTCATTAGAAAGCAACTCAGAAAACATGACTCCTTTTCTGTGTGTTTTATAACCACATTATTTGGGAATGATGTTTTACAGCAGTATTACCTCTTTTAAGCTGTTATTCAGTGAGGGAAGAAAACATTTATTTTCAACTAGTTATCACTAAAAAGGAAGGCATTGCTGAGAGAAACAAAGTACACTTGTTTTAATTAGAACTTATTGCCTTGTGCAACTGACGAAATAGCAGTGTTCTTAAACTTGTCAGATTATCAGCAACCACCAGCAGCAATCATATGCAACTTTCTACCTCCTGGCAGTACATGACATTTTATTACAATAAAGAAAGAATCAGTAACAACAAAAAAAGCATCATTACTTAAAGTTTATAAAATGGCCCCTGACAAAATACTTTTAGATGGATTATTTCCAGATACAACAACCATGTCATTCATGAATCATTTATCTCAGACTGTCATGAATCAATACTGAACAGATTTTTCAAGAAAATAAAAATCTGTGGGACTATTTGTATAATCAAGAAAAGAACCTTAAAATTTTGCTTCCCTAAAATGACAATGGTCACTAATATGCTTGAAAATTACACAGAATCATCAGTGATTCATACATATTTTAACTGAGAACCAGGAAATGTCTATTTTTAGTCCAAAAATAAGAGGATATTATTATCAACACTGAGCAACTTACGAATGTTGCAAAGAAATGAAAAATTCAGAAACTGTCGCTCTTGACTGAGCCTTCCTTTCCAAATACAAAGACGTCACACAAGCAACAGAGCAAGGTCATGCGTGTGTCAGCACCGCATGTCTGGCACAGCTTGAAGGTAGCACTTGGGACATCTACCTTCCATATCACAGTTGACCGAATCCAACTTCATCATAATGAATACCCTCCTAACAAAAGGTGACCACCTAAACACTTGGGTTCCTGGCACCCAAGTGACTGAGTTACTGGTTTCTAAGTGGCACAGCCTAAACTGTTACAGGCATGTAGAACTGATCAGTAGCTCGCTAGCTCGCTCTCTCCCCCTCCCCCATTTCTTTCTCTCTACTTCTACCTCTCTCTCTTTTTGCCTTTCAAATAATTCTTTCTTTTAAAAAAAGGTTTAAGGTGATGCTACAAATTAAAAGATCTCAAGAAGCTAACACGGGGCCAGGCATTTGAGACAGCAATTCAAACACTACTTGGGATTTCACAAACCATATCAGGGTGCCTGAGTTTAAATTCCTGTTCCCCTAGATCCAAGGCCCCTATTAATATTTATGTTGCAGGCAGCAGGTAATGGCCCCAGTACTAGAGGGTTCTTGCCATCTACATGGGAAACCAGACTGAGATGGGGGATCCTGATTCGACTCGCCCTAGCCTCAGCTGTTGCAGGCATTTGGGTAGCGAACCAGGGGATGGAAAATCTTTGTCTCTCATTTTTGTCTTTCTGTCTCCATGCTTTTCAAGTAAAAAATAAGTGAAGATGAACATGTGAACTGGATAAGCAGCATCTATCATTCACTTTGTACCACAACACTGACACATGAAAAGCGTAATAACATTTACCAAGTTCCTCTGGCCCCAACAGCAGAATAATCTGTGACTCAAATAAAACTTCATGTATCATCTCCCACAATTAAAGTCATGTTTGACATAAAGGAAAAGCAACAATTAAAATAATGCCTCAAAAACAAATTTCATTTTCTAAGTAGTAAGTTGGCACTTCTTCAATTTGTTAAATTCAACACAGCCTGGAAAAGATTAGTCACTCCTTCTTTCACCCAAACAAAATAATAAATTGAGAACTACAAACTTGTTTATGTGGAAAACTCAAAAGTGAGATCAGAAAACCCTAATGATTGTGGTTTACCTTTTGTCTTGATTCTGAAAGTTTTGCCAATATGCCAAAAGCAACCTTATCAACAAGCCCTGATTGAATGATTCTGTACCGAGAGAGAGAGAGACACTCAGCAATCAATATTTTGTTTTTACAACAACTCAGAGTGGCTACACTTGCTGTGTGTTGGCACACGGTCTATAGAACGATTAATGAGACGTGGCTTCAATACCAAACACACTAATGTCTCTTTGGAGACGGGGTTGGGAATATTCACACCAACAGCCAAATTCCAGAGTAGACAGAACTGAAACAACAGAGTCACCTGGACCAGCCTCATGCTCTTCACTGTGCTGAGTAGAAAGGGTCGCTCTAGGGGAGGTCATGTATGAGCTAAGATCTAAACAAAAAGAAGGAGCTGGCAGTAATAATAAAACAGCCATGACTACTAGGGAAAATTACGGAACACGGAGCCTGGCAGAGATTGAACAAACACTTAATAGAGCTCATTTCATTCAATCCCACCACAAAAGTAAAGCACTATTATTCTTACCAACCCCCACTTCAGTGATAAGTAATCAACATTACTGCAGTTAAGAATCTGGCCAAGATCACATACCGAATAAATGAAGAGATTCGAAGTCTAATCCCAGAGCTCATTTTTCAACCCTTGGCTAAATTTTCAGATTCCCAAAAAACCCTAATTCCATATCACTTTTGTCACCCACTTCCATTGTTTGTCTAATTTTTTTGCATCAGAATGCCATTCTTGATGCAAAAAGTTCCTCTCCTCTTCTTTCCTGTACTTCTGACTTTTAAGTATTCATCTATCTATCTTTACACTTCCTTCCTTCTGCTAGACCTATTCCTCATTGCCTCCATCTCTGCCTCCTCTACATCAACTCCCAACTCTGGTGGGATTAAAAAATTCCCTAATTTCTACAAGCATTAGTCTTAGTTTCCCTGCAAGAGTCACACAGGAGTATCAGCTGATAGAATTTACACTGACAGATTCCTATGCCTCTAGCCAGCTCATACAATGGTCATTATTAACAAAATGACTCTTCTGTCCCTCACTTACCATCATTCTTCCTGCAGGAGCAAATGGAGGCAGTGTAGGATTCCCCAAAACGTCTTACTTGCCCCATCCTGAAATTTATCAGTAGTGTCTTCTCCTTTTCTCCCCACCCTCTGAGCAAAAGGAGGGTCCTCCTACTCTGACAAATGAGCCTGACTTAACTGTCTCCATCCACAGCTACTAACAGCTTACTATCTACAGCAATGAAGTTCCCTCTTCCAAGTCTTGAATCTCTCCTTCCCAACTGAATCATTCTGCTCTACTTTTCAACTTAAAAAAAGTGACAGTATTGATTAGAAAATAAAACTGTACCAAAACAAAACTTAATTCATCTGTAAATTGTCTTTTTTTTTATTAATTACATTGCATTATGTGACACTGTCTCATAGGCTCTGGGATTCCGCCAACCCCTCCCCATGCCCTTCCCCCATGGTGGATTCCTCCACCTTGTTGCAGTATTACAGATCAAATTCAGTTGAGATTCCTTCATTGCAAGTATATACCAGCAAAGAGTCCAGCATCTTATTGTCCAGTTACATTCAACGGTTTCTTGGGGAGATCATCTCTGGTCTGAAGGTAGAGTTGGCAAAATATCATCCTGATCAATTAAAAGCCCCAACGTAACATCAACAACAATTTACAACAATGTAGAATTGTTATGGTATTGAGTAACCAATATGTTACAAGATGCAAGTTCTTAACCACATCCTGTGACTACTTCATTGACATTTCAATTTTAATTCATACACAGAACCGGCTGCTATACACCTTAAAATGGCTATAGGGTACTATTCAGCTGTCTCATGTCTATCCTCATTTTAATATTTAGCAGTCTATAGCATTGAAGCATAATTCTACGGAACTTGGCAGATTTTAGGATAGTCTAAACTGGCTTATAACTCTAGCAAGGCATATGTCAACAGTTGAGCTGTAGAACTGTTTTAGGAGGGGTGTGCAGAGAAACCTTCCATTCCCCAGTGAGGAGTATCTAATCTCTGCGTCCTACCTAGTAAGGTATATGTGAATCCACGCTGTTTCCTGTCTCGTTCTAAGCTTTCCTTGTTGTTCTTTGTCTATCTGTTCTAATTTTGTTTGTTTGTTTGTTTTGGGGGGCTCCAGAGCGACCCTGATGGTCATTGCAAGAGAGGATGGGGGATCCAAAGTTGGAACTAAGTAAGGACCAGAGAAAGCTCCTCTCGCTAGTCCTGAAGGAAGTTTACTGTTCCTCTGTGTCTACAGACCGCTCAGAGCTCCTGGATGTTGTTCTGATGACCTTGGATCCTGTGAGGAAGGATTTGGGCTTCTTCCATCCCATGTGGTAGATCCCAACAGGGGTGGGTGACCTCAGAGTTCTCAGCCTCCAAAGGCACTCCAATTCCCAGTGCAAACACCCTATACTACTTTTAAGCTCAAATCACTGAAGAGTAGCCTATATTTCATGTTTTAGAATTTTACTTCTCATTCACTTAGATTACTGTAAATGGCCTCAGACTTCTATTATATAGTGTAAAAAGTTCTCAACAAGGTCCCCAAAAATCACCTATATCCAAATACAAAAGATTTTTAAAAATTTTCCTCGCCGACTGTAGCATGTGAAATGTTCCATTCTGTCTTGTTCATTCTTGTATCTCCTTCATGATACCATTTTCCACTAATTCTCTGCTATTTCCTGTTCCTTCAGAATTTGCTCTCTGGGTTTCTTCTCCTATTTATCCTTGAATGTATAACTTTAAAAGATTTCAGTGTTAAGTATAACCCCATCTATATAATATCCTTAGTAGGTGAGTAAACAACGGGACAGAGATGTGAGTGCCAATCACCGAACTGACGCTAAGCTTCAGAGTTGAATTACATAATGACTTTGTATATTTCAATATTCCATAGGTTCCCTATAGCATATCAAAAAAGTGAATTTAATTAATGTCAAACTCCTAACAAAAGATGGTGCTACTAAAGTCAGTGAAGCCTTTCTGTAATGAAAGAAGACAGAAGTGGGAGGTGAAATTAGATATTTATACCATGAGAAGATCTGAAATTATTTTGTGGGAAAGGAACAAATAAGGACAAGATGGATTTTTAAAGCTTGGATCAACAGTTACAAGGTTCCAACAGACATGGACCCAAAAATGTATAAAGTTGTTTAAATTTCTGTAGCAAACTCTATGAACCCAGAGAAACAAGTTCATTATAAATTATTCAGTAATTACAGTGAGAAGTGGTTAACATTCACAAGCCCAAAGCTTCAGCATATATACACCTTTGCTTCCACATTTAAAAACTGCACACAGCTCCCTGTGAATGTATTTGAAAATATCATGTCATTGGTTGGCTGTATGAGTGCAAATCAACAGACAAGGGTGTGGGTCTTATTGGAAATAACTGTGGCTTCACTACTGATGGAAAAGCAGCTTTCAATCTGAACTGATGAGCACAGTTCTCTAATTGCCCTGAGAATGGAAAACACGTAGTCATTATTTTGCTACTATCAGTCAGCATTATGCCTCAAATGAAATGTGTCAAGAATTCTTTCCTATATTTCTCTGCTATGGATCTTATCCAACCATTGTTCCAGTACATTCTTCAATCCACCTTCTCAAATAACTAGGCAGAATCATCCAACTATAGTGATTCTCAGCAAAAAATTACACATTGAACCTTCATAATAATGTGTCACACACACAGGTACACAAGCAGAGAGAGAGGGCGAGAGAGAGAGAGAGAGAGAGAGAGAGAGAGAGCGAGCCAGATAGAGAATGCAACTGTACAATCTTCACTATCCAGGGATAAGGCCTCTCAGGGTATTTACAGTAAATAAGTTTTACTGTAGGAATAAGTTGTAAATGGTATCTTCCTCATGCACTAAAAAAATGCTAAGCAAAAAAGCATTTTTCTTCTTTATTCCATATTTATTAATGTTTTTAGTTCTATTATTATCAACATATATTTTCGGGAGACATCTTGTACCCTACCACAAGAGCATTTTATATTTACACTATGTGAAAGAATCCTAGCTGCTAAAAAGTAGGATCGTTAAAGTTCATACCAGTTAAGCCCATTGTTATTTCTTACTATATCAGCATGGTTCAGGAAAGTCCCTTCCCACATATTACCAAAAGGTTTATAAAAGCCCAAATCAAGCATCAAACTTTTCAAATCTAAATTCCCTTTCTTTTATCTTTCTCTTTTCGAGCAGGGAAAAATGTTGATGGGAGTTGTGTTCAGGCTCTCAGATTTGTTGACAGCTAAAAGTAGTCACCAGACTTCAAATTTTATACCTATTTTTACAGCACAGTTTATTAAAGAGAGAAGCTAGAAAGTAAAAACTGCAGTGAGAAGAAGCATTCAGAATTAGTCAAGCTGGGGATCCAGGAAGCCTGAAGAATGAGAAGCTGCACAGACCTCAGTGTCAGAAAATACTTGAAAAACAAAGAAAGGTTCCTGTTTTCAGGGGACTGGCTGGGACAGAAAATTTCAGGACAGAAACCACAGAACAGAAAAGAGATCCCAGGGGGACAGTGATCAAGAGGACCAATGCCATCCGGGTCAGCTGCACGGCACTTATAACTGCAGGCGGGAGTCACCATCTCCCCAAGACGGAGCAGGGAGAGGCTGCTGCACATCCCAGCACCACTGGCAGCTGTAACTGAGAGAGGAACCGTACGCTGGGGAGCCGCTGAGGACTGAACAGCTACTTGGCCTCCTTCCTCTCCTGCACTCCCCGACCTGCCCCCGCCACACCTGCAGAGCACTAGACTCACCCGACTAGGTTACACAGAATCATGCAGCTGATGTCTGCTCTGCTGCTATCAGAAGCCAGATTAACAAAAAAGAGAAAGATATCATATAAACAAAGAAATGAAAAAGAAGATTACAACCAATGCGCCTGAAAAATAAGGGATCTTAAGAAAGTATTATGAGAAATTATATGCTGACAAACAAGAAAAACTCAAATAAACTGATAAGTAGTAATCAATAAATAATTTAATTACAAATTGATTACAAATTAAAATTGATAAGATGCAATTTTTAAAAATAGGAAATCTAAACAGACCCTGAACCAGCAAGAAGACTGAAGAAACAGAGCCCAGTGCAGTAGCATAGCAGCTAAACTCCTGCCCTTGAACATGCCAGGATCCCACATGGGCGCCAGTTCTAATCCTAGCAGCCCTGTTTTCCATCCAGCTCCCCACTTGTGGCCTGGAAAAGCAGTCAAGGATGGCCCAGAGATTTGGGACTCTGCACCCACGTGGGAGACCTGGAAGAAGCTCCTGGCTCCTGGCTTTGGATCAGCTCAGCTCCAGCTGTTACAGCCACTTGGGAAGTAAACCAACGTACGGAAGATCTCTGCCTATCCTCTCTGTATATCTGACTGTCCAATAAAAACAAATCTTAAAAAAAAAAAGACTGGAGCAGCAATTAAAAGTCTTCCATTTAAAAACTCCAGAATATAATCACTTTATTATCAAATTCCACAGACTATTCTAAGAGGAACCATCGCCAAATCTTTTGAAAGCATTTAAAAATTATTGAAACGGATGGAACTGAGTCAAATTCCTTATGATGCCAGCATCACTCTCTCGTAACAAAACTGAATCAAACTACCAAAAAAACTTACGACCTAATCCTTGTTAGAACTTTGAATCTTTTGCTAAAGAAGCAAAAATTCTCATGGAAGAACAAGGGAAAAAAATTCAAACCTCATTAAATGGAGCAAACTTCATGATGAAGTGAAATTTAACTCAGATATAAAGCTGGCTCAACAACTCAAAATCAATAAACATCATAAATCGCATCAACAGGAGGAAGAATGGTCATCTCAACGAACAGCAAAAACGTGATAAAACTCAGTATCTATTCATGATAAAAAAAACCTCCAAAAATTAGGTATACAGAAAAAAAAACGTATCTCAAAACTATAAAATTACATATGACAACCCAACTGCTAATACCATGAACAAGAAAAAGTTTAAGCATTTTCACTCAGATCTGGATCAAGAATAGGATATTCATTTTCACTACTCTTATTCAATATAACACTAAAAGAAATAGCAAACCCAGTTGGGGGGTAGAGGAATAACAGACATCAAAATCAGAAAGAAGTAAGCTAAAATGCAGCTGTTTGAGATGGCATGATATTGGGAGGTTTTTTTTTTTATTATTATTATATGATACAGTTCCATAGGCTCTGGGGTTTCCCTTCCAGCCGCCCCAAGCCCTCACCCCCGCACCACCGATTTCTGCCATGTCATTACAATACTATAGTCCTACACAATCAGTCACAAGTCCATCATTCTGCTGTTTAAGTATATCCTGATATTGTAGGCATGGACAATGGCAGAGTCCAGCATCCTATTGTCAATACATTCAAAGTTTCCCTGGGAGTCCATCTTCGATTTGGAAACAGAGAACCACACCGCATTGTATGTGTATGTGATAGCATTGTATCCTCACATCTATATGTGATAGTCTCTATTACAGCTACTATACACCCCCTTAAATCAAAAGCCA
This sequence comes from Ochotona princeps, assembly GCF_030435755.1. Lineage (NCBI taxonomy): Eukaryota > Metazoa > Chordata > Mammalia > Lagomorpha > Ochotonidae > Ochotona > Ochotona princeps. Next base: position 13,119 of record NW_026701725.1, read on the forward strand.
TAAAACAAACTCAGCAACAGAGAGAAAAGTAGAAAATTTACAACATGAAGTTAAATAGATGCTACTGCATGACCAGTGTCACAGAATAAATGAAAATCAAAGGCCTTCCTGAAGCAAATGATGCTACTATGTGACCTATTAGTCAGTGAGGAAATTAAAAATATATATATTATTTATGAATCAATGATGTAAAAGCAAAACTAGCAAATGGCCTGAGATGTAGCAAAAAACAGTATTTAAAGGGCTATTGATCTTGTATTGTGCATAAAGGTTGTCTTATATCAGACAGACCATATGATATTTGTCCTTTTGGGATTGACCTGTTTCACTGAACATAAAGGTTGTGACCATTTGCTTGCAAATGGTAGGATTTCATTTGTTTAATGCTGAACAGTATTCCAAGGAGTAGACGTACTACAGTTTCTTTATCTACTTTTCTTTTGAAGGGCATCTGGATTGGGGAGCCCACCCATGTATAGCCAATTAATCTTCAACACCAGAACTGAAAATAAGCCAAGGGAAAAGTTTGGTCTATTCAACAAATAGACAGTTGGATAGCAGCCTTCAGAGGTAAGAAACTACGAGTCCCCACCTGTCACCTTATACAAAAACCAGCTATCAATGGATCGAAGACCAAATCTACACTCAGAAACCATCAAACTATTATAGGAAAACATAAGAACAACTTTCCAAGATCAAGACACAGGAATTGAGAAAGACTTTGTAAAAAAAAAGTCACCAAAAGCACAGATAGTCAAAGCCAGATAAACAAATGGGACCACATCAGACTACACAGCTTCTATACAGTCAAGGAGACAATCAACAAAGTGAAGAAGCGACCAACAGAATGGCAGAAAATCTTTGCACACAACACAGCTGATAAAGGGACTCATATCCAAAATCTACAAAGAGTTTCAGAAACTCATTGACAACAAAACAAACAAACCCTGTGAAGAAATGGGTGAAGGAAATGAACAGGCATTTTTTTCAAAAGAAAATAGATGCACAACAGATGCACAAAAGGAAAATGTTCATGCTTCCCTGCCTGCAAAGTTAGCATCCCATATTGGTGCCAGTTCATGTCCTGGCAACTTTACTACTGATCCAACGCCCTGGTAATAGTCTGGGAAACCATCAAGATATTGCCCAGGTGGTTGAGTCCCAGCACTTATACAGGAAACTTGGAAGCAGCTCTCCAGCTCCTGGTTTTAGCCTGTTCCAGTCATGACTATCGTGGCCATTACAGAAGGGAAACAAGCACATGAAAAATATTATGTGGGCCTGGCAGCTCCACTTCCCATCCAGCTCCCTGCTCGTAGCCTGGGAAAGCAGTCGAGGATGGCACAAGGTATTGGAACCCACGTGGGAGACCTGGAAGAAGTTCCTGGCTCCTGGCTCCTGGCTTTGGATTGGCGCAGCACTGGCCATAGCAGTCACTTGGGGAGTGAATCATAGGACGGAAGATTTTCCTCTCTCTTCCTCTGTGTATGTCTGATTTTGCAACAAAAATAAATAAATCTTTAAAAAACAAATGTAAAGGCTGTTTTTAAAAAAATACTGTGTGCACAACTCACTCTCTCTAGCTCTGCCTTTCAAATAAAGAAAAAAGATACATTTAACTAAGTGAAAGGTCTCTACAGTGAAAATTATAAAACACTGATGAACAAAAGTATCAAGAACATGAAAAACAGATTCTTTGCTCATGCACGAGAAGAATTAATATCAATAAATGTTTACACCACCTGAAGCAACCTATAGATTCAATACAACTTCTATAGGAAAAAAGAAAGTCCTAAATTTGACGAGGAATCACAAAAGACCCAAAATAACCAGTGATTCTCTAAAAAAAATTAAGCTGCAGGCATCATTATACCTGGATTCAAAGCTTACTAAAAATTTATAGTAAATAAAGCAATCACATGCTGTTAACACAAAAGCTGACACACACCAATGGAACACAGCAGAGAGGCCACACTAGTCTTGGCAAAACTAGGTATCAATACATAGAAGAATGAAATCAACTCCCCATGTCTTACTGCACACAAAAATCAACTCAAGATGGATCAAAGACCAAAAGTTAAGACCTGAATATATACAGTGATTGGGAACAATGCATAGGAAATACTTCAGGACTTGGGTATAGGGAATGATATGTTGGGTAAGACCCCCCGCCAGCAGTGCCAACAAGAGAAAAGCTAGACCAAGGGATTATATCAAACTTGGGAGTTTCTGTACAGCAAACTCCACAATCAATTGCAAATATATATATGTATATATATATATACACACACACACACACACACATATATATATATATATTTGCAAGCTACGTATGAGTCACAGGATTAATAATCAGCAACACAAAAACTGAACCACAAAAAGCAATCAGTCGAGGGCCCGGCAGCGTGGCCTAGCGGTGAAAGTCCTCACCTTGAACACACCAGGATCCCATATGGGCGCCGGTTCTAATCCCGGCAGCTGCACTTCCCATCCAGCTCCCTGCTTGTGGCCTGGGAAAGCAGTTGAGGACAGCCCAATGCTTTAGGACATTGCACCAGCGTGGGAGACCCGGAAGAGGTTCCAGGTTCCCGGCTTCGGATCAGCGCGCATCGGCCCGTTGCGGCGCACTTGGGGAGTGAATCATCGGATGAAAGATCTTCCTCTGTCTCTCCTCCTCTGTGTATATCTGGCTGTAATAAAAATGAATAAATCATAACAAAAAAAAAAGCAATCAGTCAAGTTAAGAAAAAAGGCAAAGGACCTCAACAGACAGTTCTTAAAACAAGAAACACAAGGAACCAACAAATATATGAAAAATTCTCAACATCACCAAAACATCAGGAGACCCAAATCACAAACACATCAGAACACATACCTGCACCACCATGTTTAAATTAGCACTGTTTGCAACAGCCAAAAATATGGTCTCACCAAAGGTGTCCATCATCAGAGGAAAGGATAAACAAACATACACACGGAATATTACTCAGCTATTAAAAAACCAGAATGAAAATCTACTATATGCAGAAAAATGGATGCAACTGGAAGACATTATATTGATTCAAAGTAACCTGACACTAAAAAACAAACAAAAAACCCACTACACATGCTCCCTTATAGGTGGGACCAAAAATTTTAAAAGAAAAAAAAAAACTTTAAAAAGAAATGCTTCTGTGCATCAGAATTTCTACATACTTTTGTTAAATTGGTTCTTTATCGTTGTTGAACTAATGACTCAAAATGATATACTACCATAGTTCACATGATTTGTGATTATTTTAAATTTTATATGTCTGAGACTGAAATCTTCATTTTTATTGCTGAATGACTTTGCTTACATTCCAGCTGAAGTGTAACATTCTACTTTTTATTTCTTGAACTCTATCTACGAATGTTATCTCAAAAATTACTAAATGAAGGGGAGAAAAAAGAAATAAAATCTTAGAATTATATCTATGGACTATATTTATTCTCTACATTAATATCACATTAATATAATTTATGTAAACTATATTGTAGTAATCATACGTTTGCTATGACCTTGAAATTCAAATATATTAATAAATTTCTTAAAATCAAATTTGAAAAAATAAAAAATAAGCCTATAGCAATTTTAAAGGAAAAGCAAGTAATTACACCCATTGGAGACTGGAACAAGCACCAAAAGATTTCTCCTAGGGAATTTACGCAGTTGCCCCTGTATAAAATATTGTCTATCAGAAAAGCTCATTAGAGACTTGATGCTCAAGGTTTTAATTAGAGACTGGTCGTTTAGATACTGTCTGCCTAGTATGTACCAAAATTCCATTCTCCCAGATGGCAAACAGGTGTTCAACACAAACTGGAGCATTTGCATGGTCTAAACACAGCGGGTTATCCTTACCATCATTTACAGAAAGTTGTATACCAATGCAGAAAACTATTTATCCTTCCAGTTTGTGAATTCCAGGCAAAGCCTGCCTTGCAAACAGGCTGGACTACTCTGCCAGCTTGTTTCTGTGCAGCAAGTGGCTGAAGAACAGGGAGAAGGAAATACAAGCCAATGAGGCATAAAGAATTCAAAAAGCAAAAAACTATGTAATTCCTGTAAAACAATGCATTTTGAAGATGTTCAAAAAGAACTAACTCCCTTTAAAAATCATCGGCTCTGATCACTAGCTCCTGTTCTAATTCACATTCCCAGAAAACTACACTTGCCACTCAGATGAATAAGACACGAGAGAAAATGAAAAGAGAGGTCTTGTAAAAGGCAATAGCAAAAGCAATCGCATGAATTAAACTACCCATAAAAATTCAACTCCCATCACATACTGAAGGTCATAATCAGGCTCATTCATCACAAAAATGGCATTTATCAACTTGAAATTGCAAAATGGAAAGACTGCTCAAAGTAAGAGAACAATGAAGCAAATTGATAAAACACATCAATCAGTTCTGCCCAGCATATAAAAGTCTATAATATTTTTATTGCATTTCTCACACCCATGAGGAAGAATTGGTAAGCCTACACATAAAGCATTTTCCAGAGCAGGCATGCCACCTAATAATTGGGATATAGGTTAAGGAATCCACAGTCCTTACAAGGTCTATTTTCCAAATCATGTCTCAGTTCCTGATCACTGCTCACTGCTGCTGTGCAGCCTGGGAGACTAGCAGAGGTGGCTCACAGTCTCAGGTCCCAAGACCACCAAAGGATGAGCAGACAATGCTCTTCTGCAGCAGAAACACTGGACACAAACTGGTGATGAAGAATGTGCGTTTATTTGAGAGAAGTCACAAGCTTATATAGGAGAAGAGGGCCAGCAGAAGGGCGGTCCCAACAGTATAACATTGTGATTGGCTGACAGATCGTCTATCTCTTCTAGACCCTCCAATGAAGTTAAAGCTCAGGAAGCATAAGCAGCACAGGAAATTGTATCTCGGGACAGGCTCCTTAAAGCAGGATGAATGTAACGTTTGACTTCCTAGAGTTATTTACAAAAGAAGTCCTAGCAGAGTAGGGAAGAGACTTGGGGTGGGGCCCATGGCTCCTGTGAACAGGCCATGTTGGGCTCTGTTAGCCAAGGGCACAGTGTGCCATATGCCTATGGCCTCCCATATGGGCTAGCCAGGTAGAGATCCAAGGGTGATCTCCCATCACAGAGCTGGGTCTCCATCATGCACATGGGAGACCTGGGTTGGGTTCCCGAATCCACTTTCAGTGTGAGCTAACATCAGCTGAATATAAGAAGAAAAAAATTAAAATGACATTTCAACACCTAAACAGTTGCTACAAAAAGACAGCAACAGTCGAGGTGGTAGGGAAAAGAAATCTAGAAAACAAAATGAATGCTCAAACCCAAAATCTGAGAATTCTACTCCCAACTAAAGCAGGGAGTGCACCTAGCTCTTGTGTGATCTCTTTTTCCTTGAGTGTCCTCTTTCATAATAAAACTGGCCTTATCACTGGTGCCAGTGGGGAAAGGGCTTGAGATGAGAACAAGAAAAACATCAAATATTAGTAACTAAATGTGACTGACATGATACCACTCCCAAATATTTATATTTAAAAAGTAACTGTTCAAAGTATTCAAACCAATTTGATTCAACAACACCTGAAAAGGACCATATCGACAGTAGAGATCTTTGTAATGGAAACACAATCACTTAAAAAGCTTTGATCACTGAAAAAAAGAAACCAAAAAGTAACTGTTCAATTTGATCTGTTTTCCACTGAATTTCATTATATCTAAGAAAGCCCATTCTAAATTCTAATGCAATATAATTAACAGGTTTCTATTTTACTGTTTATAATAGCTAGCCTGCCAGTTACAGATACATCAAGTGAATGATACCATGAACACAACTTGATATTTACATTTACAAATGTGGAAGTTTATATTATAACTCATTTTATAGAACATAAAGAATAATTTTTTTATTTTTAGAGAGAGCTTTTACATTTTTGTATCAATGACAAGTTCATCTAAATATTGTAGTTACGGATTCTTGGTAAGAGCACATTTATTAATTATAGTAATTATCATATAAAATCACACAAATCAGAGTGATCTGTTTCATAATACAGTTTCTAGAAGGCCAATACAATGAAAAGCAGCAATTATCTGAAAGGCTAAAAATGACACACTGAAACATAAATGATGTTGCAAACATAGGCATGAATAAAACAGCTCTTTTCAAGGGTTCCACAGTAATAATGCTTTGTAACCAATCCACTGCACACAAGTATCTCACTGACTACATCTCTGTTCATTTCTTCTGGTAACTGTATTTCATGATACACTGTCAGAGACAATACACCCAAATTCATTACCTCTAATACTGACTCTGAGAATAGATTAGATACAAACACCTGCCCAAAAGTGACCTCCCGAAAGAAGAGACAAAATCAAAATACTGATGAGCACAAGAAAGATTATACAAAATGGGAAGAAAAACCCCAAATTCTAAAGGAAAATGGCTAGCTATAGCAAAACATATTAAAATTATCTTTACAAATCTTATTTACTGAAGCTAGATTCTCTTTCAGTACATTAAAAAATTGGAAAGATTCCAAATGATCAATAAATTGTACTTACATACTATTTCATGTTAACTAAACTAAACGGTATGGGAAGCTTTAAAAAATATTTTCTCAAACAAAAATACATCTTGAAAGCAGAAAAGAAAAATTATGTGAAACAAGCTAAGATAAACTTCAAACTATTCTGTCTGCAAATAAAAATTAGAAATCATAAATTTTAAAAGCTTTGAATATTCACATCCAAACTCATTTTTCCAACTATTCGAATTTATGGAATTATGAATTAATGACTCATTTTTTTTAACCAAAAAGAATCCTTTTAGTCATCAAAGTAAACTACTTCAATATGGTTACTAAATAGATGGGAGTTTTTTTAACAATAAAATTGTATATTTCTCAATAAAAAGAAAGTGTGCTTGAAAATAACTTCATTGATGTATAAACACGCATTTATATATGTAACATTAGGAATAAAATGAATGGTACCAACATGCCCTGAGTGACAGCCGTGGACAGGAATGTGGCACAGTGCTCACCACCACCAGCACTGCTGCATGGGATTCAATGGCAACCAGCCTGGATGACCACCCACAGCCCATGAGCCACCCTGGAGAGTGCAAAGCTCCATTCAGCACTCCCGGAGCTTGGTCTTGGGAAGTGCAAGCCCGGACAGATAGAATACGAAAGTGAATCAGCGAAGATTTTTGCCAATTTTGGCTTTTTGCTACTCTCCAGCAAGATCACAGACACATCTAAGTTATGTTGTCCTAGTATCATTCTCTACCTTTGTGTTAATGCAGAGATTCTCTGTACTAGTGAGATTTTTATCACTACAAGGAAAATTACCTAAAGGAAGCTAACTTATGAAGAAAATGGTCACTATTTGCCCCTGGCTTTGGAGGTTCACAGTCTGCTCCTTGTCCTGGTATCCGAAGACAGAGGTAGATGACCAAACATGTGTAGGAGGAGGAGCAGATGGCAAGCTAGGAAGCATTAAATCCTGCTCGATAATATAAAATCTTACCTTTGGGCCCAGGATGATGGCTCAATGGCTAAATGCTCACCTTGCAACAGCCAGGATTCCATATGGGCTCCAATTCATATCCCACTTGCTCTACTTCCCAATCCAGCTCCCTAATTACAGCCTGGGAAAGGAGTAGGGGATGGCCCAAAGCCTTGGGCCCCTGCAGCTGTGTGACAGACCCAAAACAGGCTCCTGGCTCCAATTGGCTCACCTGAGGCTGTAGCAGCCATTTAGACAGTAATGCAAGATCATTCTGTATTTCCTCTCCATAAATCTGATCTGCTTTTGCAATAAGAATAAATATATTTTTAAAAATTTACCTTCACTGAATAAACAAAGGAATTAAATGATTTAATAGAATTTCACCTGAAATTCTTAGCTTCATAATTAAGACATGAAATCTACTCAGATCCTCTGGGACATCAGCCTGGCACATACTTGCGTGTCCTGTGGAACTCCTTCCTTGCGGTATAATTTAGATGTTTTATGAACTGATGCTGAGAGGATAACCAATCACTTTTTCACAGTCAGGAGAACTAAGGCCAGTCACTGAATAAAACAACTCAGATCAATCCAAGCAAATACGGTTTCCCATACTATACCTAGGGAACTAAATTAAGCCATTACTCATTGAGGCCACAGTATTTAAAATATTTTTAAGCAGCAATTTGTTGAAAATAAAATACATATTTAAAGTGTTTGTCATTTTTTTAAACCCAAGCAAACACATCACCAACAATGTTTAAAAAAGATTCATATTTTATACATAACATCATATCATCTTAAATTAAGGCAAACATGTGGTATTTAACCTTTTGGGATTGGCTCATTTCCCTTAGCATTATGGTTTCCAGTTTGGCCCATTTGGCCACAAAGAACTGCATTTTGTTTTTTTTAATAGCTGAGTAGTATTCCATGGAGTAGATGAACCATAGCTTTCTTATCCAATCCTCTGTTGATGGGCATTTTGGTTGTTTCCATGTTTTTGCAATTACTGATTGTGGTGCTATGAACATAGGAGTGCATGTTGGTTTCTCATAGAACAAGTGTTCTGGATATATTCCTAGGAGTGCTATTGCTGGATCATATGGTATGTTGAATTTGAGTTGTTTGAATATTCTCCATACTGATTTCCATAGAGGCTGTACCAGCCTGCAGCCCCACCAGCAGTGGAGATGGTATGTTGGAGCTTTCAATTGACTGGGATGATACTCTGCTGGCTCTGTCATCAGACCAGAGAGGGTATACCTAAGAAGCCGTTGAACTTGACGGGACAATAAGATGCTGGACTCTATGTTTGGTATACGCTTGCAATGGGGAAATCTCAACTGAACTTGAGCTGTGGTTATGCAACAAGGTGGAGGAATCCACCATGGTGGGAGGGTTTGGGGAGGGGTGGGGAGAACCCAAGTATCTATGTAAATGTGTCACATAATACAATGTAATTACTGAAGTTAAATAATAAATAATTAAAAAAATAAAAAACAATCAAAACTAAAAAAAAAAAAAAATAAAAAAGATTCATATTTTAACGAGTGACCCATAGACACATGGGACAGTAGAGGTCATCGCAGGGACCCTGTCACAGGCACTGCTACCATTTCAGCACTACCTTATCAAAGCAACTTAGACTACATATACTGTTATCATTTTCTTTAAAGTACAGATTCACAAGGGACATTAATCTCAAATAATATGTTTCTCAATCTTAGTGGTTAAAAAATAATTATTTCTCCACAAATCCTATGAGAACGTACCGTTTCACATAACTACTTGTACATTGTAATGAAACATGATAATAAGCTTCAGCAAAGTATAAAAAATAATGTTCAATCAATTAATGCCTTCATCTTCTAGGGAAGAAATAAAATATTAACTTGTTACATTAGCCATAATGTTCAATACATGGATGATTTTAAAAGCACATTTTTGCAGAATGTTTCCCTTAAAATCCAAGAAGGCCTACGAGCAGCAGCTGGGCCCCCACAGCACAACGGGGCAATTCTGACCCTGAAAGGCACATCTCATTGCACTTCCGTGCTTCGTTACTGCAACTCTGATATTTAGCCAAAATAGGCTATTTGGGGAAAAAAATAAATATACAGAACTGTTCTGCTTTAAGCAGGTTGCTATTGTGGACTGACTTAGGTAAAGGCAACAGATCAAATAGGCACTAGTGCAAGACAGATCCTACATGTTTACCAACATGATGCGGCAGCAGAAACAACCCGACGGAAGAAAAGTTATCTTATTCCTAATTATATGACATGCATGCAGTAAGGAAGAAAACCTAAATTCATCATAAGACCTAATATTATTACTTTATATCATTATAAAATTAAAAAAAATTTACTTTTATTCAAGAAGGTCAATTACATTATCTATCACATAATAAGCTTGTGTGTTTGGAAGAAATCAATTTCAGAAATAAGGAAAAAACAGATATTAAGACAGGATCCCAGAGATAAGGAATTACTTCTTTTTTTATTAAAAATAAGTACCGAAGCCAGGGCTAATACTGTGGAGTAAGGAATACGAGTCATCATCTACAATGCTGGTATCCCATGTGGATGCCGGTTCGAGTCCCAGCTGTTCCACTTCCAATCCAGTTCCCTGCTAATAGACCTGGGAAGGCAATGGGAAATGTTCCAAGGACTTGAACTCCTGTACGCAAATGGGAGACTCAGCGTAACTTCCCAGCTCCTGGCTTCAAAATGGTCCAACTGAAGCTGCTGCACCTATTTCTGCAAGAACCAATGAATGGAAGATTGATTTCTCTCTCTAGCTCTCCTTCTTCCCTAACTCTGACTCTACCTTTCAAATAAATTAATCTTTAACAAAAATAAATACCAAACAACACTAAAACTAATGATCATTTTTTGACTGTAGTAAACAAATTATAAAGGGATGACTATGGGAGATATCTCTTTGGCCCATCTTTCAGTAAAATGTTCCAGCCTGTCTCAGGATATGTGTGCTCATAAAAATTGTAGTAGGAGGCCCAGTGCAATAGCCTAGTGGCTAAAAACCTTGACCTGTATGCACCAGGATCCCATATGGGTGCCGGTTCTTATCCTGGCTGTTCCATTTCTCATCCAGTTCCCTGCCTGTGGCCTGGGAAAGCAGTGGTGGACGGCCCAAGGCTTTGCGGCCCTGCATCCAAGTGGAAGACCCTGGAGGAAGTTCCTGGCTCCTGGCTTCGGATAGGTTCTGCTCTGACCATTGTAGCCACTTGGGGAGTGAACCAGAGGATAAATGATCTTTCTCTCTGTATCGCCCCTCTCTGCAAATCTGACTTTCCAATAAATATAAATAAATCTTTTTTAAAAATTAGAAATGAAACTACACACTAGGAGTGGCGAGATGGTTCAGTTGGAAGATCCTTCACCTATAAGCACTGGCATCTCATATTGAGCTTCAATTAGTGCCTCAATTGCTCTACTTCCCTTCCAGCTCCCTGTCTGTGGCCTGGGAAGGCAGTGGTGGATGCTCCAAAGCCTTGGGACCCTGCATGGGAGACCTGGAAAAGGTTCCTGAATGCTGGCTGCGGGTGGGCTTGGCTCTGGCCATTGAAGTCATTTGGGGTGTGAACCAACAGACGGAAGAGTCTTCCTGTGTCTCCCTTCACTCTGCAAGAATCTGCCTTGCCAGAAAAATAAATAAATCTCACTTAAAAAAAAAAAACTACACACCAAATGATATAACCTAAGTAGACACAGAACTTCTCATGAAATTCCTTCGGGTGATCAGAAAAAAAAATGCCTTATTTAAACCCCAACTATCTATTTAGTTCTTAATTTCAGATATTATGTAACTTAGTTGTATGATTTCAGTTGATTCTTTTGTTATAATTCTCTCTTGGATGATACAATTAAATATTCGATTATTTAATTAAAGGAGCAAGGACACCAGCTTCTGAACCAGATCAGCTCCATCCCTTGAAGCAGATGCAAACTCCCACCTGGCCCCTGCATTCTTTCTCAACTCAACCAAGCTCAATCCCGCATCTTGTATTCTTCCCCCACTCTACCCTCTGCAGTTTTTTCCAACTCACCGACCTGCAAAGAACAGAGAAGAATGCCCATGAGGTTGACAAGCCTAGAAAAAGCTTGAACACGCCAGGTCAGCTCCATTTACTGCCTGCCCTCACTTACAGACTCCTAACCCCCTGAGACTGAGCTCTCTGCCACGTGTTCATCCCGCGTGTGTCTTGGCAGTTGGCTCCCCTCTCTAAATGAATTCTTTGAATTAATTTATTTTGGCTTTGAGTTCATATCCTGTCTCCTGCTTGTCCTGCCCCCTTTTGCTTATACTAATTTCTGATTAATAAACATTGTTTCAGAGTTGATTTCTGACAGCTTCAACTGTATCAATATGTCTACTTGTACTGCGCATTTTTTTCTCGTTGTTTTTAAGAGAACTTTGGTTCCTGTGATGCTTAAGGTTCAATCGCCTGCTAAACACAGTATAAAAAATTACAGAGCTAATACGAAGCTCTGAATGATATCTATTCCTCAAAAACAGACATACTTATGCTTTGATGGACAGCTAAGATAAGGAAATCGGGACATCCAACAACAAAATAGAGAGTGAGAGAGATGTCACAATGAGACATTCACTGCGGAGTGCTAAGTACACTTTCAGTTCTCCAGTACTCGTGAGTCCTGGCTCCTCAGGCACACAAGATGAAAAAGTGTGGGATATTTAGCAGGGCTCCTCCTCTCCTAAGGGCTATCAAATCATCATAAGCATTGCTCTGTTTGCCAATCAGAAAACATTTCATGGTGGGGGGGGTGGAGTGGTAACTGTCAGAACAACCTCTCTCCATTTGCTTTCTCAGCAAAATCTTCGAACCCTCAACCCTTGCTGCCTACACACAGCTGACACTCCCAAGCATTTTGATCATGTATCCTTCAGATCTTTCTAAATCTGTCCTCGGTATCACCCTTTTCTACCTAAAACCAACCACTTCATAAAACAGAAGTTGCTCCAACTCTGAACTTTTAAATGTTCATCTTCTCCCAGGAAGAGCCAACTAGTGTCTAACATCTCATTGTAAATTCCCCCAAAACCATACCCTGTAAGATACAAACATATTTTCAACCCCAGGATGTCAAATGCATGTGCATTTGAAGAACACATTAATGTTCCTGGTGTGAGACTTTTTTTAAAAAAAGGAAAAGAATGTTTTCTCAGTTCATGTAAATAAATTAGCTTTATTTTACACAAAGATAATCTGTACTATTGAAGCATTTTGAAGACCATAATGGATCTGCTGTCATTTGTTATTAACACAGAATATAAACTCATTTCTTTTTATATACATGTAGAAATTTGCCAAAAACCAAATATCATTAAAAAATTAATTTGCGCAAAGCCAGTACCTATGAAACTGTGTCACATAATACAATGTAATTAATGAATTTAAAATAAAATTAAAAAAAATTTCAAGACAAAAAAAATTAATTTGCTATTTAAAATGAGGTGCTGTGAAATGAAAGTCACTCTAAAGACAAGGTAACCACGAGGATTACAGGAATAATGTACGAATAATTACAATTTTCTTATTATACAATACTAATGCCATTTTAATGGTATGTGATAGTGAAGAAATAAAAAAGCATCAATTACTCTGATATTGTAAGAATACCTCCTTTTGTTTCATAAGACCCATTTTTCAAAATAAAATCTTTCAGTATTTTCAAAGGTTTGTCTTCATAATTTTCTTATAAACATTATATATATAATTTGATAATTTTTATTTTATGCAAAACCTACATTGCTTCTCCTTCTCTAAGTCATCCACTCTCTCAAATACACACACATACATGGCACAGAGAATTCCAACTTATTTAACTCATAGATAAAAATATGTGCAAAAATACTATGGTTTCCCCCCACCCAAAAAAAGAAACTTAAAATTAATTTTATTCCTAAGCTGTTATTTTATTGGTCACACTCAAATTATTAATTTCTACAAATGCTAGTAATATATTAATGAAAGACATTCCATTTATTTCTACTTTCTGCTTTTATGGACATATTCATAATTTACATAAACTGGAAAAGCTACATGTCTTCTCAACTGCTAGAACTCCTATATTCTCATATGGATGAGTGACCTGAGATTTAAGCTAAATGTTCCAGGAAGTCTAAAAGTTTATTCAGTTTTAGGATGTTTACTTACACGGCAACTATGTTAATCATTGCTTTTACTAAAAAAAATCAGAATAGAGAGAACGTATGCACTCATCATCTGCTAGGATGTCAGAGGAAACTTTGCTAGTGTAAGAGCTCAATGATTTCAGGCTCTTAAAGAAAACTGTACTGACAATATTTATTTTCTTTATCATTTAATCTGGATATTTGCTTAAGAGACAAGCATTTAGCCTAGAGGTGCTAAAACTCCAACATTCCTTATCAGAGTATCTGGGCTTGATACTCCACTCCAGCACCCGGGCCCAGCTGGGTGCTAATGCTCCCACAGGCAGCAGCAAAGATGCTCCAAGTTAATTGGGTTTCTGCCACATAACTGGGACACCTGCACTGAATTTTCAGCTCCTGGATCTGGCTCAAGCTCAGCCAGATGTCCCAGTTGTTCCATTCCCACCAAGCTCCATGGCTTGTGGCCTGGAAGAGCAGTAAAGGATGATACAATGCCTTGGGACCCTGCACCTGCATGGGAGACTCCGAGTAAGCTCTGGCTCCTGATTGGCTCAGTTCAGGCCATTGCGGTCATGGGGAGTGAACCAGTGGATGGAAGATCTTTCTTCCTCTCTCACCTCCTCTCTGCAAATATGCGTTACCAATAAACAAATAAATAAATAAATCCTTTTTAAACAGGCAGCTGATGAGGCCAGCACTGTGGCAAATCAGGTAAAGCTGCCACCTGCAACCCTGGCTGCTCATTTCCAACCCAGCCCCCTGCTAATGGTCTGAGAAAAGCAAGTATTTGGGCATCTGACACCTTTATGAGATAGATATCTGTGTGATCCAGATACAACTCCTGGCCCATTGATGGAAGATCTCTTGCCATTCCAAGATATCTTCTCCAATAAATACATTTTTAAAAGTTATTCTTATCGTTATTTCTATTATCTTCTCTCTTTCAGAAGCAAATCCTAGCTCTATACTCCTAAGTTTCCACTAATAAATAATCATGTTAGCTGTCACTCAATTATCACATTTACTCTAAATTATGTTCAGAACTTTGGATGCCTTTTTTCCGCTCTTTGAAGTTTGTTGAATTTAAAAGTCAAAAAACATTTTTTACAAGAAGAGTAAATTGATGGAACACAGAGGCAGAGACTAAATCAGGGGGAATTGGTGATCAAGGAGGCTTGCAAATCTTACGAATACAAATAGCCTATCAAGGTTAATGAGGTTCAAATTGAGTTTAGAAAAAGGAGAAAATGCACTTAGGACTTCCTATGCATACACAGATTTAAGGTCTTAGATACAATTTGAAAAGTAAATTATGCAAAATAAATGTTGCTTCCTTCCATTTGGGTTTCTAGGAGCAATTTGTACTCTTTTTCCCCCAGTGTAAAACAACAGTTTAAAATATATATCCTGGATCAACAATACAAATAGTGAGACAAAGTAAAGGTCCCCTGACAACAGGTGACAGCCCATGTACTTGGAGTCCTGCCACCCATGTGGGAGGCACCGAAGGAGTTCCTGACCCTGGCTTTACCCTGACCTGGTCCTGGCTATTATGGGCATTTGGAAAGTGCACCAGCCTATGGAAAATCTCTCTCTCTCCACTGTTCTCTCTCTCAGGTAGATGGCAATAATAAACAAATTTTTAAATAATTAGCATATGGGGGGCAAGGTGAGTTTGTCCTCGGGCTTGGATGGATGGATCTCCCAGCAGCGTGGTGGTTGCTAAGGGCATCAGAGCCAGGTCAGATTCAATGCATGGGGCTCTAGCCCCATCCACCGCTGGCAAGCAGTGGACAAACCAGGACTTTCCTGGTCCCGAGTTTTCTCCCTTCACATCAAACACACTGTGAGAGGAACTCGACAGCACAGATTCCCTGGCTCCACCCATCACAGCTATCTTAGTGAGGGGGCCAGGTGAGTTTGTCCTCAGGGCTTGGATGGACAGACCACCCGGCAGCGTGGCAACTGCTGGGAACATCTGAGCCAGCAGCTCAATGGGACTCAATGCTTGAGACCGTAGCCCCAGCCACTGCTGCCAAGCGCTGGGCAAATTCATGGCTTGTGGGCAGCCACAGCGTCAAGTGGCAATGGGTTTCACAGACTGTGTCAGACCCTGTATTGTCAGGCACACACAAGAATCAGGTCTGGGATCACCTCAGATGAAGTTTCTTTGGGAATCCCCCCAACTGAATCACTGGACTCAGAACCCCAACCATGGAGAGAATTGCAGGTTGCCTGGTCTGATCAAGGAGTGCATGGTTCAGAATTGGGCCTCCTCAGTGATCTAGACAGAGCAGTGGACAGTATATCCAGATGCACATGAAGGACATGGAAGTACACTGGAGTCTGCAGAAGATACCTGGTACTACAACAGAAGACAAAGGACAGAACAAATCGATCAACTACCCCAGCCAAGTGTTGGCAGTGAATCTGGGCAAATGGAGACTCTAAGGTGGATGATACCAACAGTGAATTCTGGAGAGATTTCATCGTGCTTGGAGAGGCGAGATCAGCAGTAATTCAGAACTGTTGAACTAACAAAACCTCTTGAGCAGGAACCTCAGTGCATTAGGGACCCTGGGGTGTGGGGTGGCTAGACCCAGGGCACAGAGGCATTTGGGAGGCTGGGTATGGCTTCTCTCCTAATCTTCCCCCTTCCCCCAGATACAGGAAGGAAAAAAAGAGAATTTGGAAAAGGTGATCCCATCCACTTTCCTGTAGCCCTTGACCCTTATCACCCTAATCAACTATGTAAAAATCATCAAAAAATAAAAATTTTAAATAAAGATAATTACCATATTACATAAGTACCTACTACAGAGAAGACAGGAACATCGGGTGATAGAGAATGCCTGGTTTTTAACCCATGTTCACGTAGTATCCAAAACAGGACAGATGCCTTTAATTCATACCTTGGTGGCTCCCAGAAGGCCCCAATTAGAATGATAATCTCAATGCCAACAGCCAAGTCTGTGCACAACAACACATTGGAAGAAAAAGCAAAAGTGAGACTGCAGCTCAGAGTGTAAGCACTGGGCAAGGCTGTTGGACCAACCAGGGAGTAAATAAGCAGAGTATCACACAGAGGTGGACAGATGGGAGCCTTGCTTCAGCTCTGCACAAGCAGCTCTTTACACGAAATGATTCTATGTTTCTGCTTCCACCAAGATTTGGTTACTAATTCTAAAACCTAAGTATTTTAGAAATGGGAGACTAGCCATATGCACAAGAAAATAGTGTTTCAGTATCCATTCAGCAGGCCTGTAGCTAATTCCACAAGCGATGCTCCAATACTGCTGTCTTAGGGGTTTTACTATCATGAGCCATGTTCCAGGGTCACATTAACTCTAGGACACAGAGAGCACAAGCTTTCACATGTGAGGACATAATAGTAAAACATGACATAAGAGTCAAGTCTGTCTTGGTAACAGGGCAGCTGGTTCTCTCCAGCTGCTCTTTTGCAATTTTATTGTTAACTATTTAAATCTAAAAGACATACCAAGATTACTTTAAGACAGTATGATTAAGATGCCACAAGAATCTTAATGATGAAGACAAAAAGAAGTCATTTAAGGCTAGTATAACTCAGAGGTTTCAAGGAGCACAGTTTGGGACTCTACAGAAAGATAATACAGAAACAGAACAATTGGAATAAAGGCCAAAAAAAAATAAATAAAAAGACAGAAATCAGAAAGGTTTTTTTTGGGGGGGGGGATGGAAATGAATTATCTGTTAAGATTATACAGTAAGTTCTAAACAAGAGTCGCCAGAATCTAGTTTAAAAATAAAGATATGGAGCCAGTGTCTGTCACAGTTGTCTGCAATTCCAGTTTCCTATGTCAGTACCAGCTGGAATCCCAGCTCCCCCACTTGTAATCCACCTCTCTGCTAATGCAACTGGGAAACAAAGTGGAAGATAGCCTAAACACTTGGGCCCCTGCACCTGCGTCGGAGACATGGCTGAAGTTCCTGGCTCCTGGCTTACAATTGGCCTGGAGTCATTTGGGGAGTGAACCAGCAGATGAAAGATTTCTCTCTCCTCTGTCACTCTGCCTTTCAAATAACTAAATAAATATTTAAGGAAAAAAATAGATAAATAAAATAGATCTTTTTGAAAAAAATAAAGATGACAAAACAAATAATAAGAATTACTACAGCAACCATTCTTGGACATGACCAATAATCTCATTTTCATGCAATTTAAAAATTAATAATGTCTATAAAGCAACTCTTCGTTTTTCACAGAATGTATATGGCAATGGCCTCATACTTAATCTGATACTTTCTGAAAGGAAGCCAGAAATTTAACCATAATCAGTTCAACTTCAAGAAAATTCTGAGCAATTCCCAATCTGTTGCTTTTACAAACTCTGCACTAGGAAACACTCTGAGTAAACTTGGGGAATAAAGGTATTCAAACGGTCTCTACAACACAGGAAAAAACAAGGCATACTTGGGAGTGCCACCACATCTAAAACCGATACGTATCTAATCAAGCTGCTATTTTTTTGAAATTTTAACTTTCTTTCACTCATATACACAACAAGTTTAAAGTAACCAGTTCATAAAACTACAATAATATCTTTTTTTGTACAGATTTATTGCTATTTAGTTGAAAGCAGAATTACAGGGCAGGAGTGGGAGGACAGAAAGAGGTTCTCTAACTGCTGGTCCATTCCCTAAATGGCCATAGCAGCCAGAGCCTGGCCAGTCCGAAGCCGGAAGGCAGAAGCCTCCTCCAGGGCTCCTGCATGGGCGCAGAGGCCCTACCTCTTGGGCCATCTTCCACTACTTTCCTAGGGACAAACTGAATTTGAAGTATAACAGCAGAGATTCAGGTGTTCATATGGGATGACACTACTACAGGCAGTGGCCCTACTCGCTTTGCCCCAGTACTGGCCCCAGTACAACACTCTTACCACTGGTCAAAGGTATAAGATAAAGTTTCACAAAACTATATTTGTGGCAATGCTGATATACACACCATTATTTTTTCTTTATATTTTTAAAATTTTAATCTTTTTAAAAAAACTTTTCTTACATTTTATTGGAAAGGCAGATTTACAGAGAAGTAGAGATAGGATAAAAGTTCTTCCTTTACTGGTTCACTTCCCACATGGCTACAATGGCCAGAAGCTTCTTCCGCGTCTCCCATGTGGTTCAGGGTCCCAAGATTTTGGGCCATCTTCCACTGTTTTGCCAGAACATATGGAGGAAGCTGGATGAAAAGTAGAGCAGGCTGGACACAATCCGGTGTCCATACGGGATCCCAGCACTTGTAATGAAAGAATTAGCCAATTGAGCAATCCCATCAGGCCCTGGCTATTTTACTTATAACAATAAGAAAATAGGAAGCAGTCAAATTGATTCACGACAGGCAGTCAGTGTAGCGGCTCCCCACCCACAGTCCACCTCACAGGGCTGAGGGTTGAGCTTTGGCTCCATTTCTCCTCCAGTTTCTGGCTCCCAGCTTCAGCCTGGCTGCCGGGGGCAGCTGGAGAGTTGATCTGTGAACTAAAGCTCACGCTCTCCCACATGAACAAACGCACCTAGTTAAAGGTAATATCTACCAGAGACGAATGCTGCCTTTTTGTTTTTAATAGCATGTGGGGAAAAAAATTGTGTTTGTACAAAAGAAATTTGCCCTTAGGAGTGAGACAAAAGTTTCTGCATCAATTACACAATATCAACTGCAACAGAAAGCAAAGTGACAGGATTTTTGCTCAGCATCTAGAACAGTGCCTGGGACATAGGTGAACTCACCCTAACATTGGATGTGTAAGTAAAATCCTCTCTCTCCAACTGTGTTTCATATTCAAATCCTGTACAATGTGTCCAAATTGATTCAAGACAACACAAACTCTTCCCTAACTTCAGGGACAGTGTGACAGGGCTATTAAGTTAGAACAGGGAGATAAGCAAACTTCTTGAATGTGAGCCATACTAGGCTTCTCCCGCAAACTGTTTCACTGCCCACATATCTGAAACAATTTTCTTCTTTCCACTGTATACCAAAAGTGGTCAAGTGAGAGCAAACAATGGGAAGGAAGGAAAGATAAGAAACGAAGAGACAGAGAATCAACAGATAACATGAACAGCTGGCAAAGAGGTTTTTCTCTCTTTAATACGCATTAGTATAACTTTAAAAAAAAAGACTTAACTTCAGCAAAATAGTCATATTTAGTACTTGCATCAGCAGGATCAAGCACTAAGATAATACCCATGAAACAGAACTTAAAAGGATATAATTACTTCTGCACCGCGGCTATTCTAAGTATTTACTAAACACCTAAAGGATTTTATGAGGAGTATGCCTGTATTTCATTACCTTTATAAGATGAATCTTGAAGCAAATCTAAAAGATATTATCTATTGACATGCTGATAAGATGAAAGAGAAACTTAGGCTGCAGTAACATTCATATTTCCTCTGGGTTACGTTAACTTAGGTGCTTTACGCTAATTTTATACCTTTCATTTTGATTTTGAACCTTTCATTTTAATTTTGAAAAACTTTCAAATGTTCAAATTTATTACAGTTAAAACACAACTGCACTAATAAAAACAGATACGGGGCACATTGATACATATCTATTTTGCTAATGTGTCACCCATATTTGATCCAATTTGCATAATCATATTGGCATTAAGCCATTTCCTTTTATGAGGTCCTGTCCTTTGATTTTTAATAAATTCTGATAATGACCTCATTAGGCTGGCTAAAAGGCAAGCGGAAATACTAGCTGCCCAGTTCCGTTTATGGTCTCCATATCCACTCGGGACAACACTAACTGATGCTGAACAAGCCGGGATTTGAAAACCTCTGCAGTTCCAATAAAAGCATCCAAAGTTTCCCTTTCACTATGGTTTCTGCCCGTTCCACCCCCCAAAATAAATGATAATTCACTGTTGTCGCTCTTACAGAAGAAAAGTTTCTGTGCGAAGGAAAGGCTTACAATGGAAAATATCCTGTAGCTTAATAATAGACAAGGATTTCACTATGAGACAGGAGACAAATCTAAGCCCCTAACTTGAGGGACCCCAAAACAAGAAAATTGAATCCCCAGAAATGTTTATGTGTTGGTAAATTATTCATTAGCACACACTTACTTGCATCTGTGATCTCTGTCTGGCACTCTGCAATAATCCAAGCCCCTAGCCATGGGACCCAAATACAAGAAAACTGAATTCACAGAAATGTCTATATCTTAGCAAATTATTCCTTAACATATACTTACTTATCAAAACTTAAAGTTCAGAGAACAACATATTTATATTACAGTTCCTTACGAAGTTTGAACAGAGCTGAGCTCTTCCCAGCAGGGTCTGAGCACAGCATGCTCACCTGGATTTGGGCTGACAAGTGCGCTTTCTCCTTGTCCTTGCGTTCCAGGCACCGCTTCACCTCCTCTACCTCAGACGCCATGGTACTCAGGTTCAGCTGCACTCTGAAATCGGACATCTGCTTCTGCATATCCTGTTTTTCCCGCTCTACTCCTTAAGAGAGAGAATATGAAGGTCAATAGTTGTCCTTAAGTTAAAGGAAGCTATACTTCCAAATGACACTGAGCCCTGTTGCTTTAATAGTCTAGCCAACATGATTCAATAGATGCTGTCATTTTACAATCTTTTCAGATTTTGACAGTCTAGCGTTTCAAGTGCCACAAAGTTTTTGATTGCTACCAATTATACTTAGAGATTATAATTTATCTGACTCCTGGTAGATGTATTTCAGGAAAATCATACACATATTAAATTTTTCTCACATTTTTACATTACCTGAAAAACAAAAACACTGAAGACATGTTCACCCACACCACTCCCTCAGAGAATTCCATAACAAAATGTTCTTGTCAAATAACCAACAAGAGATACTGATGGATTTCTGAGTGTGTGTGATCACCAATTATCTGAAAGGCTATGACCTAAAATCAGATCACTGAATGAAATTAGGTGACCAGGCATTTCAATCCCCAGGGAATACTAGCTGTGTGTTCCACATGCTCTTCAAATACAAGGGCGGACAATGAAGCCACCCGCAGTGTTTGCATTCTAGAAACACAGCCAAGCCACAGCAAAGAAGTTTTTCCTCAAAAATAAAATAACAATTGGAATATAAAATTATCAATTTATAAACATATTTTCTCTAGAAGTTTCCTTTGCAGAAAACTGAAGGAGAGGAAGAAGAAAACACAACCAAACCATGTGTACATCATCCATAAAATATATCCTAAGGTCAGAGATAGTTAAAGTGATCAAGTTTATGCACTCTAACAAAGACATAAAATAGAGAAGCATTTAAACAGCTTTATAAACACTGAACGGCCTGAGCATTTATAGAAATGCTAATAATGTAACAGAATAATTAACTGAAATCTCGGTCAGAAACTAAGAGGAAGGAAACGATTATTCTTAAAGAATAAACACAAAATTTCCCCAAGCAAAGGCTATGGAGTTCAAATATTAATTTAGGGATGTGGAAAAGCATAAAGTATGTGGGTACAACATTGAATTCAACGTCAAGTAAGTATATACACACAGTAGTTCTAGATAGCCAATACACAGAGCATGCGGGTAGAAAGAGAGAGAACAGGGAGTCTGTGTTGGGAGGGAACTCTAAATGTATCCTACAGAGTGCATATTCCATACAGGGTTAGAAAACAGATATTTCAGCTCTAAGATCTATGTGGCAACTATTAATTCTGTCACTGTATTGTGAAAGAAGACCTTGCAATGTGTAAATTAAAAGAAATAGCTGTCTTTCAATAAAGCTTTTTTTCAAAAACAGGTAGAAGTCTTAATTTGGTCTATGGGTCCTACTTACCAACTCACACTAGATCTCCCAATTAAAGATATATTTAGTTGTTCACACATAAAGCTATCCAGTTTATAAATATGTATTTAGTAATTTAATAAACATTAGTATTTATAAATATATTTTTATATGCATGTTTACAATGTATGTCTCAATGGCAAATACAAATACAAATGCCTCACAATATATGCATAAACTTTTACATATATTATATACACTATATTTGTATGTAATATATATTTTATAAATATATGTGGATATTTATATACAATATACATAAGCGCCAGTATTATCATCATGCAGGTTACTGTCAATTGCGAGTGCTGGTTCTAATCCCAGTTGCTCCATTTCCAAACTAACTCCATGATAACATTCCTGGGAAAGCAGCAGAAGACGGATCAAGTGCTTGGGTGGCTTACACCTATGTGTGAAGCCTAGAGGAAGTTACTGGCTCCTGGCTTTGGGTTGGTTGAGCACTGGCCATTGTGGATACTTGGGGAGTGAAGCAGCGGATGAATATCGCTCTCTATATTTCACTTTATGTCTCTAACTCTGTTTTTCCAATAAATAAATCTCAAAAAATAGCAAAATATATATAAATATTACATGATCTATAGAAGCACAAATGTGCACGTATACATATGTTCACTTAATATATATTTGGCACAACGAAACGAAATATTTTGGTATGTTTTATAATATACACACAGATGAAATACTAGTATAAATATATTTTACATCTATATAAACATATATCATATATAATGAAACTTTTTCAATATAAAGATTAAAATGGAAATAAAATTGCAAGGCCTAGCGCGGTAGCCTAGCAGCAAAAGTCCTCTCCTTGAATACGCCGGGATCCCATATGGGTGCCAATTCTAATCCTGGCCGTCTTGTTTCCCATCCAGCTCCCTCCTTGTGGCCTGGGAAAGCAGTCGAGGATGGCCAAAGCCTTGGGACCCTGCACCCACATAGGAGACCCAGAAGAAGCTCCTGGCTTCGGATAGGTTCAGCTCCGGCCATTGCAGTCACTTGGGGAGCGAATCATAGGAAGGAAAATCTTCCCCTCTCCCTCCCTCCTCCTCTCTCTATATATCTGACTTTGCAATAAAAATATGTATCTTTCAAAATAAAATAAAATAAAATTGCAAATGCTCTCTTCCCACATCCAAAGGATTGTCTCCTACCTCAGAATGCTTGAGTCAGTACGGCAACTGAAAGCTCAAGGTTGGAGTAGGAAAGACTGGTGTCTGTCCACAGTCTGAACAGACTTCCAAAGTTCATGTTGAAACTATTCTTACACACAAAACAACAAGGCTTCAGTGTTCATGAAACTGATATTTCAGGATATGACAGCATCTATCAGCCAACATACAAGTAGTGTTTACTATGAGGTAGGCACTGGGCTTGGTGCTTCCCACATTATATTATTCTCTCCCCAAAACAACACAGCGGTGATTATTCCTATTGTCCGTATTAATTCTCATTTCTTCTTTTGTTTTTAAAGGCAGATATACAGAGGAGGAAAGACAGAGAGGATGATCTTCTGTCCGATTGTTCACTCCCCAAGTGGCCACAATGGCTGAGACTGAGCCCATCCAAAGCCAGGAGCCAGGAGCTCTTCCTGGTCTACCACGTGGGTGCAGGGTCCCAAGGATTTGGGCCATCCTCGACTGCTTTCCCAGGCCACAAGCAGGGAGCTGGATGGGAAAGCAGGGCCGCCGGGATTAGAACCAGTGCCCATATGGGATCCTGGTGCGTTCAAGGCAAGGACCATAACAACTACGCTATCACGCCAGGCCCTGTCCATATTTGTTAGAGGCAAAAATGAACACACAAACATTATGTAACTGGTTTCAGGTCACACAAATAAGAGGTATTAAAGCTAAGGTTTGATTATAGGTAATCTGTGTTAAAACTGTGCATCTAATCATTTCTAACTCTCTGTAGAGTATCACAGGAAACAAGTTTTGTAGTGAAGGATTTTAATCAGGAGTAATACAATCAGTCTGTATGTTAGAAGCGCAGGATACAAAGCAGAGGAGGAAAAACATGGCAAGACAAAGGATAACATGGGTGAAACGAGGCATGTCTACATTGGGACAGTAAGGT
This sequence comes from Ochotona princeps, assembly GCF_030435755.1. NCBI lineage: Eukaryota > Metazoa > Chordata > Mammalia > Lagomorpha > Ochotonidae > Ochotona > Ochotona princeps. The sequence continues at coordinate 37,760 of NW_026701725.1, forward strand.
AAGAAACGAAAAACAAGAGATAGTTACAGGATGGCACAAGTAGACAGCACGGAAGGGCTAAGGAGATGGAGAGGAAAAATAACGACTGAGAAGTTTCACAAATTTTAGCCCAGAATATATAGACAGAGGAAGATTTTGTCAATTGATATTGGAAAAGAAAAACATTTTGAAGAGGGGATGAACTGTGCTGAGTATTTTGTGAGGCACTCAATGAGCAGTTGCAGCAAAAGGCCGAACACGGGCACAGTAAAACATCGTCACTGGCAGGTGATCATGACAGCACACAATCCAAAAACCAAACACTCAGGAGAAACGCTAAGCAAGAAATCTGTGAACAGGAACTTGGTAAAATCAACATTTTAAACTGTCAACAAAGAAAAGAGGTTCCAACAAAAGGAATGAAAACAACTACGGCAGAAAAAGCAGAAAGGGACAGACATGGAAGTCAAGGAGCAAAATGAACAGGGGACACAGAGCAAGGGAAAAGAAGCTGCTTTGAATCTGACCAGGAGACTACCACTACAGCAAAGAACTCCCTTTATAGTTATCAAATACACAATTGTCTTTAATTAATGAAAGTATCAGCTAAACCTGAAAAATCCTAGAACAGATAAAAGAGGGCAAAAAAGAGTTCATTATTATATTAATCACAGAGCTTTCCAAGAGCCTTATTAGTTTATCAATTAAGAAAGGCTAGATTTTTCTAGTCCTGAGAAACTTACGTATCCAAAGTAACTGTATTTTATGAAGTATCAATACATATAACAAATGTGCTAACACTATCCAACAAAATGATAATTCCAATGTGTAGCCCTATGGAAATTTGATGAACAATCTAAGAGCTCAAAGTTTTCTGTATAAATAACTGATATTTGCTGTCAAAGGGATATTTAAACTATAATAGTTAATTAAAATTAATCAAATGCTGTATTACACAAGTGTTGCAGCACAGCACACTAAGTCACTCTTGGAACTGCCACATCCCAGATCAGATTGTCAATTGAAGCCCTGTCCATTACACGTTTCCAGCCAAGTTTCTTGAGGTGGCAAGTATCGGATTCAGTGCTCAGGTTCATGCCACCCACGTGAGAGAACTGCATAGTGTTCATTGTAGGTGGCTTTAGTTTGACCCAAACCCAGCCACTGCTACTTTGCTACTTTGGCCAGTTGAGGAGTGAACCAACAGAAGGGAAGTAACACTTTCTCTTCTCTTCCCTTCCCCCCAGTGTAACTATTCCTTTCAAATAAACAATTTAAAAGCAAACAAACAAACAAAAAAGGAATCCTGGGACTAGCACCATGGCATAGATTAAACTTCTGCCTGTAGCAAGCGCATCCTATATGGGCACTGATTCAACTTCCGGCTGTTCCATTTCTGATTAGCTCCCTGTCAATGTGATTGGGAAACCTCCAGGTTCCTATGGCCATTTGGGGAGTGGGCCAGCAGATGAACGACCTCCCACTGTATCTCTGCTTCTTTTTCTGCAACTATTTTCCAAATAAAACATAAATAACTCTTTTTAAAAAAACAGGATCTTAATTCAATTGCTCACATATTGAAAACTAGGACAAAACAAAATGAAAAAAAGGAACTATGCTTACAATTTAAATATGAGGACAAGTTTCTACAAGTATATTCACACTGAAGGCACAGTAAACTGAAAAAATCTCCAGCACTGCTTTGCAGGCTCTGAAAGCCCCAAGAGACGAGCAAGTCTAATAACTGAAATGACTTTAAAAATCAGACAGACATGGCATTAAGCCTGGATGCTAAATTCAAATCAACATCCGGGAACACTCAGTAGTAAATCAACAAACAAGATGACATAAACATAAAATAAGGAGCACGACTCAGAGAATGGGAAAAGCACATACTTATGAATCAGAATTATACCTCTCCTAAACTTCCAGTCATCTCCTTGCTCGTCCTAATGGCTTGACTGCCTGGCAACCTGAGACGCTGGATGCTGCAAGCCTTTCCGGTCGCCTTCTGCCTTCGTTAACTGTGTGCGCAGCTCCTGGACCTAGGGACAATTAGTCAAAAAAAAAAAAAAATCAAACTTTTATCAGTTATCAAAGAAATAGAACTGGAAAAAAAATAGTTCAGTTTAAAAATTGTTACCAATACTTGCCTGGGGATGAATTTTACTTCTAGTGGGTTACTATAAATACAAGTTGAAGCTAAATTAATCTCCTTGCTATATACCAAGCACAGGAAAACAGTCTCCTGGACCAATTCTTCATTGTTTCAGTTGTCAAAAAATGTCTTGTCCCCTGTGACAAATCATTAGACTACATTTTTTGAAATTCTTTATTTTGACTCAAGTCACTCTACTTCTACTAATCTAAACCACTCCAATTAAGTACTATGTTTTTTTGTCTACTTTCTCTATTTTCTTTCATGGAAATCCGAACCACTGGTTGTTAAACTCACGTAAAATGATCATGATTTAGCTCAACTCTATACCAAAATAGTGCTCAAAACAAACAAGAAGTAATGCTTTTGCATAAACCATCAACTCCTGAAGTCAGGAACTATTTTCTTTCTCTTGATGCTTGTAAAGACTAGCAAATTGCCTCCTAACACAAAGTACTGCTTCTTTGCTAACCATCTCACAATTAGTAGTGCAGAATCATCAGCTAAAGCCACAATGACAATCTGAACAAAGAAATTTCTTCTTGCATCAAAAATTGAAATTAGAGATTACAAATCAGAGCTCCAAAAAATAACCAGAATGGAAACAAATACAAACTTTCACTAAAAGGAAGTCTGAACGTTGCCAGCATTACTGCCACATGATCGCTGGCTACAGGACAAAGTCAGGAGCATTTTTAAAAGTTTAATGAAACACACGCTGCTCTCTAGGCTCAGCACCAACTGTAAAAATGGAATACTGCTATGAAGCCTGACAGCTGTGTCTACCTGGCATATTAGGAAGGTAAATTCTGTAATACCTCAAAACACAGCAAGGTGCAATCAATGGCTTTTATCAAATACAGTTAGTGAAGCACTTAGAAATTCATCTGCTCCATCCCAAAAACACACACACACACACACACACTGACACTGACCTTTAAATACCAAAAGCACTCAACTCTCATTATAGGCTGAAGGACAAAAACCGGTATGCTTCAAATTTAAGCCTTATCTGCTTAAAAAGGGCCAGGTTTTATCACGAAATTTTGAATGAAAGATAAAAACATACTCGGAATAAGTCGTAGATGCAAAGGCCTGTTTGATGCATTGCACTTCCTCCTGTCTCCTCCAGTGCCTCTTCGAATAAAATGAAGCTGCTGGGAAAATGTTATCGTATGCAACCAGTCTTACTTTCACAGCGCTCATGCTAACAGAGATAGGTGTTAGGTCAGAGCCGCAATCAGCGAGACGCACTGGCACAGTGGGAACTTCCGCTGGTGTTTCGTGCTTTCTCAGGATCTTCCTGAAAGGATTTCAGTTATGCTTACGTATGCTAACATACAATCCTAAGAAAAGACTTGCCTAGACCTACTTTCTCTTTTCCTTTCACAGAAGCATTTACTAGCAGAGCCTCAGCCTTCGCTGGAGGCAGAAGCACATTCTCGCAGCTTGCACAGGCTTACCTGTTGCAGCAGAGTCTCCCTGCTGCCTTCTGACTGAGTCAGCTCCAAGTCCTGTTCAAGCTGGAATTGCAACAAAGGATAAAGAAGTACGTCAGGTGGGGCAGAAAAAAGACAAAATTATTATGGACACAGTCGAGGAGGAGAAAAAGAAAAGTTTTCAGAAAATGCTGACAGCGAGTATGAAAGAATAAATGGATAAACGGAGAAGGGGAGCACTTCAAGGCGTTATGGAACACAGAACTTTAATGGCAAGGATTTTTTTGGTTTTTTTGGGGGGTACATAAAGTTAACAATTTGATAGTAATGATATTACATGAATACTCAGTGACCAACATGAAGGTCATCTAGGGAGAGCCCTAATGTAGCAAAAAATGATTTTTTATGAATTTTTGAAGTTTCAAATATCAAAACTTTAATCACAAAAACGTTAATAACTGTATCAACATGTTATATATTGAGTCCATAATATAAAGTGAGCCAGATCAAGCCCTCAAGTGCTCAGATCTAGTCAATTACACTCGAATGTGATCCTGCTTGAGTATTTTTTGCCCATAGGCCTGCATTCTCTCACATCTAAATAAAGAATTTTATCTATGCCTCAAATCCCTTCCATTCTAAGTCATATTAATCTCAATTATAAAGGAATTTGTTCTTTAAAATTATAATGTATAGTGTCAAATGAACTAAATTAGAATTAAAACAGTATATTTCATCTAACTGGTAATTTGTCATATTCAAATATTCATAATTCTAAAATTTGTAATTCAAATATTCTTAATTCATAATTCTAAAATTTTTAAATGTCCAAATTCCTAGTAAGATGTTTAAGTTTTCGCAAAACAATACTTCATTGGACAAACAGTCATGGATGATGTGGACAGCTGGCTGACTACAAAGTGCGACTATGTGTAGTTTATTTCAAGTTGACAAATGTAATGAGGCCTAAGTTAAAAATTTACAGCTTACCTATGCTACTTATTTTCACTTTATAGCAATTTTTGTAAAATAAAAATGTATATATCCTATTTAAAATGCTTATATTTATAGCTATCCCGGTTACCATTTCACAGAAATAAATTGCTACATAGCAGTTTTTTAAATTGCGTGCATGTGTTAGGTGTGCCCGTCGAGGAGCATGACAAAGCTCTGTGGGAACGGAATCGTTCTGAAGCTGGTTGGGAATCTATATCCACCCCGCCCCCCAAAAATTCAAAACCAAAAAGACAAAGCAACATATGAAGGAGTGCACACAGACGCCTGGAATCAGCATAAACTCCGTGCATTGCCCCAGGATGAGCACTCTGATCATGTATAGCGATTGCGTGCATTGCTACCGCAGAGGGGAGGCAGGGCACGTGGACACCTCCCGGGATGCTTTGCGGACAACATCCAACTGATCTGTGACTACTTAAAAACACGTTTTTAAGTTAGTGTCACAATTATTTTTAAAATTACATATGAAGTTTTCCAGATAAATGGCCCATTACAGAGAATCCACACAAAATATTGTCCAATCTGTTGTCCCATTTTTGTAAAGAAATAACGGGGGACAAAAATCATATTTTGGTCAAAATGATTTTAAAATCAGTAAGGCCCCAAAGTATTCATAAATGCTGTGTAATATTTAGCAGTTGAAATTTGCAAAGAGTAAATGTGATAAGCTGAATAGCTTGTTACCATAAAGGTAGGATGGAAACACTACTTCATTTCACAGAGGATGGTAAAAGAAACCAAAGGAGGTCATGTGGGTAGGAAAAAAAAAAAAAGCACTATGTAGGTAAAAGCTGGGGCAAATTTTTATTCCAACATACATTACTTGGGATTATCCCTAAATCAATTCATTTGTAAATTGCGACGAATTGTGTGGTCTCTGAATTCTTTCCCAGCTATGATGTACTAAGCCCAGTGCAGAAAAATGACACTTCAAAAGTCTTCAACACTTGATGAGAACAGACAATGCTTTTATAACAAGATTGCCTTTCTTCTATAATGAAAATTAATATATCCAATAAACCTAGCAACAGATCTTTCTGGAGCGTGCAACAAAGTCAAGTTGTTGAAATGTTCACCGCAAAGAAAGCTGAAGTTTGTCTTTTGAAAAATCCAAGTGGCCACAGGTGACAAGGCACCAAGGAACCTGTGTTAGCACGCATGTTTCCAACAGCAAGCAGGTATCACCGCCATCCTGGCGAGTGCCTCCAAATCAAAACCCAAAGATCTGCCTTGTTGGACAAGTCTCACAGTTTTCAAGCCACTCAACAAATATCACTTGCCCCACACTGTCCTTTGGCAGAAAACTTTCAAAATCTTACTTGATTCTTCTCATTTTCAGTTTGTCTTAGCTTATTTTTGATTATGTCTTCATTCTTATCTGCTTTAACGTCTTGCTTCTTCAGTGCCTAAGATAGGTAGAAAAAAATAACACATTATCCAAAAATATATATTAATCTGAAAAGTACCACTAGAATTTATTAATAAAATTACACAAAATCAGTGAGTAAGTTACAATTTGCTGATTCACTCTAGCCCTGAGAACATGTCAGTGAGGGCAACTACGAGGAGCTTTCTGAGTCTAACAAATCGTCTTCCACATGTTTGGAATCTTGTTACACACTTGGTGAGCTCAAAGGCTAACAACCCTCTAGGGGGAAAAAAAGTCTGCTTCCAGCTAAATAATTGTGTCACGTGACCTGTTCAGACGACTTACCAAAAAACTAGCCCGTTCGCTTCACCCATTCTAAAAAATACTGTTTGCAAGACAGGAATGTACTTCCTGCACCATTATTCCATATAAGACATTTTATCACCAAGTATATCGGTTCATCAAAAAATATGGCACATACAAGCAAAGCAAAGCATTCTTTTCTACAAACTCCTCTGTTTAATAAGGGAAAATAAAATAGTTTAAGGAAACAAAAATTTCAAAACCTAACCACAAAAGTGTTTGTTTGGGTTTGTATCTATGTTAAAATTATACTCAGGGGAGGAAAATTATACTTGGAGCAATATTTCATAACATCTAAAAGGCATCGCATGTGTTTAAATTGTTTGATGATTTTAGCAATTAGATTTGCCAAAATGCAACTGAAAAGGCCAAACAAATGCAGGAAAGACAAACTGCTGCAAGTTTTTTTTTTTTCAACAAGATCAATAGGAACATAATTTTTAGACAAATAATAAAATACATTTAAAAACCTACTCTGATGCCAGGATATTCAATCATAATCAAGTCATTAGCTTACGTATTCCACAAAAATCTCTTGAATCTGTTTACTTTGTGTCAGGCATGACGTGAGAGACGACTAAGGAGATGACATGCATACAGCCAGCCTCTGGCATGGCTTCCAGGCTCACCAGGAAAAACAATTGAGTAAGAAGACCAGGAATAATCATCAAAATAGAAAAAAAAAAATCTACAATGTTTACTCTGTCCAGGCATTCTTTCATATACTAACTACATCCATCTGACCCTCATGGTAACTCTAGGAGTTACTCCTGCAGGGAATACTGGAGGGATGCGAGAGCTGGGTAACTTGTCCAGGTGAGTCAGTTAGTGACAGAGACAGCATATAAATTCACACTGCCTGCCTCTGAAGCACTAGGGAGCACAGGTTCTCCATGTTGAACCAATGTAACGATACGAGCAATGGGAAAGACTAAACAGTTTGATGCTTGTAAAGTTTAAAGGGCAATACCCGAAAAGTAACAAATGTACAGTAACAGACAGCTACTATTTGGACTACTACTGACACTGATAAAAGTAGTAAAAATCATAATGCCATTCAGATAACTGTCAATGACTTCAGTGTTTGATACATTTAACTCTTTGCAGAATCTAATTTGGCAGGTCAGTATGTCTATAAAATACTTTGAGCAAAATGATTCTAGAAACCTGAAAATCACTGCTCACATGATATCTTCCAGGCTGTCTGGATCCCCTGCCAGTCAATGACCCCAGTGTGTGCAAGTGTTTTCGAGGAAGCGGGAAGGGAGATAGGAGGAGGGGGAAAAAAGGCTTATTCACAGAACGGTGCTTATTCTACCAATAAGTAGAATATTGACGTTTTTATTCATCCCCAAATAATCTGCTCTGCTCATAGCAGACACATTTCTGAGGAACCTGGAATTGACATGACGCAGGTAGGTGGAATACGCTCAGCCGAGCTCCAGTGTGCTCGCTTCATTCTCCTGCACCACTCCACCAACCCGAAATTCTCCCTCGTTCTGTTCCCCAAAATACTGGCTGTGGGGTGGGTATATTTTGTAGCTTCTGGGGGTATTTCCACAAACCTATAAATTTCCCTTGGGTTCTGCAGAGCAGTTTTCCTCTGTGACAGTCTTCAATGTTCAATACCTCAACTCCTAACCAACCAGACTAACACTTCATCTTCCCCCACCTCTGTAAAGAACTCATCAGCTATGAGGATCCACCCCTTTAAAAGGCACTCACAGGGAGAGTGCTTAAAGATGGCCGACTGCAGAGAGCTGATGTAGGGTGGAGTAGGGAAGGAGGGGAGCCGATCCAGCAGAGAAACAGGCCAGGAGGCGCGAAATTGTAGGGAGAAGAGCGAGAAGGTCACTGGAGATCACTAAAGCAAGAAGATCTACACAGCGTGAAGGAACAGCCGCAAAAAGTAGGAAAGAAAATACAGCACGCTGCGAGAAACCTGGTGAGTCACGATCCCAGGCAGAGGGAGGCAGAGGCTCAACAGCCCCAGGGAAAACAGAAGCAGCTGGAAGGATAGGGGCCCACACCGACAGGGGCACCAGCCCCCTGGAAGGCAGGAGCCCCCAGAGAAGTGGCTACTGGACTGATCATTGGGGGCATCATCCCTGCAGAAGTGGAGGACAAGCAGGGGAGATTTCCCAGAGGCTTGCCTACCTGCTGCTCAGCAGCTCTGGGAGAGTGCAGAGGGAACAGGAGCGGCGCTGTGGGACTGGGGCTCAGAGAACCCCTTATCGGCTCCGAGCTGTGGACTGGCTGTGGGAGAGTCCGTGGATCCTGTTGCTGGACTCGCCCTGAGCCCCAGAGGCTGGGCAACGCTCGACAGGGCCTCACATCCTGGGCAGAGGAGCAGACTAGTGGGGGCACGTCTGTGTGCCCCTCAAGGGCTCAGTGCCTCTCAGAGATCCGCTTCCACCCTTGAGAGAGTGCAGCTGAGGAAGTGGCTTCTTTAGGGCAGAGTCCCCAGCTGGGCTCAGCTAGAGAGGCCAGACCAGAGTGGGCTCAGCTGAATTGGCCAGACAGGTTTTCCCAGCAGGAGCCCGCTTGGAAAGACCTGCCTGCGGTGTTGCAGCCCTCAGTGGAGCAGTGCTTCCAAGTTGGCACTGGGGCCGCGGAGATTTCCAGCCCAGCCCAGCCCGGGGTTGGGGATTTCAGGCTTCTGCTGTGCTAACCTCAAGCCCTGAAGGAGAGTCTCGGCTCAGCACTGAGGCAGAGACCCCCGCTGTATTAGCCTTGTGACCCAAAGCCCAGGCGCAGCTTGGCAGAGTGAATCTGTAGGGCACCGCCTTTGAGAGGGAGCCACAGGGGAAGGGGCCTGGCACTAGGGCTGGCCCTCAAGGCCTCCTGACCCAGCTCGGGGCTGTGATCTACAGACCCTGAAAGTAGCTTGTGACTCAGGCAGTAAGCCCTGCTGGGCTCACCCGGAGACCCCAAACCAGAGCCGGCTCAGCTGAATCAACGCTAAAATCACAAAACAACAAGAAGCAAAAACACAATGAGAAGTATCAGAAAAAGCAATGACCCAGAGGAAAGATCAAGCACTCCCTCCCAATACAACCAAAAACTAATCCCAATATCTGAGTTGCAAGATGAAGACATAGGGGAAATACCAGATAAGAACTTTAAGAAAGTAGTGATGAAATTCATCAGAGAGAGTGAAAAGCGCTGGGAAGAGTCTAAGGTATTCGAAAACCATATCACTGCAGAAATAAATCAAGTCAAAAAGGGAATCCTCGATATAGAGCACAAAATTGAAAGCCTAACCAACAGAATGAACACAGCAGAGGACAGAATATCAGAATTGGAAGACAATCAGAATGAAAGGCAGCAGCTCATCAAACAGTTGGAGACAAATCTAGAGAAAGGCAATAGGTCCATACAGGAAATGAAAGACAACCTCAAAAAATCAAATATTAGAATAATAGGCCTTCCTGAAGGAGTGGAAAAGGAGACAGGCTTGCAATGGGTGCTCAATGAGATAATACAGGAGAACTTCCAGAACACTGGAAATATAAATCCAGCACAAATCCAGGAAGGACAAAGAACCCCCAGTAGATATGACCCAAACAAATCGTCACCCAGACATGTGGTCCTCAAGATACCTTCAAGTGAATACAAGGAAACCATTTTAAGACAAGTAAGAAAAAAGGATAAGATTACTTTCAGGGGAAGGAAAATCAGGATCACAGCCGACCTATCAGAAGAAACGCTCCAAGCAAGGAGAGAATGGGGTAAAACCTATCAAATCCTGAAACAAAACAACTGTCAACCAAGAATAATGTACCCAGCAAAGCTCTCATTTGTATTTGAGAATGAAATCAAATACTTCAACAGTAAACAGAAACTCGAAGAATACATCAACACAAAACCAGCTCTGGAAAATCTCCTCAGGAAGGTGCTAAACCCAGAAAGAAAAACTACAAACCAAAATCAAAGATGGCAAATGGGAAGACCTCCCCACTGAAATCCATACAAGAAAAGTCAACCAATCAGAAACTCTAATAGTCGCAAATACACGCTTGCACACTTACACTCATGGCAGCCCAAAATCAATTTCTCTCAATATTATCTCTAAACACAAATGGCTTAAACTCACCAATCAAAAGGCATAGATTAACGGAATGGATCATCAAACAGCACCCAACTATATGTTGCCTACAAGAGACACATCTAACCAGAAAAGCCTCTAAGAAATTTAAACTGAAGGGATGGAAAAAGACATTTCATGCCAATGGACGAGAAAAAAAGGCTGGCGTAGCTGTTCTAATCTCAGATGACCTAGACTTCAAGCTGACAGACATCAAAAAGGACAGAGAAGGACATTATATATTGGTGAAGGGACTGATCCATCAAGAAGTAATTACAATCGTGAACATATATGCACCTAATTCCAATGCGCCTAGCTTCGTGAAGCAACTACTTACAGACTTAAGGGGAGACATAGATGTACACACAATAATAGTGGGCGATCTTAACACTCTGCTAACAACTATAGACAGATCAAGAAAGCAAAAACTCAACAAAGAAACAACAGAGCTCATACAAACATTAGAACAACTGGACTTGGTAGACGTTTATAGAATTTTTTATCCTAAGACGACAAATTATACATATTTTTTAAGCAGTGCATGGCACCTTCTCCAGGATCGACCACATGTTAGGACACAAAGAAAATCTAAGTAACTTGAAAAAGATAGGAATCATACCATGTACCCTCTCAGACCACCACGGAATGAAACTGGAAATCAGCAATTCAAAATGCCCAAGGAAATACAAAAACTCTTGGAGGTTGAACAATATGCTATTAAACCAACAATGGGTCAGGGAAGAAATTAAAGATGAGATCAAAAAATTTATGGAAACCAATGAAAACTCTGACACAACATTCCAAAACTTGTGGGACACGGCCAAAGCAGTGCTACGGGGTAAACTCATTGCAATTGGAGCTCATGTCAAGGCCCAAGAGAGGCGCCAAATACAGGAACTAACCACACACCTCCAGGAATTGGAAAAGCAGAAGCAGATGAGCCCCACACACAACAGGAAACAAGAAATCATCAAAACAAGGGAGGAAATCAACAAGATAGAAATAAAAAAAACCATACACAAAATCAATGAATCAAAAAGCTGGTTTTTAGAAAAGATAAACAAAAGAGACACCCCGCTGGCCCATCTGACAAAGAACAAACAAGAGAAAGCAAGAATTAACAGCATCAAAGATGAAAAAGGCAACATAACAACAGACACCGCATCCATTAAGAACATAATCAGAAACTACTACAAAGCACTGTACTCCAACAAATCAGAAGACCACCAGGAAATGGAAAAGTTCTTAGACTTATACAACCTGCCAAAACTTAGCTCAGAGGCAACAATCAACCTGAACAAACCCATAACTGAAGCAGAGATTGAATCAGTGATTAAAGACCTCCCAACAAAGAAAAGCCCAGGCCCAGACGGCTTCACTACAGAATTCTACAAAACATTCCGAACAGAACTAACCCCAATCCTCTACAAACTCTTCAAAACAATAGAAAATGAAGCAACCCTTCCAAACTCATTCTATGAAGCCAACATTACCTTAATCCCAAAACCGGGCAGAGATCCTACAGAGAAAGAAAACTACAGACCTATCTCTCTGATGAACATTGATGCTAAGATACTCAACAAAATCCTAGCCAATAGAATTCAAAACATCATCCGACAGATCATTCATCCAGATCAAGTAGGATTCATCCCTGGAATGCAGGGGTGGTTCAACATTCGGAAATCCATAAATGTGATACACCACATCCAAAAACTGAAAAACAAGAATCACATGATAGTATCAATAGACGCAGAAAAAGCTTTCGACAAAATCCAGCACAACTTCCTGCTAAAGACCCTAACCAAGGTAGGCATAGATGGAAAAATCCACAACATAATCAAAGCAATATATGAAAAACCCAATGCCAGCATCATACTGAATGGAGAAAAACTGGAACCCTTCCCACTGAGATCTGGAACAAGACAGGGATGTCCACTTTCTCCACTGCTATTCAACATAGTTCTAGAGGTACTTGCTGAGGCCATAAGACAAGAGAAAGAAATCAAAGGAATCCAAATGGGAAACGAAGAAGTCAAGCTTTCACTATATGCAGATGACATGATTCTTTATATGGAACAGCCAAGAGGCTCAATGCAGAGACTACTAGAACTTATACGAGAGTTTGGTAGAGTGGCAGGGTACAAAATTAATGAACAAAAATCAACAGCCATAGTGTATGAGAACAGCCCCAAGATGGAAAAAGATCTAACCAGCAAGATACCATTCAAAGTAACAAAGGGAAGCATGAAGTATCTGGGAATTAACCTAACCAAAAATGTAGGAGACCTATTTGAAGAAAACTACAAACTACTTAAAAAAGAAATTGAACAAGATCTAGAAAGATGGAGTAACATCCCATGCTCCTGGATAGGTAAAATCAATATCATTAAAATGTCTATATTGCCAAAAGCAATATATACATTCAACGCAATCCCAATCAAATTGCCCAAAACATTCTTCACAGATCTGGAAACAATGATTCAAAGGTTCATCTGGAAACACAAAAAACCACGAATAGCTAGAACCATTCTGAAGAACAGGCACTTAACAGGGGGAATCACAGTCCCAGACCTCTGGACATACTATAGGGCAGTGGTTATCAAAACAGCGTGGTACTGGCAAAAAAAATAGAGAAGAAGATCAATGGAGCAGAATAGAAACACCAGATGGGAACCCACACAAATACAGCCAAATAATCTTTGACAAAAAGACAAACGATAACCCAGGCAAATGGGAAGGTCTGTTCAATAAATGCTGTTGGAACAACTGGTTGATAGCCTGCAGAAACAAAAAGATAGACCCACATCTCTCACCATATACTAAGATCAAATCCAAATGGAAAAAGATTTAAACCTACATCCAGAAACCTTCAAACTTTTGGAAGAAAATGTTGGAAACACACTGCAACACCAAAATAAATAAAACACCAAAATAAACAATTGGGACCTCATCAAACTAAGGAGCTTCTGTACAGCTAGAGAAACAATCAACAAAGTAAAAAGGCAACCCACAGAATGGGAGAAGATCTTCGCACACGACATAGGTGATAGAGGGCTAATCTCCAGAATATACAAAGAGCTACAAACCAACCAAAATGTCAAAACAAACAAGCCACTCAAGAAATGGGCACAGGAAATGGGCAAACACTTCACAAAGGAACAAACCCAAATGGCAAATAAACATATGAAAAAATGCTCAAGTTCCCTGGCAATAAGGGAAATCCAAATTAAAACATCAATGAGGTACCACCTAACGCCAGTAAGACTGGCCCACATGAATAAAAGCACCAACAACACTTGTTGGCGAGGTTGCGGGGAAAAGGGAACCCTACTCCACTGCTGGTGGGGCTGCAGGCTGGTACAGCCTCTATGGAAATCAGTATGGAGAACATTCAAACAACTCAAATTCAACATACCATATGATCCAGCAATAGCACTCCTAGGAATATATCCAGAACACTTGTTCTATGAGAAACCAACATGCACTCCTATGTTCATAGCAGCACAATCAGTAATTGCAAAAACATGGAAGCAGCCAAAATGCCCATCAACAGAGGATTGGATAAAAAAGCTATGGTTCATCTACTCCATGGAATACTACTCAGCTATTAAAAAAAAACAAAATGCAGTTCTTTGTGGCCAAATGGGCCAAACTGGAAACCATAATGCTAAGGGAAATGAGCCAATCCCAAAAGGTTAAATACCACATGTTTGCCTTAATTTAAGAGGACACGATGTTATGTATAACAAGTTATGTTATGAATGTTATATGTTGTGTATAAACTAAAATGGAAATGTCAATGAGGTGGTCACAGAAGGTGGTTAAGAACTTGCATTTACTTTTACCATATTGGTTACTCATTACTATGTCAATTAATTCCATAATGATGTAAATTTTTGGTGATGGTATGTTGGAGCTTTCAATTGATCGGGATGATACTCTGCTGGCTCTGTCTTCAGACCAGACAGGGTATACCTAAGAAGCCGTTGAACTGGACTAGACAATAAGATGCTGGACTCTATGTTTAGTATATGCTTGCAATGGGGGAATCTCAACTGAACTTGAACTGTGGTTATGCAACAAGGTGGAGGAATCCACCATGGTGGGAGGGTTTGGGGAGGGCTGGGGAGAATCCAAGTATCTATGAAACTGTGTCACATAATGCAATGTAATTAATGAATTTAAAATAAAATTTAAAAAATGCACTCACAGGAAATAATTATCCTCATACTGTAAGTATTAATAATTTTGCTTGATGTTAAAGGAAAATCAGTCAGATGAACTCAGCCAAATAGTGCTGCTTAGTACATGAAATTCCAGTTGATAAAAATGTAATTCTTCTGAAAGTCAAGTTTACATTTTTAATGTAGACTTACATTTAATAGTTCAAATTTACATACAGGCTGAATGAACAACAGAACCTTTCATTCTCTCACACACTAGGAATTTACAAAAATATTCTTATATCACTCCATTTCTTCCTCACTTTCTACCTTAAATATCTGATCAGTTTTAAACACTATTGCCTTTCCAAATAATATTTTCTATTTCAGTTCTACCTGCTGCTTAAAACTTTAATACTCCTTTTTTCATGTCAGTTTTTTACTCCAAAGATATGCAGTTCTCAGAAAATGCAGTCAATGAAGAATTCAATTCTATTATATTTCAGTAAAAGAGCAAAATTGCAAGGAGTATGCCAAGCAAATTACTTCACTCCCATCATATCATCCAAAAACATCATTATGTTTGAACACCAGCTCTGCTTTCTTTGCACAAGTGAGTAAACAGGAAACTGAGATGTAATATTCTAGTTGAGAATATTGCACCAATTTTTCTACATTATCTAGTTTAGAATGAAAGACAAAGAAGGAAAAAATCTAACTCATAAGGTCTGGTAAACATATACTGACAGACTTGAAACTTCTGGAAACACAGGTAATACTCAAAGAGAAACAGTTTATACCTGAACCAAATCAGAATTACAAGCCATGCCTTTATTGTACACTTCTAGCCACTTACTAACATTTTTAAGGATATATGCTGCCCTGGGTTTCTTTCCCACATGACTGAGATCAAGCAGCTCAGAATTCTATTACAACTGACCCACTAAAAAGAAAAAGGAAAAAAAGCATGCCAACGAATTTCTATTTCTATGTTATTTTGCCCTTTAAAGCTTTTTTTTTCTTGGAGCAGCTTAACTATATAAAGCTGTTATGCACTCTGCTCCAGGATTCAGATTGTCTTTACACTTTTAAGATCACAGCAACAACACTGAGCCTTACCAGAGCGTCCCTGAGAGCACATTTAAATCCTTAATAACAGCAGTTTTTCCTATTTTACTTACATGTGCCTATTTCCATTAAAAAGACTAGTTTACTGAGTGTGTTGTTACTCTGGAGCCTTAGAGGGAGATGGTTCTACATAATACAGAAGAGGCAGCCTTCCTTTCGGATTAGGGAAGGAGGGAAAATTTAAAAATGTTTATAGATCACTCATCTAACCCGAAAAATGTCCTGCAACTGTGATGATAGGCTTGTTTACCAAGAGGTTCTAAGAAATAATACACACAGAGATGTAGAACAAATAGGGAATTAAAGGCCTTTTGTTTGCTTTAAATGAACCAGCAAACTTGGTTAATAATGAAGGCCCTGGAATCAAAGAAAAATCACATGTTAACTCCCAAATAAGCCACTGAAATTTCCAGGGAAAAAATTATGACCATAAACTATCCCGACAGATCCTAATCACCCAGCGGTGCTACAGTTGTATGCCTTTGGTCACAAGGACTTGGATATGGACGTGATTCACTGGTAAATTTACAAGACCACAGAAAAACAAGTCCATGTTCCTAACAAACACTGGGACTATGGCATCACACTTCAAGAAAGAAATGATTAAGCTAGATATTTTTGCCCCATAATAATCAAGAACTTATAACACTGACCATTTAAAAGTAGCAGTTCTGATTATATT
Source organism: Ochotona princeps (assembly GCF_030435755.1). Taxonomy (NCBI): domain Eukaryota; kingdom Metazoa; phylum Chordata; class Mammalia; order Lagomorpha; family Ochotonidae; genus Ochotona; species Ochotona princeps. Next base: position 54,145 of record NW_026701725.1, read on the forward strand.
CTCATTAGATCTTTCTATGGATAAAACTCAATGAACAACTATTTCAAGCCTCAGAAAGAGACTAGTTCAAATCAGATCACATGCATAAGGTATCACATTATAAATTGCTTATATTTTTGTACAAGGTATTAAGTGCTTTCCAGAACATTTGTTCTATTTCAAATCAAGCAAAAATCCTGCTGTTTTAGTATGAATAAACAATGTAACAGGAGTTTTATTGATGGAATTATCTCTAAACTTCTTTGGAAAACTAATCACAGCTCTAAAATCATGAAGATCAGTACATTTTGAAAAGGAATATATAACTATATATATATATGCATAATATAGTGGGCTTTTATCGGTTAGATTTAGTAATACTCATTTAAATTAACAGACTTTATGTTCATCCAGTCCTGTGAATTTGCAAATTCTTTTTCCTAAGTAATGTTAAAAATTCCTCCCCCATAAAACCCAGCTACAGTCATGGAAAATGTTAGCCTTTAAATTCATACAGTTAGGGATTATATGCGCCAACAAAAACAAAAACAAAAACAATGCATTCATATTCTAAATCCCTGAGCCAATATTCAATTCAAAAACAGATAGGCAGAGTTTACTTAAATTGTTCAAGGAAATTTATTTTTCAGCCATGACCAAGGAAAGAAAATTTTATACCAACAGCCACAACTAAAACAAAAAGAAAACCACTTTAGTAAGTCACATAGAATTCTATGATGCAAGCCAAAATGTAATCCAATGTTGATACCATTTTAATACATATGAAACTTTGGGATATCAAGGCAATGAAATTTTTAAAAATTGTTTTATTTTGTCATTTTACTTACTGGTCTCTTTTTAATTTATATATTGTTTTGAGTGTTCACAATACATTTTTTCAGATACATGGATAGTGTGTTTTTCTTTTTTATGTATTTTTTATTGCTTTTGCTGTATCCTATAAATTTTTTTTATTGTTAATTATTTTGCATTATGTGACAGTTTCATAGGCTCTGGGAATCCCCTCCTCCCTTCCTCTCCCCTCCCCCCGGTGGATTCCTCCACCTTGATGCAGTATTACAGTTCAAATTCAATCAAGATTCTTTCATTGCAAACATATACCAAGCATAGAGTCCAGCTACTTATTGTCCAGATTGGTTGAACAGTTTCTTGGGGAGACCTTTTCTGGTCTGAAGTTTGAGCTGGCAGAATATCATCACAGTCAATTAAGAGTCCCAATATAACATCAACAGCAATTTGCAATGTTATGGAATTGACATGGTTTTGAGTAACCAGTGTATTAAAAAGAAAAAAAATAAATAAAAAAAAAATTAAAAAAAGGAAAACAAGTCCTAGCCACAACCTATGATTAGCTCATTGACATTTCAATTTAGTTCATATACAGGACCGGCTCCTCTATACCTTAAAATGGCCATAAGGCACCATTCAGCTGTTTCGTGTCCATTTCATCTTAGTATTTAGCCAGTTGTTGTGTTGAAGTAAAATTTTGCTGATCTTGGCAGATTTTAGGATAATCCAGACTGGCTTGTAACTCTAACAAGATATATGTCAACATTTTAGGTGCAGAACATTTTTTTTTGGGGGGGGGGTGTGCAGGAAAATCCTCAACACCATGGTGAGGAGTAAAACTAATCTTTGTGACCCACCCAGCGAGGCATGAGCCAATCCATGCCAGCTCTTTCCTGTCAGATTTCAAGTTCTACTTTCTGTTGTTTATTTATTTTAGGTTTTTTTTTTTTTTTTAGTTTGTATGATTGTTTGTTTGCTGTGAGGGGTTTTTGAAGCGATCCCGATGGTCATTGCGAGGGAGGGGGGGTCCAGAGGTGGAGCCAGGCTCGGACCAGAGAAAGCTCTCCTCCCTGGTCCCGAAGGACGTTTATTGTTCTTCTGTTTCTGCAGACCACTCAGGGCTTCTGGTTGTCTTTCCGATGACGTTGGTTTCTGCACGGTAGTGTTTGGACTTCTTCCATCCCCTGTGGGAGCTCCAGTTGGGGGTGGGTGACCTCAGAGTACTCGGCCTCCGAGGGCATCCAATTCCCTGTGGCCTCCTTGGCAGTTGGGATATAGTCCTTGTTGCTCGTATTAATAGTTTGTGGTGAAGGTCTGGGAGTCTTCATGGTTGGGATCCAAGCTTCCTCCTTACCACCTGCTCCACTCTGGAGTGCTCCCCTGCTCCACGCACATGACCTCCTGTTAAGAGGTTGTCAGGATCGCACCCGATTCCCCCCTCATGCATTGGTATAGTAGTTTTATTGTTGTTTAGTGCCGCTTTGAGTCTGTTATCTATGAATTACCAGATTTGATCTTGATAGGCTATATTGTACTTTTTTCCCACTCTTTTTATGGTCCTGAAAGATTTCCCTGCACTCCCCCCCATTACAGGTTAACATAGCGTATTGAGGGTATAGTAGGTTTTACAGATTTTCGATGTAGATCTTAAGTATTCTGACATTAATTGTTGGTTTATAGATTATATCGCCTTATCTTATTGCATTGGATACAGGTTGTTAGAGATTGCACTAATATTACAATATACAGGTACTATTTTCCAAGTTGTTCTCTTTTCATCTCAGATTAAGGCAAACATGTGGTATTTAACCTTTTGGGATTGGTTCATTTCTCTTAGCATGATGGATTCCAGTCGGGCCCATTTGTCCACAAAGAACTGCATTTCGTTTTTTTTAATAGCTGAGTAGTATTCCATGGAGTAGATGAACCATAGCTTTCTTAGCCAGTCTTCCACTGATGGGCATTTTGGCTGCTTCCAGGTTTTTGCGATCGTAGATTGTGCTGCTATGAACATAGGTGTGCATGTTGGTTTCTTGAGTAGAAGATGTTTTGCATATATCCCAAGGAGTGCTATTGCTGGATCATATGGTATGTTGATTTTCAGTTGTTTGAGTATTCGCCAAACTGATTCCCATAGAGGCTGTACAAGTCTGCACTCCCACCAGCAGTGGAGAAGGGTTCCCTTTTCCCCACAGCCTCGCCAGCAAGTGTTGGTGGTATTATGTGTGTGTGCCATCCTTACTGGAGTTAGGTGGTACCTCATTGTTGTCTTCATTTGGATTTCCCTTATTGCCAGGGAACTTGAGCATTTTTTCATATGCTTGTTTGCCATTTGGGTTTGTTCTTTTGTGAAGTGTTTGCCCATTTCCCGTCCCATTTCTTGAGCAGTTTGTTTGTTCTGGTGTTTTGGTTTCTCTGGAGATCTTTGTATATTCTGGAGATTAGCCCTCTATCACCTATGTCGTGTGCGAAGATCTTCTCCCGTTCTGTAGGTTGCCTTTTTACTTTGTTGATTGTTTCTCTAGCTGTACAGAAGCTTTTTAGTTTGATGAGGTCCCAATTGTTTATTTTGGTCTCGATTTCTACTGCATTTGGAGTCTTTTTTAGGAAGTGAGGGCCTACCCCTAAGTGTTCCAGGGTGTTTCCAACATTTTCTTCCAAAAGTTTAAAGGTTTCTGGATGTAGGTTTAGGTCTTTTATCCATTTAGATTCGATCTTGGTGTATGGTGAGAGATGTGGGTCTATCTTTTTGTTTCTGCAGGCTATCAACCAGTTGTCCCAACAGCATTTATTGAACAGACCTTTCCATTTGCTTGGGTTGTTGTCTGTCTTTTTGTCGAAGATTAATTGACTGTATCTGTGTGGGTTTCCATCTGTTGTTTCTATTCTGCTCCACTGATCTTCCTCTCTATCTTTGTGCCAGTACCAGGCTGTTTTGATGACCACTGCCCTATAGTATGTCCATAGATCCGGTACTGTGATTCCCCCTGTTAAGTGCCTGTTCTTCAGAGTGGTTCTGGCTATTCGTGGTTTTTTGTGTTTCCAGATGAATCTGTGTATCATTTTTTCCAGTTCGATGAAGAATGCTGTGGGTAATTTGATTGGGATTGCATTGAATGTATATATTGCTTTTGGTAGTAAAGACATTTTGATGATATTAATTTTGCCTATCCAGGAGCATGGGATGTTGTTCCATCTTTCGAGGTCTTGTTCTATTTGATTTTTGAGTGTTTTGTAGTTTTCTTCATAAAGGTCATCTACGCTTTTGGTTAAATTTATTCCCAGATGCTTCATGCTTTTCTCTGTTATTTTGAATGGTAGCTTGTTGGTTAGATCTTCTTCCATCTTGCGGCCATTTGCATACACCATGGCTATTGATTTTTGTTCATTTATCTTGTATCCTGCCACTCTGCCAAATTCTCGTATGAGTTCTAGGAGTCTTTGTATTGAGTTTTTTGGTTCTTCTATGTAGAGAATCATGTCGTCTGCGAATAGTGAGAGCTTGACTTCTTCATTTCCAATTTGGATTCCTTTGATTTCTTTGTCTTGTCTTATGGCTTCTGCAAGTACCTCTAGGACTATATTGAATAGCAGTGGTGATAGTGGGCAGCCTTGTCTTGTTCCAGATCTCAGTGGGAAGGGATCCAGTTTTTCTCCATTTAGTATGATGCTGGCATTGGGTTTTTCATATATTGCTTTGATTATGTTGTGGATTGTTCCTTCTATCCCCACCCTGGTTAGGGTTTTTAACATGAAGGGGTGTTGAATTTTGTCGAAGGCTTTTTCTGCATCTATTGATACTATTATATGGTTTTTGTTTTTCAGTTTTTGGATGTGATGTATCACATTTATGGATTTTCTTATGTTGAACCATCCCTGCATTCCCTGGATGAAACCTACTTGGTCTGGGTGGATGATCTGTCTGATGTTTTTTTGTATTCTATTGGCTAGGATTTTGTTGAGAATCTTAGCGTCAACGTTCATCAGGGAGATCGGTCTGTAGTTTTCCTTCTCTGTTAATTCTCTATTCGGTTTGGGGATTAAGGTGACATTGGCTTCATAGAATGAGTTTGGAAGAATTGCTTCCTTTTCTATTGTTTTGAAGAGCTTGTAAAGGATTGGGGTTAGCTCTGGTTGGAATGTTTTGTAGAATTCTGTGGTAAAACCATCTGGGCCTGGGCTTTTCTTTTTTGGGAGCTCTTTAATCACTGATTCTATTTCTGATTCGGTAATGGGTTTATTCAGGTCTTCTGTTGCTTCTGGGGTGAGTTTTGGTAAGTGGTGGGAGTCTAGGAATCTTTCCATTTCCAAGTGGTTATCGAATTTGTTGGCATATAGTTCTTTGTAATAATTTCTAATTATTTCCTTAATGGTAGTAGCGTCTGTTGTTATGTTGCCTTTTTCATCTTTGATACTGCTAATTATTGCTTTGTCTTGTTTTTTCTTTGTCAATCGGGCCAGGTGGGTATCTATTTTGTTTATCCTCTCAAAGAACCTGCTTTTTGATTCATTTATTTTCTGAATGGTTTTTTTAATTTCTTTCTGATTTAGTTCTTGTCTTGTTTTGATAATTTCTTGTTTCCTCTTGTTTGTGGGGTCTTTCTGCTGTTGCTTTTCCAGTTCCTGGAGGTGTGTGCTTAATTCTTGCATTTGTTGCCTTTCTTGGGCTTTGACGTGCGTGCTTATTGCAATAAACTTACCACGCAACACTGCTTTGGCGGTGTCCCATAAGTTTTGGACTTTTGTATCTGGGTTTTCGTTGATTTCCATAAATTTTTTGATCTCGTCTTTAATTTCTTCTCTAACCCATTGTTCGTTTAGTAGCATATTGTTCAGCCTCCAGGAGTTTACATGTTTCCTGGGACATTTTGAGTTGTTGATTTCCAGTTTCACTCCGTGATGGTCTGAGAAGGTACATGGTATGATTCTGATATATTTGTAATTAGTTAAACTTGCTTTGTGTCCTATTATGTGGTCTATCCTGGAGAAGGTGCCATGCACTGCTGAGAAGAAGGTGTAGTCTGTGGCCTTAGGATGAAATATTCTATAGACGTCTACTAGGTCCAGTTGTTCTATTGTGTGTGTGAGATCTGTGGCTTCTCTGTTGAGCTTTTGCTGCGTTGATCTATCTATTGATGTTAGTGGGTTGTTCAGGTCTCCCAGAATTATCGTATGTTCATCTATGTCTCCCTTTAAGTCCAAAAGTAGTTGTTTCACGTAGCTGGGTGCATCCGGGCTAGGAGCATAAATGTTAAGAATTGCGATTGGTTCTTGTTGGATCCTCCCTTTCAAGAAGATGTATCGCCCTTCCCTATCCTTTTTGACATTTGTTACTTTGAAGTCCGTATCATCTGAGAATAGGACTGCCACACCAGCCTTTTTTTCTCGTCCATTGGCATGGAATATTTGTTTCCACCCTTTCACTTTAAGTTTCCTGAAGTTCCTTCTGGTTAGATGTGTTTCTTGCAAGCAGCATATAGTTGGGTCCTGATTTTTAACCCAGTCTGCTAATCGGTGCCTTTTCAGTGATGAATTTAAGCCATTTGTGTTGAGGGTTAATATTGAGAAATTATAATAATGCCGTGACATACACCTGTGTTTTTGAGGTTGTTGGTAATTGATTGTCATTTCTGTGGATGGACTTTATTGAGATCTCCCTGATTGCTATCCTTGCTTATGGCTTGCTTCCTTTTTCTCTGGGAGTAGCGCATTTCTAAGGAGATTTTGTAGAGTTGGTTTTGTGTTGGCATATTCTTCTAATTTCTCTTTGCTGTGGAAGTGTCTAGTTTCGTTCTCGTATACAAATGAAATCTTTGCTGGGTAGAGTATTCTTGGTTGACAGTTGTTCTCTTTCAGTACTTGAAAGATTTTATTCCACTCTCTTCTTGCCTGGAGCGTCTGTTCTGAGAAGTCGGCAGTGATTCTGTTGGTCCTGCCCCTAAATGTAAGCTTCTCTTTGGATCGTGCTAACCTTAGGATTTTTTCTTTGTATTCATTGGAGGGTAGCTTGATTACCACGTGTCTTGGGGAGGATCGTTTTGGGTCCACCCTGTGGGGAGTCCTCTGGCCTTCCTGAATTTGGATTGGGTTCATGTTCCAGGTATTTTGGAAGTTCTCCTGCATAATTTCCTCAAGTACTGGTTGTATGCCTGTCTCTCCACTCCTTCTGGGAGCCTCATTATTCTGATATTTGACTTCTTGATGTTGTCGTTCATCTCTTGGATCGTCTTGGTTGCCTTGTGTAGTTGTGACTCTAGTTGGTTAATAATCTGCCTGTTTTCATTCTGGGAATCTTCCAAGTCGGATATCCTGTCTTCTGCTGCTGTAATTCTGTTGGCTAAGCTCTCAACTTTGTTCTTCAAGTCTAGGATCTCGTTTTTGAGTGATTTTGTTTCTGTGCTTATGTGGTTTTTAAAATCTTTGAGCTCGTCCCATCGTTTTTCATTGTCTCTGAAGAGTTTTATAATTATTTTTCTGAACTCCTTATCAGAGACGTCTTCAATTTCTTCATCTGTAATCTCTGCGATTGACCAGGCTTTATGGTGGCTTTTTGGGGCGGAGCAAGCTGTGTCTACGTTACTAACTCTCTTATTTCTTCCCATATTTGTGGCCCAAGATGTTGCTGGATTCTCACCCTAGTCTAGTGTTTGTTTTTGAGAGACCCAGGCACCAGCTTGCTGAGGGGTCTCCAAGCGCTATCCTGTAGAGATCTGAGCGTGCAGGTGTGGAGTAGCAGGGTGCGGGAATTTTCAAGGCACTTTTGGTGCGTCTCCAGTACACTGGACCACAGGGCGCCACTTCCAAGGCCCAGCAGATTCAAAGCGCACTCTCAGCTTGTCCCCTACACGTATGAGACCACAGGACGTGGGGGAATGAAGGCACTCTGTGTGCGCCCCCTTTGCGCAGGAACACAGGGCACAGAGGATTCTAGGTGCTTTCTCAGTGTGTCCCCAGTGTCAGGGACTGCAGGGTGTGGAGGTTCCAGGCGCTCTCTGGGAACACCTCCTGCACGCGGGTCCGCAGTGCCCTCCTGGTGTGTTTTCCAAGCACAGGACTGTAGGGCGTGGGTTGTTCCAGATGCTCTCTAGAAGCGCCTCCTGTGCAGGTCCGCCCACCCCAGCAGCACGGGACTGCCCACCCAAGTGCAGGGGACCGCCCGCCCCAGCGCTTGCACAGGACCGCCCAGCCCAGAGGCACACCCGGGTCCGCACAGTCCAGAGGTGTGGGTTCCTGTGGGTCAGTACTGCCTAGCTGTGTGCCAGTCTGCAAGGCATGGGGGAGTATTCAGTGTGCCTTCTGCCTTTCTCCTCAGTGCACAGGACCGCTGTGCGTCAACTCCAAGACAGTTTTGGCAGTTTTAAGCACTTGCCTTGTGTCCCCAGAGGCTGGAGTCGCCCGGGGGGGTGGGGTGGGGAGATGAGTACCAAGGATGTTCAGGGTCTGTGCCTGCCGCTGGAGAGTTAACTCCCGGAGCCTCCGACCCACTGCTGCCCCTACCCAGCTCCCTCAAACCTCAAGTTCTTGCAGTCTGCCTCTGCCTCTGGTGAGGACTTTCGCCGTGGGTGCTGCTCCTGGCGGCTGCGGCGGGTCAGGGTCTGTGGCGGGTATGGCGGCTGCTGGAGGTTTCTGTGGCTGCTGTGTCTCGTGCGGCTGCAGGGGCAGCTCCCAGCGCGGCTCCCGGCGCGGCTCCAGGCGCGGCTCCCAGCGGCTGTGACTCAACAGGTCTGGAGCGGAACACCGTCTTCCCTGCCTTGTCTCGTTTGTTTTCCTGGTTGCTCTTCCGAATTTTGTGGATTTTTTGGGCTCCACACTGTCCTGGTAACTTCACGCTCCTCTCCCTGCAGGTCTATGCTGCTCCACTTACGCTTTTGTCGCGTTCTATCCCTCTCTGTCTGTGAGCTCCCTCACATCCATCTTCCTATGTCGGCCATCTTGCGAGTCCTCGATAGTGTGTTTTTCAGATAGAAGTGGAAAGCACCTACGTAAAAAAAAAAAAAAAAAAAAAAAAAAACCCAAAATAAATCTATTCCTACTTTTCAAAATCCAGTCTCAGACTTGTGTAGTTCAGTAGGGTATAGCAGTAGCAGTATCATTACATCAATTCTAATCCTCAATAAAATGTTCTTTAAAGATAGCCTAGATGTCTTTTTTTTCTTTTGCCTCACCTTATGATAACATGTTTATCACTTCAGGAATCCAAAGCGGCTCCTAGAGGAATTATTGAGGCTATGATGGAAGAAAATTGTTACTGAGCCATTTTCCTCTATGAATGAGCAGATCTTTGGTTCCACTATGCCTGTGTTTATGGAGTGTGTGAATATTTGGGGCACCTGGTGCCAATGGAGCCAACAAGGTATTGAGTTCAACCATGCTGAGATCCAGCTCCCTCTACTCTGTTCCAGGGCCAGAATGTTCACACTACATGTCAACCAGAAGCCACAGGGGAGCCCTTCCAGAGCAGACACCCTAGATGTCTCAGCAGAAACTGCCACCATGACTACAAAGAGTTGAAAAGTAAATCTCAACAGGCTAGTGTCAGGATTTCATTTTTCTAATGTTAACAAGTCTGCCCAATACACAGAACAAAATCTTAATTACTGCATCCAAACATTGGTATGCCAAAAACACAAGTTTTTTTTTTTTAACTTCTTTAATTCAAAAGCAACAATATTATTTCCCCAAAAGTCCCTGTTGCTACTGGATCACATTACGCTTCTTTGCAATTTTTTTTTTTTACTTAATAAAAAATCTTGCAACCAAAGTTAAATGAGTCGGATAAATGTACTTTCCAGGATTTCCTCAATATCACAAAGCAAATGCTCTTACTGGAAGGTCTGTTTTTATCTAAGCAGTTCCCTCTCAAAAATGAGTTGCAAAGCTTTATTAGAAATCCAGAGGAATATGATACTTTGACTTCCTAAATGCAGGACCACTGAGTTAGAACTGTTAACAAACGGAACATCAGACAATTATGAAACTTTAGTTTATAAGTTCTCTAGTTTTATAGGTCTTTGAACAAAAAGCCCTGTATATACACATCTTCCATTGTTGAGAGTTAGACGATGTTACTTCATGCCGTTGAGTTGGGTAGTTTGCTTTTTTCCCTATTTTCTAATACAAATAAAACAGTACTAAGTCGATGAATAAATCTATCTGTAGCTGAGTGGTCTTTGTTTACACAACATTACTATGCACTCAGTAGTAGCCCAATAAATATTAATTGATAATGATGGGAAAGGACTTTTATAAACAGACAGCCTAGCATAAATTCACTGAAAATGTAGACAGAAGCATTCTGCTCTTCAAGAAAAGCATAACACAGAAATTAAACAGCTCTAGGACACAGAAAACCTCAGGCTATTGTGAGGCAGCTGTTCAGTCAACAAGAACAGTGGGCATCTTCCATCATCATCATGGCATTAACAACATTAAATGCCCATTTGCATATGTTGCAAATGGACTCACAGATTGACGCTAGCCCTACTTGTTGTAATTTACAATGACAATACTGACAAGAGTAAGCACACATAGCAAAATGAATACAAGCAAGCAATTATTTCAGGTTAAATAACACATCAAATGACCATAAAATAAGAAGCTAACTTAAACACAATTTACTGTATCATTAAGAGTATTTTTTTTATGTGGCAGGCCAGATGCTGGTTAGGACATGTGCATCAAACCTCGGAGCTCCTGACTCCAGCTCCCTGTTAACACCCTAATAAATTATTCAGTTCTGGCTCCCCAAGTGGAGACCAGTGTCGTGTCCCACTAGCAGCTGGCCTGGCCCAGCCCTGGCTGTTGCATGCACTTGAGGAATGGATAGGGGACGACGGTGATATTGCTAACTTCTCTCCCTTTCCTCTTTCTCTCGCTAATAAATAACTCACCTTTTTAGAAAAGAGAATTCGTTTGCAATGCAAACCTCCTCTATTTCCAAACATAATTTTATTGATAATACTTCTACATATGCTTTAAAAATGGACAAGATAAAGAAGTGAGAGAATGTAACGGGGAAAGTAAAGACACTTCAAGAACCTAGAAAGCAAATGCAGTAGGAGTAACAAAGTGGGTGGGAGGAATAGGGATTAACTCTAATTATGATCAGAAAATGAAAAGTAAACTGGTTAACCTAGGAAAACACACTGCAAAAGACATAAATATTGTCAAAGATACTTCAACGATAACTCTAATTATGATCAAAAAACGAAAAGCAAACTGGTTAACGCAGGAAAACACACTGCAAAAGACATATATATTGCCAAAGATACTTCAATGATAAGAATTCTGAAGCAAAATAAATGGCCACAAAGTGTATTACCAGTATTTTATTAATAGCTGTAATATATTCCTAATAAAATAAAAAGCCTCAGAAGACATGACATAAGTGTTAATTATATAGAAATAAGATAGTAAGAATTTCAGGACAATTTATTTCTATGCATCATCTCGTAAGACTGCACCCTTCTGGGGAGTGCAAACACTGACAAGCTGGGGAGCTGCTTCCCACATGACGCAGAATACATTTTTAAACATTCAATTATGTTTCATCATTATTAAATACCAGCTCCCTGAAATATACAGAAACATCTCAAAAGGTTAAAAATAAATGTATGTTCGGGAGCTCGAGAAAATGGCTGACCACGGAGGGTTGATGTAAAGGGGAAGGCAGAGAGAGAGGGCCAAAAAGTGCCAGAAGAAGGAGCAAGTCTAGTTAAAAATAGTATACACAGGTGTGCGAATCCCACAGGACACTGCGGAATCAACAAGATCCACGCAATTTGGAGAATCAACCAAAAATAACAACAAATAAACCAAGGAAGCGCTCAGCGGCCGGCTCAGTCACACCGCAGCTCGAAAACGGGTGAGTTGGGAACCCAGCGGGGGGGAAAGGCCGGCAGGAGTTTTGAACAGCCAACTTTGGGAGATCCTTGCACAAGGCCCCGCCAGTGGCAGCTGGAAACTGCAGGAGTGCTGAAACCTCTAGCACTGGTGGCGATATTAGTGACCTTGGTGGGACCCAGGCAAAGACAGGGACGGCTAAGTAACACACATTCCCACATAACGAACGCTACGGTACCGGAAGGGCGCTAGGATCCTGAAGTGCAGTAGTCGGCAGCTACCCTGGGACCACAGCTAAACTAAATTCTGGGCCAACCCAGGCCGAAGGAAAGCGGCCGTGCCTCAGACAAAAAACCAAAGTAAAACAACAACAACAAAAAAAATCCTAGGCGCTGAAACCTAAGGCTGAAACCTAAGGCGCTGAAACCTGAAACCCAGAAGGGAAACAAAAACAACTCCCTGGGCCGAAGGAAAACAAAAACCTAGGCTAGCAAGACCTCAGGCCACCCACTAGGTGGCAACAGAGGTCAAGGGTGAGAATTCAGCAACACCTGGGGCCACAAGCATGAGGCACAATAGGAGAGCCAGTGAGGTAGATGCAGCTAATGCCATCCCAAAAAGCCACCATAAAGCCTGGTCGATCGCAGAGATTACAGATGAAGAAATTGAAGACGTCTCTGATAAGGAGTTCAGAAAAATAGTTATAAAACTCTTCAGAGACAATGAAAAACGATGGGACGAGCTCAAAGATTTTAAAAACCACATAATCACAGAAACAAAATCACTCAAAAACAAGATCCTGGACATGAAGAATAAAGTTGAGAGCTTAGCCAACAGAATTACAGCAGCAGAAGACAGGATATCCGACTTAGAAGATTCCCAGAATGAAAGCAGGCAGATTATTAACCAACTAGAGTCACAACTACACAAGGCGACCAAGACGATCCAGGAGATGAATGACAACATCAAGAAGTCAAATATCAGAATCATGGGGCTCCCAGAAGGAGTGGAAAGAGAAACAGGCATACAACCAGTACTTGAGGAAATTATGCAGGAGAACTTCCAAAATACCTGGAACATGAGTCCAATCCAAATTCAGGAAGGCCAGAGGACTCCCCACAGGGTGGACCCAAAACGATCCTCCCCAAGACACGTGATAATCAAGCTACCCTCCAATGAATACAAAGAAAGAATCCTAAGGTTAGCACGATCCAAAGAGAAGCTTACATTTAGGGGCAGGACCATCAGAATCACTGCCGACTTCTCAGAACAGATGCTCCAGGCAAGAAGGGAGTGGAACAAAATCTTTCAAGTACTGAAAGAGAACAACTGTCAACCAAGAATACTCTACCCAGCAAAGATTTCATTTGTATACGAGAACGAAACTAGATACTTCCACAGCAAAGAGAAATTAGAAGAATATGCCAACACAAAACCAACTCTACAAAATCTCCTTAGAAATGCGCTACTCCCAGAGAAAAAGGAAGCAAGCCATAAGCAAGGATGGCAATCAGGGAGATCCCAATAAAGTCCATCCACAGAAACGACAATCAATTACCAACAACCTCAAAAACACAGGTATATGTCACGGCATTATTATAATTTCTCAATATTAATCCTCAACACAAATGGCTTAAATTCATCACTGAAAAGGCACCGATTAGCAGACTGGGTTAAAAATCAGGACCCAACTATATGCTGCTTGCAAGAAACGCATCTAACCAGAAGAAACTTCAGGAAACTCAAAGTGAAAGGATGGAAACAAATATTCCATGCCAATGGACGAGAAAAAAAGGCTGGCGTGGCAGTCCTATTCTCAGATGATACGGACTTCAAAGTAACAAACGTCAAAAAGGATAGGGAAGGGCGCTACATCCTCTTGAAAGGGAGGATCCAACAAGAACCAATCGCAATTCTTAAGATATATGCTCCTAGCCCGGATGCACCCAGCTATGTGAAACAACTACTTTTGGACTTAAAGGGAGACATAGATGAACATACGATAATTCTGGGAGATCTGAACACCCCACTAACACCAATAGATAGATCAACGCAGCAAAAGCTCAACAGAGAAGCCACAGAACTCACACAAACAATAGAACAACTGGACCTAGTAGACATCTATAGAATATTTCATCCTAAGGCCACAGACTACACCTTCTTCTCAGCAGTGCATGGTACCTTCTCCAGGATAGACCACATAATAGGACACAAAGCAAGTTTAACTAAATACAAAAATATCAGAATCATACCATGTACCTTCTCAGACCATCACGGAGTGAAACTGGAAATCAACAACTCAAAATGTCCCAGGAAACATGTAAACTCCTGGAGGCTGAACAATATGCTACTAAACGAACAATGGGTTAGAGAAGAAATTAAAGACGAGATCAAAAAATTTATGGAAACCAACGAAAACCCAGATACAAATGTCCAAAACTTATGGGACACTGCCAAAGCAGTGTTACATGGTAAGTTTATTGCAATTAGCGCGCACGTCAAAGCTCAAGAAAGGCAACAAATGCAGGAATTAAGGACACACCTCCAGGAACTGGAAAAGCAACAGCAGAAGGACCCCACAAACAAGAGGAAACAAGAAATTATCAAAACAAGGCAAGAACTAAATCAGAAAGAAATTAAAAAAACCATTCAGAAAATAAATGAATCAAAAAGCTGGTTCTTTGAGAGGATAAACAAAATAGATACCCCACTGGTCTGACTGACAAAGAAAAAACAAGACAAAGCAAGAATTAGCAGCATCAAAGATGAAAAAGGCAACATAACAACAGACACTACTACCATTAAGGAAATAATTAGAAATTATTACAAAGAACTATACACCAACAAATCCGATAACCACTTGGAAATGGAAAGATTCTTAGAATCCCACCACTTACCAAAACTCACCCCAGAAGCAACAGAAGACCTGAATAAACCCATTACCGAATCAGAAATAGAATCAGTGATTAAAGAGCTCCCAACAAAGAAAAGCCCAGGCCCAGATGGTTTTACCACAGAATTCTCCAAAACATTCCAACCAGAGCTAACCCCAATCCTTTACAAGCTCTTCAAAACAATAGAAAAGGAAGCAGTTCTTCCAAACTCATTCTATGAAGCCAATGTCACCTTAATCCCCAAACCGAACAGAGAATTAACAGAGAAGGAAAACTACAGACCAATCTCCCTGATGAACGTTGACGCTAAGATTCTCAACAAAATCCTAGCCAATAGAATACAAAAAAACATCAGACAGATCATCCATCCAGACCAAGTAGGTTTCATCCAGGGAATGCAGGGATGGTTCAACATAAGAAAATCCATAAATGTGATACATCACATCCAAAAACTGAAAAACAAAAACCATATAATAGTATCAATAGATGCAGAAAAAGCCTTCGACAAAATTCAACACCCCTTCATGTTAAAAACCCTAACCAGGGTGGGGATAGAAGGAACAATCCACAACATAATCAAAGCAATATATGAAAAACCCAATGCCAGCATCATACTAAATGGAGAAAAACTGGATCCCTTCCCACTGAGATCTGGAACAAGACAAGGCTGCCCACTATCACCACTGCTATTCAATATAGTCCTAGAGGTACTTGCAGAAGCCATAAGACAAGACAAAGAAATCAAAGGAATCCAAATTGGAAATGAAGAAGTCAAGCTCTCACTATTCGCAGACGACATGATTCTCTACATAGAAGAACCAAAAAACTCAATACAAAGACTCCTAGAACTCATACGAGAATTTGGCAGAGTGGCAGGATACAAAATTAATGAACAAAAATCAATAGCCATGGTGTATGCAAATGGCCGCAAGATGGAAGAAGATCTAACCAACAAGCTACCATTCAAAATAACAGAGAAAAGCATGAAGCATCTGGGAATAAATTTAACCAAAAGCGTAGATGACCTTTATGAAGAAAACTACAAAACACTCAAAAATCAAATAGAACAAGACCTCGAAAGATGGAACAACATCCCATGCTCCTGGATAGGCAAAATTAATATCATCAAAATGTCTTTATACCAAAAGCAATATATACATTCAATGCAATCCCAATCAAATTACCCACAGCATTCTTCATCGAACTGGAAAAAATGATACACAGATTCATCTGGAAACACAAAAAACCACGAATAGCCAGAACCACTCTGAAGAACAGGCACTTAACAGGGGGAATCACAGTACCGGATCTATGGACATACTATAGGGCAGTGGTCATCAAAACAGCCTGGTACTGGCACAAAGATAGAGAGGAAGATCAGTGGAGCAGAATAGAAACAACAGATGGAAACCCACACAGATACAGTCAATTAATCTTCGACAAAAAGACAGACAACAACCCAAGCAAATGGAAAGGTCTGTTCAATAAATGCTGTTGGGACAACTGGTTGATAGCCTGCAGAAACAAAAAGATAGACCCACATCTCTCACCATACACCAAGATCGAATCTAAATGGATAAAAGACCTAAACCTACATCCAGAAACCTTCAAACTTTTGGAAGAAAATGTTGGAAACACACTGGAACACTTAGGGGTAGGCCCTCACTTCCTAAAAAAGACTCCAAATGCAGTAGAAATCGAGACCAAAATAAACAATTGGGACCTCATCAAACTAAGAAGCTTCTGTACAGCTAGAGAAACAATCAACAAAGTAAAAAGGCAACCTACAGAATGGGAGAAGATCTTTGCACACTACATAGGAGATAGAGGGCTGATCTCCAGAATATACAAAGATCTCCAGAGAAACCAAAACACCAGAACAAACAAACTGCTCAAGAAATGGGACGGGAAATGGGCAAACACTTCACAAAAGAACAAACCCAAATGGCAAACAAGCATATGAAAAAATGCTCAAGCTCCTTGGCAATAAGGGAAATCCAAATGAAGACAACAATGAGGTACCACCTAACTCCAGTAAGGATGGCACACATACATAATACCACCAACACTTGCTGGCGAGGCTGTGGGGAAAAGGGAACCCTTCTCCACTGCTGGTGGGACTGCAGACTTGTACAGCCTCTATGGGAATCAGTTTGGCGAATACTCAAACAACTGAAAATCAGCATACCATATGATCCAGCAATAGCACTCCTAGGAATATATCCAAAAGATCTCCTACACAAGAAACCAACATGCACGCCTATGTTCATAGCAGCACTATCTACATTCGCAAAAACCTGGAAGCAGCCAAAATGCCCATCAATAGAAGACTGGATAAGAAAGCTATGGTTCATCTACTCTATGGAATACTACTCAGCTATTAAAAAAAACGAAATGCAGTTCTTTGTGGACAAATGGGCCCGACTGGAATCCATCATGCTAAGAGAAATGAACCAATCCCAAAAGGTTAAATACCACATGTTCGCCTTAATCTGAGATGAAAAGATGACAACTTGAAAGATAGTACCTGTATATTGTAATATTAGTGCAATCTCTAACAACCTGTATCCAATGCAATAAGATAATGCGATATAATCTATAAACCAACAATTAATGTCAGAATACTTAAGATCTACATCAAAAAAGTGTAAAACCTACTATACCCTCAATACGCTATGTTAACCGGTAATGGGGAGGGAGTGCAGGGAAATCTTTCAAGACCATAAAAAGAGTGAGAGAAAAAAAAGTACAATATAGCTTATCAAGGTCAAATCTGGTATTTCATAGACAGCAGACTCAATGCGGCACTAAACAACAATAAAACTACTATACCAATGCATGAGGGGGGAATCGGGTGCGATCCTGACAACCTCTTAACAGGAGGTCATGTGCGTGGAGCAGGGGAGCACTCCAGAGTGGAGCAGGTGGTAAGGAGGAAGCTTGGATCCCAACCATGAAGACTCCCAGATCTTCAACACAAACTACTAATACGAGCAACAAGGACTATACCCCAACTGCCAAGGAGGCCACAGGGAATTGGATGCCCTCGGAGGCCGAGTACTCTGAGGTCACCCACCCCCAACTGGAGCTCCCGCAGGGGATGGAAGAAGTCCAAACACTACCGTGCAGAAACCAACGTCATCAGAAAGACAGCCAGAAGCCCTGAGTGGTCAGCAGAAACAGAAGAACAATTAATGTCCTTCAGGACCAGGGAGGAGAGCTTTCTCTGCTCCGAGCCTGGCTCCACCTCTGGACCCCCGCCCTCCCTCGCAGTGACCATCGGGATCGCTTCAAAAACCCCTCACAGCAAACAAACAATCATACAAACTAAAAAAAAAAACAAAAACAAAAACAAAAAAAACCTCTAAAATAAATAGACAAACAACAGATAGTAGAGCTTGAAATCTGACAGGAAAGAGCTGGCATGGATTGGCTCATGCCTTGCTGGGTGGGACACAAAGATTGGTCACTCCTCACCATGGTGTTGAGGATTTCCCTGCACACCCCCCCCCAAAAAAAATGTTCTGCACCTTAAATGTTGACAAATATCTTGTTAGAGTTACAAGCCAGTCTGGATTATCCCAAAATCTGCCAAGATCAACAAAATTATACTTCAACACAACAAATGGCTAAATACTAAAATGAAATAGACATGAGACAGCTGAATGGTACCCTGTGGCCTTTTCGGGGTATATAGCAGCCGGTCCGGTCCTGTATATAAACTAAAATTGAGATGTCAATGAGCTAATCATAGGTTGTGGTTAGGACTTGTTTTTTTTTGTTATTTTGTTCTTTGTTTTTTTTTTTTTTTTTTTTTTTTCTTTAACATACTGGTTACTCAAAACTATGTCAATTCCATAATATTGCAAATTGCTGTTGATGTTATATTGGGACTCTTAATTGACTGTGATGATATTATACCAGCTCTGACTCGGACCAGAAATGGTCTCCCCAAGAAACTGTTCAACCCATCTGGACAACAAGTAGCTGGACTCCATGCTTAATATATGTTTGTAAGGAAAGAATCTTGATTGAATTTGAACTGTAATGCTGCATCAAGGTGGAGGAATCCACCAGGGGGGAGGGGAGAGGGAGGGGAGGGGGATTCCCAAAGCCTATGAAACTGTCATATAATGCTAAATATTAATTAAAAAAAAATAAAAAAAAATAAAAAAATAAATGTATGTTATGAAAAAACAATGAATGATTTCAACTTTTTGTACAAAAATAAATGTAACTCCATCTTTCTGAGATCTTTTTGAAATACCTTCATAGTACTAAAATAAAATATTCTGTAATCTAATGAGACACTTCTTAATATCAGAAAGATAATATGGCTTGTAAAGACTATTTCTGTAGCATCAGCGAACTAGCCAGAAATTAGCGATGTGAATGGAAATTCATATCAAGCTGAGAGAGAGATGCTCCAAAATGCCTGTCAACTTCTCTTCTGCAGGATTTTTGTTTTTTGCTAGAAGCCATTTTAGCATCAACCAAAATAAAATGCAAGAAACCAGAGTACAGGCTAAAGAAGAGAAGTAGGAGCTAAATAATCTGCTTAAGAATAAATGTGAGCTGGCCCGGCGGCGTGGCCTAGCGGCTAAAGTCCTTGCCTTGAAAACCTCGGGATCCCATATGGGCGCCAGTTCTAATCCCGGCAGCTCCACTTCCCATCCAGCTCCCTGCTTGTGGCCTGGGAAAACAGTTGAGGATGGCCCAAAGCTTTGGGACCCTGCACCCGCGTGGGAGACCCGGAAGAGGTTCCAGGTTCCCGGCATCGGATCGGCGCGCACCGGCCTGGTGCGGCTCACTTGGGGAGTGAATCATCGGATGGAAGATCTTCCTCTCTGTCTCTCCTCTTCTCTGTATATCTGGCTTTCCAATAATAATAAAAATAAAAAAAAGAATAAATGTGAGCTACTTGTTTGGAAGAACCACACAAAAGGGTAAGATTAAGCACCTTTCAAACAAGTTGACAGGTACAAAAGGGGAAAGAAGAGGAAACTGGAGCTCCAAAATCCCCAAGTTAGTTCAGGCTTTGTGGCTTGAATCTCAAGGTTCAGGGTACTAGATAGAAATATAAATTAACCAGAATTGCAATGAATCCTAAAATAACTACAAAAATTATTTGCTACCAAATAAATTGAAAAATAAATACAAGATCAGTAAAAGAAAAATAAACAGCAATTGCACACAAAGAGAAACTGACTGTAATCGGGGTGAGGGGACAATGGTGTGCAAAAGATAGTGGTTATGCAACAGCAAAGACATGGAAATTCAGATCCTATAAAGACAGGCATGAATAAAGTAATCTTGGTACATTTACTTCATAGAATACTACACAGCCACTAACAAGAGTGAAAGTCTACCATTTGCAACAAACGGGTCACAACTGGAGACTATTATGCTCAGTGACATAAGTCAGATTCCAAAGGACAAAAACTCTGATACACAGCAACATTCAGGCAAAATACATAAAAATAGTATATATATTCATCTACAGAACAATATAATGGAGATTAGTATACCAGGAAATAAAGACACATTGCAGTATGTATCTCTGCTCCTGAAAAACAGGAGGACTCCCAATGAAACTGCTAATATCCCTTGATAATAGGGTACTAGATTTCCTACCTCTATCTATACCCACACTTACATAGCAGAGTGTTGGATTTGTCACTGTTGCTAAAGGATATGAGAGGAAATACTGGCAGGGCAGGGGCAAGATTGGGTTGAGAGGAGGAAGGAGGGAAATCCTTATACCCACAAAACTATGACATGGAAAATCACAAAAATACATAATAAAATTAATAAAATAAAAATTGTAATAAAAAGGGTAGTGGTTATTATAAAGAAAGTGATAATTAGGAGAAGGTTACTGAGACCAAAATTTAGAGAAAAAGCAGCTTCGGCACACTTACATACAAACATGAATAGTAGGAAAAGGTATGAGAACAAATGATTCCAGTAAAATAAAATGAACTCTAATATTAAATTATAGTTTCCATTTTATAGTGTGTGTGTGTGTGTGTATGTGTGTGTGACATTTCTTCCATTGAAAGTGTGAGGGAGGGAATACAAAGGAAGATTGAGAGAAAGGAAGGAAAGAAAAACAGAAGGGACTATTAAAAATAAAGCTACCAAATAAACACAGAAATGAGTGTTTTGATTTCAAATACAGCAAATGTTTTAATATATAATACTCAGTGTGTCATATTTTTCAGTAGTATGAAGCAATATAATTTAAAGCCTAAATTTACAAACAGCTAGAATAATTAGATATTTTTCAGCTGCAACACCTGTACCAAGTATGTTTTTAGGAAGCTCTCAGAGCTGAGAGTATATATTTTGTAAAGAATCATTTCTCAAAGTTTTGACAACTTTAATAAAGAAGGCCTACCAGTTTGCCATTGATAGTTCAATACTGATGACTAGTGGTCAAAATATATAACACAATTAAGTATCAAGTACTTCAACCAAATTTGAAATATTTAATGCAAACTTAGTAGAAAATTTAAAAAAAAGAAAAGATGTTATCCTCAAACATCTAGAAAAACACAAAGGAAATAACTATACCTTCAAAATCCTTTTAAATGTCTTTTCAGCTCATTAAAATATATAGGAAAACAAAAATCAGCATTGACTGTTGACCTGTAAGGAACCAACTCCATCAAGTGTCATTCACATAGCTCAGTATTTCAAAGGAAACTTATTTGTAGATTAAGGTTTCAGGGCAACTCCTATTCTAGACCTTTGTTGCGCACCAAAAATCTGAAATCCAACAGTTTTTACTCTTTAGTGTAATTTGAAAAACAGTGGCCTACTATTAAAAGTATTTTAATAGAATACATCTCTGTTTAACTTTTTTTCTGTTTAATTTTTAATGAATTCTTTTGTATTTTGGCTACATCGTCAAGACAACTACATGTTAAATGTCAGGGAAGTTAAGATTGGTTAACCTTCACTGAGAGCAGTAGGATAAAAACATGTAAAAATCTTAGGTAGAAAGCTAAAATTCTATATGTGGCATACTATTCATTTATTTGTAACAATACGCATGCTGTCAGCAAGGGTTCACTGAGCAGTAGGCGCCGACAGCGTCCAGGGCGCTGATGTACTTATTCCAGAAACACAGACAAACAGGAGAATCCTTCCAGTGGAGTTCACATTCTTGTGGAAGACAATGAAATCAGAAAAAAAATCATACTGCGTTATGTGTTATTTTTTAATAATTACTATGATATGAAAGTGAACAAGAAATAAGGTGGCAGGAAAGTTCTCTTTAAAGAAAGCAGCAACTAAAACTGAAATATTGGGATAAATTATGCTGAATAGGAAAAAACGAGTTCCAGTTAGACCCTGAGAAGAGCCCTCTGTGACTAGAACACAGATTTCTTGGGACAATTTGTAAATATGTAAGCATGAATGTGCCTAAAAACTCATTGAAATAGAACCAAAAACTAAATTTATTTAGGTGTAAAAATAAGCAAATTCTTTACATGAGAGGGGTCTTTAAACATTTCATAAAAAAAACATGCATTCTAAAAAAATGCATAAATTCCAAAACATTGTATCAGAACTCACTTATATGTTTGAAGCATAATACTATGTTTAAAAGTTTAGAATAACCAATTAAATACTGCAAACGTAATCTAAAACTTGAAAGCAGAGTTAAAAAAAAAAGAGTAAATCTCTCATTTCAACCCAACAGAAAGAAGAAACAGGAAAACAATGCAGAGGCGGGGTTAGAAAAAGAGAAACCAGATGATGAAAACACCCTCAAATTCATCAGTTATCAGACGAGATCGGGCGCGTTCAGGGTGGTATGGCCGTAGACCATCAGTTATCATAGTGAATAGAAACTGATTCACCCAGGCACTCAAACATATTAACAGGTGAGGTCTTCTTACGGTTAGCCATGTTCACAAGAAATACAGAAAAAACTAAAAGGGAGAATTCAAATGAAGATTAAAATTTAGATACCATGCAATCAATAACTCCCAAAATAACTGACAACGAAGCAATTAGATTATATATCCAAGAAACCACTAATACAAAGTAGATAAGGCAAAATTAAAATTGTAGAGAGAAACTTAGATTAAAACTTAATTACATTAACACTTGAATTAAAATCTCTTAAAGGGAGATTTTAGACTGATATTTAACATATCCAGCATAGCCTTCCCTCAATTAATGGCCAGTGATTTACTCCATAAATGGGAGTAAGAAGCTGAGAGCATCAGTAGGTCACTACAGAGCAGCTGACTTGAACCCACACACTTCGTCTCCCAGGTAAGTGACATCCTGCCATTTTTAATGGATTTCCTAATCTCTCAACAGCTTTAAGAGTCATGATTTTCACTTTGCAGAGTCAAAAGAGCCTAGTGATTAAAACTCAAAATCCACTTTCTCACCTACTGATTCAGTATCTCACTACAGCAAGAGAAAAAAATCACTATTATCATACAGCACAGGAATTTTCAAGCTACTTTTCAAATTAAAAAAAAAAATCAAGCTGTTTCTCTCAAAAATCATGACCATTCCAGAGGAGTCTACGCTGTTTCACCTGGCCGCAGGAAAGGGTACCAGCCTAAATTAAGTCTTCTAAAAATATTTAGGTCAATGTTGAAAGTGACAAAATTTGAAATTAACCATTGCTTATCACTGGTTATCTTCTTTGTAGTCAGAGAGGGGATTTCAAATCGCAGCATGAGCTTTTAGCCAAACTGACAACCACAATGCAAATATTCAGGCTCTGGTTGCTCAAACCACAATGCAAATATTCAGGCTCTGGTTGCTCAAGAATCAGGGTGGGAAGCAAACTTCCTTTTTCTTCTCTTTTTTGTGCATTCCACAGGCAGTAAAGAAAATAAGTACGGAAAATTTCTCTAATTTTTTTTTGCAAAAAGAACAATCATCTCTTCAGTACTATTCTTATGCTTACCAGATGCAATTTGCTTTGAGAACAAATATATAAAAATCAAGGTTAAGAGAAAAAAGAAACCCCCATGCTGTGTCTAATTATTCAACAATGTATCCTCTTTAAAGTAATTACCTGCTGAGTATGCCTCCTTTTATGAAAGAGAAAAGTGAAATTTTTAACAAAAAGGAGTTTTCTATCAGCTCACATTATATTTTCACGGTTATAATTTTTGTTAGAAATTTCAATTGGTAGTGTGTCCTTATGCTAAAACAAAAAGTCTGCAGATCAATAAAGGTTAATGATCTGTGTGTGCATAAACACATTTTTAGAAAAAGCATGTGGCAGAAAAAAACAGTTTCAATTTCTTAATTTTTTTCTGGTTTTTAATTACTGCAATTTATGCACAGATCAAAAAACATTTGAAGGAAATTTCAACAAATTTTCTAAAATGACAGTTACCATTTATAGATGCACTTAAATGAAATCTACAAATCCACACCAAGAGAAACAAAGTTCTATATAATAGGATCCTATAAATGAAGAAGGAATGACGGAGGTTATTTAAAAAAAAATCACAATTTGGCATCAACAACAGTATTAATTGTTTCAGACAGGAGACAGTGATAAATATTGAATTCAGAGTATGAAAGAATGACCAAAAAAAAAAGGGAATTTTCAAGTCTCAAAAAGTCTCCCCATCAAATAAATAAATAAAATGGAATAGCAATAACTTCACATTGGAGAAACCTGGTAAGCAACAAAACAAAAAATGTTCAGTGTTCTGCAGTAAGGTAACCAATGCAACTTCTGATACGATACTGTATTTGTCAATTTTTTTTTACACTAATACTGAAATATCTGAAAAGTGCCACTGAGGAAGGTAAAAGATTTACTTCCACTGAACTAGGGGCAAGATACCCAGTGACCTCAAAACCTCCCACTGGGTCTTCCTTCTAAATTTGTTTTCACCCATTAATGTTACTCCACTAAGACAAGACTTTGGTGACCACGTTCCCAATACACTGGCCTTTGGAGAACATTGAAACCATGACATACTACGGGAGGGACATAATAATTACCTGAGCTTCCTGCCATAAGTTCACAACTTAAATCGAGGCATAAATCAACATCATCAAACCAAAGTGAAAGATAATCTACAAAATAACTGAAAAGTTTTCCAAATCAAAGGAGACTAAGGAGACATGATGAAAGTTTCACTTGAGCCTGTATTTTATCCTGGATTGGAAAATTTGCCTAAAACTTACAGATTAAATCAGAGTACTGAATTGGAGACAATTTCTTGATTTTGATTACTGCACTGTGACTATAGAAACATATATACTTCATCTACTCCATGGAATACTACTCATCTATTAAAAAAAAACAAAATGCAGTTCTTTGTGGCCAAATGGGCCAAACTGAAAAACCATAATGCTAAGGGAAATGAACCAATCCCAAAAGGTTAGATACCACATGTTCGCCTTAATTTAAGATGATATGATGCTAAGCATAACATGTTATGTTATGGATGTTATGTCATATGTCGTGTATAAACTAAAATTGAACTGTGAATGGGGGATCACAGAAAGTGGTTAAGAAATCGCATTTATTTTTAACATGTTGACTGCTCAATACCATGTCAATTAATTCCATAATGATGTTAATTGTTGCAGATGGTATGTTAGTGCTTTTATTTGACCGGGATGATACTCTGCTTTCTCTGCCCTCAGACCAGAGAGGGTCTACCCAATAAGTAGTTGGACTTGACTGGACTATAAGATGTTGGGCTCTATGCTTGGCATATACTTGCAAAGAGGGAATTTCAACTGAACTTGAACTATGGTTGTGCAACAAGGTGGAGGAACCCACCATGGGGGGAGGGTGGGGGGAGAATCCCAGATTCTATGTAATTACAACACAATGTAATTAATGAATAAATTTAATAAAAAAAGAAACATATATACTAAATTTGTTAAAAGTATTTATTTAGGCATGCGAGTCTGGGTTGGTGTCAGGTTAAAACCAACAGCTACAACATCAGCATCCTATGTAGGCACCGGTTCAAGTCCTGTTGGCTCCACTTCACTTATACTTCCCTACTAATGGCCTAGGAAAACAGGGGAAAATGGCCCAAATTATTGGATCCCTGCATCCCTGTGGGAAATTCAGAAGCTTCTGGCTCCTGGCTCCAGGCTCTTGGATCCAGTATTCAGACCAACCTATCATTGGCCACTGGGATCATTTGGAAAGCAAACAGTGGACACGAGATGTCTGTCTTTATCCATCTCTGTATTCCTCAGTAACTATCCCTTTGAAACAAATAAAAAAATCTATGTCTGCAACTTACTCAAAAGTGTTTCAGAACAAAATAAATAAACATATATATTATAAATATACACTAAAAACAGGGCAAGTTTTGTGAAAATATGAACATTGAGGGAATCAAAGTAAAGGTATACAGGAATTCTTTCTTTTATTTTTAACTGGACCTTAAGTCTGAAACATCAAAATGAAAAGTGGATATAAGGGAAATCATTCTCCATTTTCGAAAGGTTTGACAGTAGCCAATTTCAAGGGCAGGCAAGCATTTCCTATAAAGGGCCAGGCTGTCAATTGTTTAGGCCTTCTGGGCCCAGACATTTCCTTTGACAACTGCTCAGCTATGCCTTCCAGTCACCGAAAGCTCCTCCAGGCAATATACAAATTAAGAGGGGTGGTTGTGTTCCAATAGATAGTCACAAAAAGCAGACAGTGAGCTATAGTTCAATGACCCCGATCTAATCCATGCTCAGAAAAATTAATCGGAGCAATTATACCTACAGTTAACATTCTCTGAGTACATGCCAAGCACTATGGCAAGAGCTTTAGCGGCAACGACGTACACCAATCTGAAGAGGTAGATACTAGCATCCTCTCCATGTTCTGGAGTACCAAGAGAAATGAGAGAATTGGCCAAAGGTTAGACGGACAACACAAGTATGAAACCAGGAAGGTCTGATTCTATAGACTGAACTGTAACAAATATAACTTCTATACTTCTCGCCTGGGTTGAATTATTATCACATGCAACAACAGAGGAAATATTTCCATTTTGGCAGAGACTAAATAACTATCCAAATGAAATAGCTACGTCCCAAAAGAAGCGTTTTTTTACAAACCTCCTGTAGCTGCAAGGACATAAGACCCAGCTGATCTTGACGTCTTTCCACCAGCTCTCTTTCTGTACGCATCTCTCTTTCAATTTCCTGAAGCCTTCGCTCCACCCGATCGGAAACCTTAAATATGAATGAAGAAAAAACAAGGACATTGTCCAATGAGAAAAAAGACCAAGTAAACTGAGGAGATTATTTTAAGCCAAATATGCCACTGCCTGAACCATTTAAGACTAAATTGTTTGTATAATTCTTTCTTAAGAAACTTAAGGGAACTGGCACAAAATTAATTAAAAATTTAAAAAGAAAGTAATCAATCGTCTCCAAATGATCCATTCCCAGTCCCAAAGACACCCTCCAGTGTTTCAAACGACAATATGACAATTGCAGAGTTCCAAGTTAAACAAAATACACCAGAAAAGAATTCTTTCTGGTGATACAGCCAGAAAATGACCATTGTGTCAACAAGTTGACTTACTACCTAAAAAAAAGTAAACAGAGGGGCCAGCATTGCAGCACAAAACACCACTACTTGTGAGGTCAGCATCCCATTTAAAAGTACCAGAGTGAGTCCCAGCTACTCTGCTTCCAGTTAAAAATCTCTGCTAACGTGCCTAAGCAGCCAAGCCTATGACGGCCCAAGCGCTTGCCCGATTTTCTGACCTTCCTGATTGCCATTTGCAATCCAGGATGAAGTTCCTGGATTCTGGCTTCCACCTGGCCTAGACAGGGCTGATGACACCATTTGGGAAGAAATAAGTGGACACAAGATCCCCCCTCTCTCTGCTACACTACCTTTCAAATAGATAAATCAGTCTTTAAAACCTGTACTATCTACTGAGTTTCTTCTTCATTTTTATTGGCCATGAACATGACCTGCCTAGGAAGGTGCTGATGTGTATGTTTACGTTGAGCAAATAATTAGAAGTGTGTTCATTAATTTTTCAATCTTTCCTCCTTGATCTGCTAAAAATAAGTTGTAAAACAAAACAAAAAAAAAAAAACTAAGGTCAAACTTAATTTGGATCTGATGGGCTCTCTGGCAAGATTTTCCTTACTATAAATTAGGCAAATTGAAGCACATATTGTCTATATTATAATGACCCCCTACATAAAATTTACACTTACGCCACAATGTATGTATTTGCAGCAGAAACACACAGAGAAAAGAAAATATTTGATACTTTGCTTTAGAAAGCCACAAATCACAGCTCTATTGCATAAAAAATCCTGCTACCACCTCTGTGCTCAACATTAAGGAAAAGCCTGGGCCAGGAGAGACCTTCTCGGGAAATACTTTAAACTGGATTATGTTGTTAGCTGCACAAATTTACTACCAAGTTTACTCATAAGTTTGCCAAAAAATAATGAATTATACACTTAAACAAAATTAACTTTGCCATAATTTTTCTAGGAATGTATAGCTTAGATTATTTGAGAAATGTGGAAGCATGTTCAATTAGACCACAAAGGTAAAGCAAAAGTACCTATCAAAAATTAGCTTAATTGACTAAGACTGGTAAGTCATAGATAGATATCCATAGTTACGACAACATATTAATGTTAAAAGGCATGGTATGTGGAATAAACTATATGAGTGAAGGGTAAGCCCTGTGGCATAGAGGGTAAATCCACTGCTTGGGACCATACGGGTGCCAGTTCAAGACCCAGCTACTCCACTTCCAATCTGGCTCCCTAATAATGTGCCTGAGAAAGCAGCAGCAGACGGCCCAAATGATGGGGTCCCACGCCCACACGGGGAGTCCTGGAAGAAGCTCCTGGCGCCGGTCTGACCCAGGCCTGGCCACTGTGGCCATTTGGACAGTGCGCAAGCAATGGAAAAACCTCTCTCCCTTATTCTTTTTCTGACTTTCCTTCTCAATGTGTACTGTCTCAAATGTATCCTCAAAAAAACAAGATAGAGAGAATGCATGACTGAAGAAGAATCGGGAAACACTTAACTGAGCAGTGAGTTTCACTGGAGATCTAAAGACAAGATGAATCAGCCTGCAAAAACCTCAGAAAACCATGTGATGGTCCTAACACGGAAGCCAATTCAGCACATTTAAGAGAAAGAGGAAATGCCAGGGAGCAAATGGCCATTGGCCGTGGCAAGGAATTTGCAGAAACTCAGGTAGGATGTTTTCAAAGCAAGAAAATAATTCAATATGATGATAATATTTAACAGCAACATGGCTACCAGGAAGAACACAGTTGGGGCAAGTAGGAAAGTGCAGAGCCTGTCACATCGGCCAATGCAGGGAACTCACTGAGAAATCCCACTGCCTTGAATGTTAAGTAGAGTACTAGGGGGCGACATGAAAAGATTAGGCTCCATACTAAATTAGAAAACAATCAAACTATACATCAATAAAAATTAAACGGCTTTCAGAATTATAACAGTTAATGAAACAAATAAGCAAAAACATTCTGTACAGGATATCATGAATGACTTAATTTCCTAAATATCTCAAGATATTTGACAATATGAGTGTTTGAGGTTTAAAACGTATTTAAATGTATCTTGATATAACTGATTACTTTAATCTGTACTTCTAAACGTGATATGGAGAAAACTCAGAATCTTAGTAATAATAAATACATTTAAAAACAGCACAATTCATTTAAAATCTTTTTAAAAAAATAATGAAATTGCATATTTTCTCCACAAAGAATCTAACTTAGTAAG
Source organism: Ochotona princeps (assembly GCF_030435755.1). Lineage (NCBI taxonomy): Eukaryota > Metazoa > Chordata > Mammalia > Lagomorpha > Ochotonidae > Ochotona > Ochotona princeps. Next base: position 83,434 of record NW_026701725.1, read on the forward strand.
AAGTAACATGAACTGAAATTTTCCATGTGGTATGAAACCTATACAATATTGACTGTTACAAGTGTTACAAATGTTTCATGACACCATGCCATAATAATTTTGTCTTCCAAAGAGCAAGTTAAAACAAACAAAAAATCATGATTCACAGTGAATTAATAAATCAAATTTTGGCAAGAGTGACAGCAACCAATACTTTTTCTCAAAGAAAAATGTATTCCATCAACTTTCAAGATGGATGTGCTGACAAACAGCCGCAGCCTGGGGACAATGCCCGCTCATTGGCTCAGGGCAGTGGTCACCGACTCAAGGTAAACCGGTGGGAGACAGTAGCAGGCATTTATTTTCACTTCATGCATTTGTTCAATATTTTAAGTTTTCCATGGCTTCTGTGAATTTATTTTAAGTTGAATTTTGATGACTTTATTTTAACTTAAATCTGAAGGGGGAGAAAACAGCTGCAGCCTCAGAAAAACTTAACACTCGAGTAACAAAGCTACATCTCCTCTGACAACCTGCTAGCATGAATTCCGAAATGCAACACAACCTGTCAAACAGTTATAAAATGCAAATGTTGAAGTCAGTTGTAACAAGTGCGTCACAAATCTGTATTAAGCCTTACAAAAACACAAAACAGACATTAAATAGCCTTCCCAAGACCTTGGAAAAGTCAACAACACTATTTTTCAGTTTTGTGTTAGACTACTGCTTCTATCAGAACTACACAGGAATTCACTCCTGGGAGGTTAACTGAACAAATGATCAAAGGCGCAAGACAAGCTGCCTCAGAACAACCTGCTGAGTGCGGCAGCAAAACAGTTCAATTAAGTGCACAACTTGGTGTGGACAACCTTCCAAGTTTAAACAATACAGAAGGCATTGCCTTAACAGACTGGGCACACTGCACAGCAGGGTTAGGAGACAAACCATATTCAGCAATTGTACCAATCAACTGAAAGGCAATGAACTGACATCTAGTCAGGCAATCAAGCTTTAGTTGGATCAGAGTAACCCTTAATGTGATGATGTATAGCAATAATCCTATGGAAAAGTCTGGCTTCCTTTGAATTCCACTAAACACTTTTTGCCCAGTAGTTACACTTTAAACATATGGTAAACTATAGAAAATATTTCAGACTACTTCGTTTTATTTGCTATGTAAAAATGTCAAATGAAACAATAACTTCATTATTGATTTTCCTGTCACATGTTCAAAGGTGAAACTTGGCAAAATGTAATATGTACTGTGTATATTAGCATTATCATGTCACAAATTCCAATTATCATCCAGACTACCTAAAAATTTCCAAAAACAGTGTGACAGTATAGCTGCATATGACCATAGCTCATTAGGGTCTAGAAGGATCTACTAAATACAAGCAAGTCTGGATCAAAGCCATTTTACATGCATGTTCACAAGCTGTACATCAATGTAATAAGCAAATCAAGCTTTTACAGTGAAAAGTATAGTTACCTGGCCAGCACAGTGGCACAGTGGACTAAGCAGCTGCTTTTAAAACTGATATATCACAGTGTTGGTTTGAGTCCCAGCTATTCTACTTCCAATCCAGCTTACTGCTAATGTGCCTGAAAAGATGCAAGTACTTGGGTCCTTGCCACCAAATGTGGGAGACTAACAAGGCATTCCTGGCTCTGGGCTGCAGCCGGGCCAGCCTTGGCTGCTGTGGCCATTTAAGGAACAAACCTGAGTATGGAAGATCCATCTCTCTCTCTCTCCTCCTTCCTCCCTCTACTTCTCCCTCTCCGCCTTTCAAATAAATAAAATATAAATCTAAAAAAAAAATCTAGCATATACAAAAAAATTTCAGGAAGTTTCACTTCCAAAAATTGCACACTAGATAATTCAGATGAACTTATTCACTGATAGTTCGGCAAATATTTTAAATAAAAATATATTTTAAAACACTAGAAAGCTAAAAAAAAAGCATAATTAAAAATTAAAATAAATAAAAGCAGTATGGTCCTAAGAGACTAATGTATAGAAGAACAAAAAAACTCTGAGAGATCAGCCTGTCTCTCAGGGTCAATTATTAGTCCACTTCAAAAACGGTAGCTGAAATGCGAGAAAAACTGATAGAGATTATGAGCTAAAAGCAAAAAACCTGAAGTTTGAAGCCTTTCAAGAAACAGGACCTTCCTCCCCACCAGCTACTTTGGACTAGAAACCTAAAGGGCTACTACTTAAGGGGAAACTGGAAATACTTCCAAAAGTTTCTCTCTTAAATTAACACACCAACAAATAATACAATAATCCAAGATTGCTATTGGCCCTGGTGTGTGGCAAAAAGTAAATACACAGCAGTACATTGAAGTGTTTCTGAAAAATACAATCTAAAAAATAGGTTTAACTTTGGGATAAAGGAAAAATTTGAAATATAAGTATACTATTCTTTTTATAATACATATTTTCTAATTTCTTCCCATGGATCACTGGTATGAGTGGATTTTTTTTAAACTAAAACAAATAACTTCCAATTTCATTTTCCACAAACTTCTTGACATACTTTCCTATGGATTGTCAAACACAGTAACACCCTAGGCTTCTACCAGAGCAGCCATAACCCCTTCCAGGAGCACAGCTGATACAGCGCTCAATGCAGAGGAGCCCAGGGCCTCCACTGAGCCCTTGTGAGCACGGCACTCACAGCACCTCAAATCCCACGGAATCAGAGACTTGGTTCAACTATACCACGCTGCCTACCCAAACAGCCACGGGCCCACATGTGACTGCAACTAGACAATACTCCCTGTGTTCATCTGATCTCCATAGCTTTCACACAATATCTAAATCTGGGTAATACATGAAGAAAAGAGGTTTATTTAGCTCACGATTTGGGAGGTTCAAGAGCATGGTGCCAACGTCTCTGCTGTAATGAGGGTCCCACGGTGATGGCATCACAATGGCAGGAGCCCAGGCAGGAGAAGATCACACAGCAAGGTCTGAGTGAGGCCAGAGGGTGGGGCAGGGCCAGCCTTGCTCTTATAACAACCTCTCATGGCATTCATCCGGGTCCCATGAGAACTACCCTAAACACTCCCCAGCACATTGTTCCCAATGACCTACCAACCCTCCATTAGGCTCCAACTCTGAAAGGGCTTCTCATCTCTCAGCACAGTCAGACTGCGAAAGAAGCTTTGAACATACTGAACTCTTGGGGATAAAACGCATTCAAACTTTAGAATTTCTTCAGTCTGAGTTGAGGCACCCCAACTCTCCATGGAATTAAAATCATCTTTGTACAGTTACCCACCCCAACAAGGGCCCAAGTTAGAGCAGCATCTTGCCACCCCTGGGTCCTTGGGTCCCTGATGCTGTAGCGTCTGATCTTATAGGATCTGGGCCACATTCACATACCACCAACCCAGGGTCCAGCATGGCATCTCACCCCCTGTGGTCCAAGTTATCAATGAACCTGTCAAGCTTTTTGTCATAAAAATGCGGCTGCATGGGGCTATAGTTGTGGTGCAGTGGGTAAAACTGTCACTTGCAAGATCAGCATTCCTTATGGACACTGGTTCAAGTCTTAGCTGATTCACTTCTGATCTAGTTCCCTGTCAATGTCCTGGGAAAGCAGTTGAAAATAGCACAAGGCCTTGGGTCCCTGCCACCCACACGAAGATCTGGTTGATCTAGGCTCCTGATTTCATTCTGGACTAACCTCAGCTGTTTTGGCCATTGAGGGAATGAACCCATGGATGGAGAATGTGTGTGTGTATGCACACACACATGTGTGTGTGTACATAACTCTGCCTTTCAAATACATCGTTATTTAAAATAATGCAGCTGTGCCTGGCCTTCCCCCCTCACAGCCTCTGAAGCACCCTTTCCTCTCCAAGGCTGGGTGAATCCAAGTTCCTTCCCCACACTCAGAACCACAGCTACATCCCAGCCCCTGGGTCGGAGCTGCTACCGTGTGCTTCAGAGAAGATCTCAGTGTACTAGGGTAAGTTTAGCCAACGCTGGTTTGGGGACAGAACTTGTGCCTCAAATCCCTGGTGCTACATGAGCTTAGCAAGCTCCTGAGCCGAGGAATGTGACTCAACAACCACTCCAAGATCTGTGCCACAAGCCAGGCTTCCGTGGCTGGCTGTGATGCACATCAGACCCCCGACCAAGACAGATGTCCCCCAGTAACACACTCCTCACTGTGACGAAGATGACAACAAGGGGATCACGAGCGAGGCTTCTCCCTAAAGACCCAGCCAGCCACCATCAGTGTAGAAATTCCTGCAGCCGGAACTGCCGAGGCGGACGCAGTCGGGGCTAACGCTGGCCACAAGAAAAGCCTCACAAAGACCATATCCCTGCACCCAGCCTCCCCAGCACGCTCAGGTTCATCTGCAGGTCAAAGTGTCCTTGGAAAAGCACAGACCTGAACACAGGAACATGAAACACAAAAATGCAAAGAGACAAGCCACTGTCAAGGGAACACAGCAACTCTCCAGCAGTCGGCCCCAGTGAGAGAGAAATCGGGGGATTTCGTAGAAGGCATTGAAGAATAACAATTAAAAATTCAGCAAGATGCAGAAAAATGCATATGCACAATTCATTGAAATTGAGAAAACAATTTCTGCACTGAATAAGTAATGAAACATACATAACAAAGAACCAGAGGTAAATACAGGACTAGAAAAACTCAACGAATGAAGTTAAAAATACAACTGAGAACTTCAATAGTGCACTGCGTCAAGCAGAAGAAGGGATCTATGGAGCTGAAAGATGAACAGAAATGATTCAGGAAGGAGACAGGGCAGTGAGGGAGAACAGGTAAGGCCAAGGGGAGCCAGCAGTTCCACCTGGGACTTCCCCGGGGCTGGCACAAGTGCAAGCACCCTGCTCATCTTCTACCGCCTTCCCAGGAGCAGCAGCAGGGAGTCAGACTGAAAGAGGAGCAGCCAGGTTTCCAACTGACACTACAAAACAGACATCAGTCGGCCAGGCGGTGGCTTCAACATCTACACATCAAGGCTGGCCCCAGCAAATGCTTACCGTTATGTGAGTTCCAGAAATAAAAGCACAGAAAATAGAAGCAAAAACCTTATTCATTGAAACAGTTGCTAAAATCCTAAGTCTCTGGAGAAACAGATATCTGGATTACTGGAAGTCAAAAACCCAAATGGTCCTCCCTCTCCACGGCACACTATAATCAAATCATCAAGAGCCAATGACCAGAGAAAGAAAAGATTATATTCCATACAAAAATACTACACTCAGAATAGTCTCGCACACACACACACACACAGAGTGAGGGAATTCATTCCCACTAGTGTGCCTTACAAGGAATGCTTTAAGAAAGTTCATCCAACACAAACAAAAGGACAATAATTACTATCAGAAATATATGAGAGCACAAAGCTCCCCGGGAAAAGTAACTTTACAGTCAAGCGAACAATACTCTAATACTGTACAAACCATGTGTAAGTCATACATATCTCTAATATGAAGCCAAAAGTCAAAATAGTCAGCAATAACTAAGCTATAGTAAGTTATTTAAGGGCTGCACAATATAAAAAGATTTCAACTGTAACACCAAAAACAAATTTGCCGTGTAAATTTATGCGCAACAGAGTTTCTATTAGCCTAAAACAGTGTAAATGTTTTAGGTAAGCATCAAGGTAACTATATACAAACTTTACGGCAGATATAACAAAAAAATCTGAACTCCATGCACACAAGGGTCTGCAAAATGCACATTATGAAAAAGTAGGAATTTCAGAATTGTTCCAACCCCTCCTCCAAAATATGATCTTTTAAATACACTTTGCAGGCCCAGCACAGGAGCCTAGTGGCTAACGTCCTTGCCTTGCATGTGCCAGGATCCCATATGTGCACCGGTTCTAATCCTGGCAGTCCCATTTCCCATCCAGCTCTCTGCTTGTGGCCTGGGAAAGCAAGAGAGGATGGCCCAAAAAGCGTTGGGACCCTGTACCTGTGTAGGAGAACCAGAAGAGGCTCCAGGCTCCTGGCCTCAGATCGGTGCAGCTCCAGCCATTGTGGCCACTTGGGGAGTGAATCAACAGATGGAAAATCTTCTTCTCTGTCTCTTCTCCTCTATGTATATCTGACTTTCCCATAAAAAAAGTCTAAAAAAATTCATTTTTCTGTAACTTCTTGAAATATATTCATGCCACCATTATAGTATTTCAGACTCTAATATCCAAAAATCCATGAAGGTGCAAAACATATTTTAAATGGGCATACATCATCCAGAGACTAAACTCCACAAGTCTTTGTCCATAATTATAACCAGCCCAGTCACACTAACAGCATCTCCAAAAACATTAAATAATGCTGTTTTAGAAACACAATTCTTACCACTTCTTGTTTCTGGGCTTCATTAAGTTTTTCAGCCAATTCTTCCAAAACTCTTTTTGTTTCAGCATCTGATCTAAGCAAACAAAGAAAATGGTTTTAACTTGGATATTTGAGGAAACACACAGAACTGTTGAAATTTGCAGCATGACACTCCCATCGAATAATCCACTGCTGTGGCTCTCAACATTAGCAAATATATAAACACCTAGACCGCTTGTTTAAAAAAAGAATGCTGGAAACCACTGCCCAAATTTCCGAAAGACCAAACCTGCAAAAAGCCCAAAAATCTCTCTCTCTACAAATCCCCACACAAGAGTCTCTACTGTACTGGAACTCACCCTCACCCTCACCCGCAAACTTGCCACACTATTTCCCATTGGGAAGACGGGAAAAAAATGAGAGTAGGGAGGAACGACAAAACTCTTAATTCCACTCTCAATCTCACAGTCATGACCAACTTATATCGAAGTGTGACATATAAACTCAGTCCTCATTAACTTATCATCCAAATTTTTCTTATAAAATTAGTGGGAAATTAACACATGATAAACAGCACAGAAAGACTTGTAGAGGAAAGAAACAGCCTTTCTCACTGAGACTTCCTTATCTCTGATAAGCACCTACAGGCAACCTCGGCCGAACATTAAGTCTCTTCATTTGCTGCTTCTCTTCATTGTTTTCAATCATATCATTGAAATGTTTGAAATATTTCACTTATTCACATTCCTTCACAGTTCTGGATAATGTACTACTATTTTTAGCATTTTCATTGTTTGTCTCTGTAATTTTACATAGTTAGAAGTGGATGATTTTTCCCTCATATTTTATCATGCTTACATTTTCATCAGCTCACAAGTAGATCACAGTTTTGCTTTTCTTTTTTTCTAGAGTTTCTCTTTATTTTTCTCTTTAATTTAAAATATTAAGCCTTGCCAGTCTAAAAGATAAATAACATAGCTAAATAATGTGGTTCACGATTTAGGAATTTAAATGTTTTTATTCCTATCAGCTATGTGTGAACATGATCTTGATCAGACTCTGGGGTTTCACGGTCCAAGAGTGAATTCTGTATCTATTACATCTCTCTCATTTAATTTCTAATAAGTCAAGTTACTTTGCTTCTGTGTAACCACTCCTGATTCCTAAGACAAAAGGAAATCCAAATGAATACCCAATAGGGTTATGCTAGAAATCAATAAAACCACCTGGCACGAAATAGGTACTCAATAATATGAGTTAATAGAATTAGAAATAATATTAGTAGAAACTTTTACTTTTATTACAGAATTTCCTGCCTTCCAACTCAACAGAAGGTAAATTATGCACATTATGTTTCAGACTCACAGACTTAACTTGTATAGTTTGACATTTTTTTGTTTCAGCCTAGAGAATACTGGTGTAACAGTCCGATTTCCTTAGTGGGATTTGGCACGTGAACTTTCCTAATCTTTGCTGCATGAAGAGGTAACTTTGGTTGCTCCCTAATCTTTGCTACATAAAGACAATACCTTTTAAGAAGGTACAAAAATATTTGCTTCTTAAAAAGCTGAGTCCTTAAAAGAAAGCCACCTGCCTCTGATGAAAATGAAATGAATGGCTAAGTTTTAGATTAAGTGATAGTTGTTGGGGACTATTCAAGTTCAACAAAATTTTAAAGAGAGGACAAATGTTCAACACCCAGTTTCCAATAATTATAACTAAGAGTTACGGTATATCTGATTCCAAAGTGGCTCATGTCCACTGACATCACATTATGCATATATATATATTTTCCACCTACAATGGCAAGAGTCAATTTCTAACTCCCTCTGCCTCTCTCCAAGATATTTGCCAAAAAAGAAGAGCCTCTTTGTTACAAAATTATCTCCGTATCAGCATATTAACATCAGCATTCTATTATATCAACGAAAGTATTTAAAGAATAAAATTTGTCTTTTAAATTATGACACAGTTAAAACCGAAAGTGTTTTAAACTGCCCTAGTAATACATTTTAACACACTTGCATGAAAACACAGCACTGTTTCTCAAATCTATATGGATATCTCAATTACAGCAGCTAATTCTTGTAATAATTCATGTCTCCCACGACAACCACATTCTGCTTTTACCGGCTTCTTCTGGAGAGTTCCCTGTTGAAATCTTCTCCAAGGCGAGCCTGTTCACTGCTGAGATCTCGGAGGGACTGATGGAAAGCGTGAAGCTGCCGGGAGACAAAACAGCTGCTCAGGCGAGATTCTATTAGGCTCTTCCAGAAGGCACACAAGTTCAGAATAAGATTTTGTCCTTTGCAACATAAGCAAGTTCTATAACGTTAGTAAAAATAATAATAATAAAATATCTGTTCAGAAAGAAATCTGCTTTTTTCAAAGAAAAGTCTTTCTTTGACCCCAGCACATACCCTCAAGAAAGGGTGAGCAAACACTTTTTGTAAAAGTCACAGTAACAGATACCCTCTTTGTCACAGCTACTCCAGTGTGGCATCCACAGTGCAAAGGTGGCCATACACAAATGAACACAGCTACATTCTAACACAACTATATTTTTATCAGCCCACATACCCTCATTTGCCAACTGCTTCTGAGAAGTTCCTCCCCACCGCTACCAGGAACCACATACTAGAAAGCATGAAGCTGCATTATCCATGGTGAGAACACTAAAAACAAGCCAGAAGCCCACGCAGAATGCAACAGAGATAAATGAGTTGTGATAGATTTCTCCCTGGAAATAAAGCAATTAAATCTACCTTTACAGTAACCAAGACAGGGGTTGAAAACGTAGCATTTGCAGCTGAAGTGGTGGCAGCAGATTGCTAATCCTCCACACACAGTGCCAGCATTCCACACAGGAGCCGGTTCAAGCTGGCCGCTCCACTTCCCTGAAGCTCCCTGCTCATGGCTTGGGAAAGCAGCAGAGGACAGCTCAAGTCCTTGAGCCTCTGCAGCCATGTGGGCGACCCTGAGGAAGCTCCTGCTTCCTGGCTTCAGATAAAAGTCAACTCTGGCTATTGTGGCCATGTCAGGAGTGAACTAGTGAATGGAATGTCTCTCAGTCTGTCTCTCCCTGTACTCTTTCAAATTCAATAAATGGATCTAATGATCATAATAATTACATCAGTACCACTTCAGCTACATAAAGCTTAAACCGGACAAAAATAAACAAAATGGGGACCCAGCGGCGTGGCCTAGAGGCTAAAGTCCTCTCCTTGCATGCACCGGGATCCCATATGGGCACCTGAGCTCACCTCCTCACACACCTGCAGCTCCCCCTGAGCTCTCACTCCACTTTCAGACCTCAGCTGAGTCCTCACTCAAAGGCTGTTCGCAAGTGGGGCAGGTGCCTCAACTACACACTCCATGTGCCCGTGCTTCCTTCCGTCAGAGCACGTACCTCAGTTCACCGCTGAATATTCATGTGCTTATTTGATTACCACCTAGCTCCCATTAAGATTATAAACTTACTGAAAAGGCAAAGATAAGCATAAGCACTGATCCAACAATACAGGCACCAAGTGAAAAAGGAAAGAAGTAAATGAGGGTAAACTTCTCTGCTCTCGATTTAATAATACAGCCCATGCTGGCAAGTTCCATTTACCAAAACAAAACACAGGCAATCAAAAATGTACAAGGCATTTTCTAATGCACTGGGTTTTAGATAAACTTTGGGATCCAATCTTAAAATTATCAAAACAAAAATGTGGAGTCAGAAACTTTCCCTGGCCCTCTTCTAACTAACCTAGCTATCTAAGATAACAAAGTGAAACCTTTAGCTCTGTGGCAAATTTCAAAGAAGCCAAAGGTGCATGTTCACTCAACACATTAGCACGAAACGGTTCCATCCAATGATTTCAATAGTCATAAAACTATCAATGATGGAAAACCAACAGGTCAACTACACAGGGACTGCTTGCTTCATACCAAACCAAACTTCGGCAACTAGAAAGCAGCTGACGTCACGGGGCTTAGAGAGAGGGAATCACTTCAACAGGGAAGGAAACCAATCATGTCCAATCAAACTCACTGTTAATTGTTCTGCAACATGTAATCCCCCCCACACAAAATTTGAAAAATCAAAGTATGATGGAAATGCGTACACTTAAATAATAGTATTGCTTTTTTAATAAAAGAGAGAAAGGGAGAGAGAGACCAGAATCCAGTTACAAATGATCAAACTCTAACTATAGCCATTAAGGTCCAGTGTCGGTGATTTACACAGAAACATGAGGAAATGCTGCGCACAAATCACAGAATGGCACGAGGTACCTGGGCCATGTTTCCAGGCTCCTGAACACACCGGACGCCGGTTTGAGATCTAATTCGTCTAATGCCCTGGGAGTCCCCATAGTCCTTGAGAGGTGAGGTAGGTGGAACGTGATGGCTCTCTTCACAATTGAAAGAAAAGGAAGAGGATTAAAACATTACATGAACATCAAGAATCTAATGCATTAGAAAAATTCCTTTTAAAAAATCGCATGAGAACAAAACAATCTAAAATGTTCTAAAACAAACACATAGCACTCATCACTTCATCACTCAGCACTATAACACATGCCCTTAACCCAGACTATTTCCTAAGGATCTCGCTGCATCCATAAAGTTCCACAAAATGGGCAAAAATTTTCTTTAAGCAGATTTTAAAATAGGGAATAGTCTGGAAATAGAGCATTCAAAAGTTCAAATCTGCTATGCTTTTTAAAAAAACACTATAATATTTTCTCATATATAAAAATAATAAATTATTAAAGTTTCATGACTATCTAATTTAAAAATACTAATAAAAAACAAAGTTTCAAATAAAAATTAACCTAAAAATCTTGTCAGTGTGCCAAAATAAAAGCAAGTTACATAGAAAGAAGAGATGGCAGTGTCCAATTTCCAGTCATGATCATCATGACCTACAGCAATAAAAAAAAGATAATTAATTATTTGTAGGTAGTCTACAAAGTATGAGAAAAGCAGAACTAAAGACTCAAAAGATCCTTTCATATATCTCAACTATGCACTGTAAAATCCTTAAAGGAAGTATATTGTAACTCCCAATCCAAAGGACATGATGGAGGGCTGTATGTCTCCAGGGAGTAAATGTATTCAACATGTACCACATTTGAAGGGTGTACCTGTCAGAGCGTTGTCATCGGACTCACTGGCACTCAGACTCGGAACAGAGAAACTTCTCCCTCCTGAGTTTCTCAATAAACGTTGACTTCGTAGTTGACCTATTGAATGTTCCAAGCTTTCTTTTAGCTAGATTTGAGAATATAATGAAGGGAGAGTTACTCTTTTTAAACAACTCCCAAATACAAATAGAATACAGATGATAAGCTATTTCTGAAATATCTGGCATTCTAAAGAAAATTCATAAAAGAGATTATTTTCAACTACGCTAGGGAATCTCAAAATAGTAAACATAAATATGTTAAGAAGCGACGCTAACAGCAGGTCTTAACAGCATCTGTCACTACCTACTCCATATTTCTATTGCCAGAATTTGGTAAAGATCACCACTTTTTATGGCCTTACAAAATCAGTCCAAAACATCTCATACAAGCAGCGCCCATGCAGAGGTACCAAGCCAATACATCAGAAAGGAAGACAAAGCCTTTCTCCTTCAGAAATCCCAGCGATAGCAACAGGAAACAGAACAGCTGTCCTTGCCACTACTAAAAACCCAGAGTCCACTGCCTCTGTTATCAGAATATCCCGTTGATGATTTAAAGACTTCAAATCCCAGAAAACCCGGTTGTCAAGCACCAACAGCCAGATGATCTAACTGATACAGCACAACCTGAGATAGCATGAATATAGTTGTCCAAACCATGCCCTCAGACTTTAGGAAGTCAGACAGCAGGAAATACAAGAAAATACCTTTTAGACCTAAAGAGATGCCTTCAATAAAAACACATTAAGTACAGAGAATGATAGAGTTGTAAAGTTAGAGATCAGAGATCAGGATTCAACTAAAATCTGAGAAAATATGAGGAAAATCCATACAGTCTGAATAGCTAGGAGCTTCAGGTCTGAATTTTATGCAGGAATAATCAAAAAGAAATTACTAAGAAAGTAAAGCAGTGAAGCACATGGCAAGTTGTCTGGAGCTCTTAAAATACAATGTCAACACCAAACAACTTATGCAGAAGGCTTGACCAAATTCTTCCAAGGGTTAAAAGGAAGAACACCACTTATAAACACGACACCCGGTGTTGGAGGGGAAAAGTGCAGAAATAAAGCAGCCTGTTAACAAGCAGGGACAGCTGAAACAATGCAAGTCCCAAACGCAGCACGTCTTTTCACTGTGGCTGCTTGGATGCAGCTCTTCTACAGAACCAAACCAAACCAATCTGGTTTAAGAGCTGGAACTAGAATTTCAGCAATCTACCTGTTTTCCATATTTGTTAAAAAATAAATTCAGTCTAATATTTCTATATCCTTCTGTCCTTTGCTTCCCCATGTCAAGATACATGCAAAACCATGCAAATTATTTGCTAGCTTTAGAACCTAGTCTGTGAATCTGTGAAACAGAGCTGAGAATCAGGCAGGGAAATCCTTGAGGGCAATTTACATATGAATGAAATAACATACACATACCAGAGGTTGTATCTAGTAAACACAAAATAGCACAGCACATATTTATAACAAAATGGCAAGAATAAAATAAAATTAAATAACATGAAAACTAATGGGCTTCAATCAGGTTGTACACATGCGGAAAGGACTACCAGTGTGAGGAATGCAGACTACAGGAATTACTGGCAGAACAAGAGTATAACTTTCTTGTTTGACATCTTTCAAACCAAGTCTAATTTCAGTAACCAAAGTCAGTTTTCATTTCTTTCAATTGCTTTTCTTCTAACGTTATCACCTGTTTAGATTTGCTGTTTTTATTATTATTTTTAATGATCTGCTTTTATTTGAAAAGATTTACAGAGAGAAGATCTTCCATCACTGGTTCACTCCCCAAATGCCCACAATAGCAGGAGCTAAGCCAAGCTGAAGCCGGAGTTCCGTTGTAGAGATCCTGGACTCTTGACTTCAAGCATAAGCTCTGACTCTATCCTCTCTGCTTCTCGGCCATCCCTTGGGATCTCAACATCTCAAAGGAAAAAGTACCCAAAGCAGGGCTACCCCTCTGGATTTCCTTTTCTTTACAGCTCCTGTCTACAAAATGCCTCACTGTCTTAGTAGTCCCCTGATGTGTTCATAACATTACTTTTTATTTCTCCACCTTTCTAGTTCCTCTCTGCAGGACAGTTGATACAGATTAATCTCATCCACCAACGCCAAAGGAAGAACTTGCAAACACCCTTTTTTGTGTGGACTTATTAACTACTAAGTCCTAAACTGTAATTAAAAGCTGGTAAATAAAATGGATTTTTGCATATACATACAGACACACATATACACACTACCACATACATTTTTTTAATTTAATCTGAAAGAGTTACAGAGAGAAGGAGAAACAGAGAGAAGCCCTATCCTCTGGTTCACTCACTCCCCAAATGGCCAAAATGTTCAAGCTGCAGGGCAGGGTTCAAGCTAGCAGTCAGGAGCTCTATCCGAGTCTCCCATGTGAGTGACCACGGAGTCGCCATCTGCTGCTTTTCCCAGGCCATCAGCAGGAAGCTAGATCAGAAGTGGAGTAGCTGGGTCTAGAACTGGCACTAACATGGGATGCTGGCATAGCAGGAGGCAGTTTTACCCACTATACCACAGCATCAACCCCTTAACCTTAATGTTTTGTGATGAACAATACTGTTACGCTGAAATTAAGGCATTGTTTTGTAAATATTACATGTATTTATTACTGAGAGAAGAAGTTAGAAACTACCCATTTCACTGTGACCAAACAGGTAGAGATGGGGTTTACACAGTCATGCAAGGCCTAAAGAGCTAGCAGCAAAGTTTGTGGTCCACGCAGTTACTTATAGTAATTTACACTGTGAAAGCTGAAGTTTGAACTGCATTGCTTAAGGACAGGTGTTATTCAACTAAATGAAGGTAATGAAATTCAGGCATAGCAAAGCCTTACAAAAGCAGAGTATTTACCAAGTCCTCAGTAGCTACACTGTGCTTCCCCTAGAGGTGTCATAACTCCTTAAAGTGAAACAGTGTGCTAAGTAGCTCTTACCTAAGAATAGTACTCTTTTTTCCTCCAACTTCATTGAAATATAATTGACAGATACCAAGTTTTATAAGTTTTTTAAATGACTTCCCAGTGTCCATAATGGCCAGCTCTGAACCGGTTCCTTAGAAACCAGCTCCCAGGAAGGTAAGGTTTCCAAGCAATAGTAAATAGGTATGAAACTAGGGTATAATTTAACAAAAAGTATCAAGAACAACTAAAAAACTAAATCATCTAATAAAATTAGGTTACAATGAAGGCAAAATGAGAAATGGACAATAACTATATATGCAGACTTCCTTCGCCAACACACAGCATCAACACCTGTTGCATGGAAATACAATGCCACAAGGAGACATGTCTTGTGTTGTAAAACACTTCTCTGCAGGAGTTACTGTGGAAGTTCACTCCCCAGATGTCTGACTTAAAGGAAGTTTGCTGCCATAAAGTAGGAGCTAATATCAAACTTGGTGAAAAGTAGGCTTGTTCTCTGCGGTCACTTACAAATGCTTTCAGCAGTTCACTAATACACTCAAAAGCAAAAAAAAAAAAAAAAAAAAAAAAAAAAAAAAAAAACCTCTCATTATTAATAAAGAGCCTGAACCACTCCATGAGTTATCCAAAATACAGCCTGCAGCGCCAGCTATCAAATACATCACAAATGATAAAAATCCTGTAAATACAAAAAGTTATTTTCTAAACAGAAAATGTTTCCCTGTGTTCAAGCAACTAGCTCCCAATTACAAACGATAATCAAAGCCATACTTCCATTTCATAAATATCAAGTGTTTGATTTCGACTTGAGAGTTACATGACAATTCAGTACAGGAAAAAATATATATATTCTCCATAATGCAAATGCAATATTAACCTTATTACAGAATACACTCATCATTGGAATCATGAAGGAACTAGTTTGTTTATTTTTATTTGAAGGACAGAAAGGAGCAGGCCTTCGTGCAGCAGGTCTTAGATGCCACACCCCCTCCCAGACGGCTTGGCTAAAGGCCTGACTCCAGTTCAACCTGATTTCCTGCTAGCACACATCCTGGGAACAAGCTGGTGATGCCTGAAGCACTTGGGTCTCGGCCACCCACTTGGGTGTTTGAGGAGTAAACCAGCCAACAGAAGACCTTTTCATCTTTGTCTTCTTCCGTCTCTCCCTCCCACCATCCTTCACTCTTAAGCCTTCTCTTCTCCCTTTTCCCCTCCTCCACGACCCTGTCTCCCTCTATTTCTCTTTCAAGCGAAGTAAATTTTTAAAAACAAAGAGACAAGATAAGTAGAGTTTACACTGACTGCTTAACTTCTCAAATAGCAGCAACCGCTGTTGGCAACGCCCGCGTCGCCACGTAATCCGAGCTGAGCGGAGGGACTAGGGTTGCAACGCAGACAACGCAGAGAGACAAGGCAAGGCAACACGCAGTACACCGAATGCCGGTCGATGACAGAATGATCTTTATTGCAACTCCAGACTTTCTTTTATACTCTGCTTAGCTCCTCCCAGTAGTGGCCACCCTAAATCCCTTCAGTTCCTCCCAGTGTTTATCCAATCCTCTAGTGGCCACCCTAAATCCCTTGAGTTTTATCCAATCCCCTGGCAGATAACTTGACAAATAGGAAGCAGGAACTTGCGGTTAAGCCAGTGGCTATATGTATCAGGCCAAAATTACCAATCCTGTTATGCTCTGAGAAACAAGCTAAGCTGTGGAGTTAATCCTTGGGAGACCGGTGCCTGCATGTCCCCCTTTTTTTGTTTTTTTTAATGGACGCCTGTCTTAGGTTGTCCAGCAGTCAGTTGACGCCTTACCCGTCATGGGGAGCCCCACCTGGGGAATCCCTGTCTTAGGTTGGTCATCAGCGCTGCCAGATCTTACCCGTCTCTGGCTGCCCATCACACCATGTTCAGCCAAACTTGAGCGCTAGGATTTTCCACAGCTAAAACCATCATGGTTTGTCAAATAATGACCTGCTCCCAGGCTTGTTGCCTGCATAGGCGGCAAAGAAGACTAAACAGTACTGCAATCATGGCTATGACCATCAGCCTCATGGCCAAGATTCCGCTTTGTTCCTAAAGCATCCATGCTGCCAGTTAAATGCCATTTAACAGGGGTAACACATATATGATGGTAAATCGGGGAGCAGCTGGAGATCTGCGTTTCCCATGGGCAGGATATCAGGAAGTTGCACCACTGCTGTCAGGGTCTCCTATCCTGCAAGAACATCATTAGGAGTGGGATCATGTTGAGTTGGAGCCAAGGAGATTTGCCGTGTAAGTCTCTCGGGAACCCATCTAGGTGTTTCTTCATCCTGGGGAAAAACACAAACAGAGCCTCGCCCCCACGTTAGTACTGGATCTGGTCCTCGCCATTTATTTGTGGCCAGATCTTTCCATTTTACTTGGCCTTTATTCTCATTAGCAGGGCGAAGCCAATGGCGCTCTGCAGGAGCTACATCATTAGTGACAGTTAAAAAATTTAACACATAGATGGCAGATGCCAGTAAGGAATGGGGTGAGCTGCAATGCTCAGCCACATCCCCCTTCTTTATTTTTTCTAGATAAACTTTAAGGGTGCGGTTAGCACGTTCAACAATGGCTTGACCCTGAGGATTATAAGGAATGCCTGTTTTGTGAGTTATATTAAAATCTTGGCAGAACTTCTCAAAACCTTGGCTAACATAGGCCGGTCCATTATCGGTCTTAATTTGTTTGGGGACGCCCATATAGACAAAGGCCTGTAAACAGTGGGCTTTAACATCTTTTAATTTCTCTCCTGAATGAGCGGAGGCATATATTACATGGGAATAGGTATCAACTGAAACATGCACATATTGAAGTTTTCCAAAGGAAGGGACGTGGGTAACATCCATTTGCCACACATGATTGGGCAATAACCCTCTGGGATTAACCCCTAGGGATGGGACAGAACAATATTGAGCGCAGACTTCACAATTGGTGACAATCTGGGTGGCTTGTTCTCTAGTCACCTTAGCATGTAATCTCAGGGAAGCTGCATTGAGATGGAACCTTTTATGAAGGCGCACCCTTTTCATAAGGGTCCATGGTCAGGGATATGTGCAACACCTGAGTCAACGAATCTGCCCATACATTACCCTCGCTTAGGGGGCCAGGCAAGGAGGTATGCGCTCTTATATGCCCAACAAATAAGGGACAAGTGCGCTGCCAAATCTGCTGCTGTAATTGTAAAAGAAGCAAATAAACTGAGGAGGTAGGGGCTATATAGGCTGTGGTTTCTAAAGGTAAAACAACATGAGCCACATAGCAGCTATCTGTGTATAAATTCAGGGGCTCATCATAAATTTGAAGGGCAAAAAGAACAGCGGCTATTTCGGCGGCTGAGAGATGGAAACAGCCTGTTCTTCATGTCCAGAAACTATAGCAGCCTTGCCTTTAGCCGACCCATCAGTAAAAACCACACGAGCTCCTAATATGGGTTGTTGTCTAATTATTTTTGGAAAAACAACTGGATGTCTTTTAAAAAACTGTACTAAGCGATGGGAAGGATAATGATTAATTAACTGAGAAGAAACCGTGGCACAAAAGACAGACCAATCATCAATATTATTCTGCAACCATACCACCTGTTGGGAATCATAGGGGATGGAGATGAAATCAGGATATTTTCCAAAAATTTGCAGGCTGATCTTACATGCCTTATACAACAGAGATACAACAGCAGTGGGATATGATTGCACAATTTGTCCAGTGGATGCTGGGGAGTGGACCCAATATATAGGTCCAGTCTGCCAAAACACTGCTGTAGGCGCATGATTGGAAGGAAAGACCAACAACCGCATTGGTGCCTTATAATCCACATAATTAACATGAGCATTATGAATGGCCTGCTCGACTAACTGCAGACATTCCCTGCCTTCTTTGGACAATTGTCTGGGTGAGGAAGGATCTGGATCACCTTTAAGAATATCAAAAAGTGGCTTGAGTTGCCCAGTGGAAATATGCAAAATTGGTCGGATCCAGTTAATATCACCCAACAAACTCTGCAGATCATTCAAAGTCTTCACATCACTTAATCTGATGGTCAAATTCTGAGGGGTGACACCAGTTGGTAAAAGTTGATGGCCTAAATACTGATAAGGAAAATCTGTCTGAATTTTGTCCAGCCTCAAGCTGTTCCTTTACCAATTCAATTGCAGCCTCTAATTTTTCACTTGAAAGGGGCCATTGTTCAACCCAAACTGGTTCATCTGTTTTCCATGTTAATTTAATGGGTTCCACTAACTGACGAGGCTGCTCTACAATGGCCCCTGCGAAAAATGTCCTAACCCTGTCACAGACTGGTTGGGGGTCACCTTGAAGATGTCTGCCCAAACCTTTTCCAGGAAAGTATCCCTGTCTATTAAGCATATTTGGCACAGGCTGAGAGGTCAATACAACATTCATGGCACTCAACAAATCTCGTCCCCACAGGTTGATAGGAATATGTGGTAAGACATACGGCTGGAAAACTCCTGAATGCCCTTCTTGATCCTTCCACCTTAACAACCTGGCACTTTTCTGTGGCTGAGAAGTTCCTATCCCTTGGAGAACGGTTGGGGTGGCCTCTAATGGCCAGGAACTTGGCCACTGTGCCTGGGATATAACTGTACTATCAGCTCCGGTATCAAGTAAACCTGTGAATTTTCTCCCTTCTATCTCTAACTGTAAGGTGGGTCGGGTTTGCATGTCGGAGACCCAACATGCCAAGGGGCCAGAATGTCCAAATCCTCCTTGTCTATCTCTCTTAAGAATGGGGTTGTCAGTTGGAACCTTGGGGATCAAGATCAGCTGGGCAAATCTAGCTCCAGGTGGAATGATTATAGTGCCTTTGGCTGATTCTGCCATGACCTCTATTTCTGCTGGAGTATCCTCATCTATCACTCCTGGGAGTACTCTGATTCCATGCATAGTAGCACTACTTCTTCCTAGGATCAGGCCCAAGGTATTCTTAGGTAAGGGGCCCCTGACTCCTGTTTTTATCCGTTGGGGTCCCAGGAGCGGGGTCAATACCTCTCCAGAGGTGGCACAGAGGTCCAGTCCTGCGCTACCTGGTGTTGCTCTGAGGAGGGTTGAAATATCTGTGCTCCTCGCCGTGGGAGAGGGACTCTGGAAGGAGTCTGCGCTGTTCCGGAAGTTACAGGTGTCTGCTGGGCTCCGTACACCTGAGGTTGGGGGGCCCGGAGCGGGCCCCTGACCCCGTTTCCCGATAGGGGATTGCCTTGGGCATCATATCTGGACCTACAATCACTGCTCCAATGATAGCCTTTATGGCATCTTGGACAAAGATCTGGGGCCTGCAAGGATTGTGGGGGTAATCTTCCTTGTCGCGGAATTTTGGGGCACTGTTTTTTAAAATGTCCAGGCTGTCCACATTTGAAACAGGTTTTGGGAGGCGCCCTAGGGTGGGGCTGAGGGTGTTGAACAGCGGCTGCTATCACTTGCCCAAGGGCATGGGTGGAGTCAATATGTCTGCAGATTTTGAGATAATCATGCAGGGACTTATCTCTGTGGAACCTGAGAGCATCCTGGCAATATTTATTAGCATTCTCAAAGGCTATATGCTTAATTACTGGCATTGCCGGTTCCACGTTACCAAAGATCTTACTAGCAACCTGTATAATACGGTCCACAAATTCTTGAAAAGGTTCTGTGGGGCCTTGCAAGACCTTGGAAAGCTGGTCTCCTGTATTAGCATTAGGTAAGGCCTTCCAGGCTCCAAGGGCTGCATTTGCTATCTGTGCATAAACTCCTACGTCATAATTAACTTGTTGTTGGATGCCCTCAAAAGGTCCAGTGCCAGTAAGCATTTCAAGGCTTCGATCTGCGTGTCCCCCAGCCGCGTTCTGCTCAGCAAAAAATCTGCACCTATCTTGAAAATCCCCTTTCCATAGGAGAAAGTCACCACCATCGAGAGCAGAGCGGCACAATTGCATCCAATCACTAGGAGTAAGATTCAAACTCGAAAAGGATTCTATGAGTGCAAGAGTAAAGGGTGCCTGGGCACCATAATCTTTAACAGCCTGCTTTACATTTTTGAGGTCTTTAAATTGAAGGGGCTGATGCTCCCGGCGAGGGGGACCTCCTCGAACTGGGACCTCTATTACAGGGAAGCATCGAACCCCACCCACCGGCTGATCAGTGAGGCCGTCACTCCATGGCCGCGTGGGGTAATTATTGGGTGAATGGCCCACGGCTTCCTCCTCAGGAGGAGCGGTAGGGGTCACAAAATTAGGGGCATATGGTGGTGGTCTTGAACTGGACAATTTGCCAGAGGAACGTGCACCTATTCCTGCTTTCTTTAACTTTCTTTTAATGTCCCTAATTTCCCGCTTTAAGAAAATCTTCTCTTTATCCTTAATTTTCCGCTTTAAGAAAACCTTCTCCTTATCCTTAATTTTCCGCTTTAAGAAAGCCTCCTCATCTCGTTTGTCCTCACTCTCTTCCGAGGAAGAGGCCTCGTTCTCATCTGAAGAAGAGGCTTCACTCTCCTCTAAAGAAGAGACCTCACTCTCCTCTAAAGAAGAGGTCTCACTCGGGGTGGTTTCACTCGAGGCCGCCTCGTTCCAGGCTTCCAAGGACCGTAGAACTTCCCACCCCTGGATTGCTTCAAAAGTAGTCTGTACTTCTCTTAACTGTCTCTCAACTTTCACTTTATCAGTAAATAATGAATCACGGACTAAGCGCCACAAAGAAAAGTTAACAATGGGGAAATTATCTGGGTCTTTTTGTAAACAGGATTGTAAATTGGCCTTAACCTGTTCCCAATCGGGAATACTCAAGTTGCCTGAAACAATAAACCAAGGACTGCTAGATTGAATGGCTTTAACAAAATTTCTAATCATTTTAAATTTAACTGGCATCCCCAGTTGACGTAGAAGTTCTTCAAGCTCGGTGGCCAATTTATTCCGCGAGAAGGCAGAACCCATTTTATCGTCCTTTTCAACGGATAAATTAAACACCAAGACCTCACTATACTTCAAAATAAATCTAAAACCTGACTATATTTCAAAATAAACCTCCCTCTCCTACCAGTTTAGGAGAGACTTACAATACGTCCCACTTACCTGAATCAGCTGGCCAGACTCTTGGGACGACCCTTCGTCGTATCCTCTCTTTCTCAATCTCGGTGGGAACCTCCAGATGTTGGCAACGCCCGCGTCGCCACGTAATCCGAGCTGAGCGGAGGGACTAGGGTTGCAACGCAGACAACGCAGAGAGACAAGGCAAGGCAACACGCAGTACACCGAATGCCGGTCGATGACAGAATGATCTTTATTGCAACTCCAGACTTTCTTTTATACTCTGCTTAGCTCCTCCCAGTAGTGGCCACCCTAAATCCCTTCAGTTCCTCCCAGTGTTTATCCAATCCTCTAGTGGCCACCCTAAATCCCTTGAGTTTTATCCAATCCCCTGGCAGATAACTTGACAAATAGGAAGCAGGAACTTGCGGTTAAGCCAGTGGCTATATGTATCAGGCCAAAATTACCAATCCTGTTATGCTCTGAGAAACAAGCTAAGCTGTGGAGTTAATCCTTGGGAGACCGGTGCCTGCAAACCGCCAAATTGGCGCAAGCTGAAAACAGAAGCTAAGATTCGGATCTGGGGCTGGCATAGCATGCTAGTTTCTACCTGTGGCACCAGCGTCCCCTATGGGCACCAGTTCATGTCCCGGCTGCTCCACTTCCGATCCAGCTCCCTGCTTTGGGCCTGGGAAAGCAGTGGAGGGTCAGAGGATTGTCTAGGTCTTCGGACTCACACAGGAGCCTCAGAGGAGGTTCCGGGCTCCTGGCTTCCGATGTGCTCAGATCTGACCTGGCCATTGCAGCTATTTGGGGAGAGTCAATCAGTGGGAAGGTCTCTTTCTCACACTCTCTCTCTCTGGATGGAAGATATCTCTCTCTTCTCTTTCTCGCTTTCTCTCCTCTCTCTTTCTCTCTGTGCTTCTCTTTGCAAATCTGCCTTTCAAATAAAAATCTTAAAAAGGAAGGAATGCAATCCAGCTCTGCCACAGGAGTGACAGGGATGACAGGGATCCAATCACCTAAGCCACCACCTGGTGCCTCCCAGCTGCACAGTGGTATTGAAAGCAGGGCTGGGACTTGAACCAGGAACTGCAATATGAAACACAGTGACCTAAGCCACTATGCCAATTGCCTTCCTCATGAAAGAACACACTTAACTGGTTTTCCAAGAGTTTACTGAAGATGAGTAAATTCCAAAGGAAGGAAAAATAGAATTATCTACACAGTAATACAAAAATTAATCACTGTCTTCCAAATTCTGTAGTTTCAGACATCCCTAAGAAAAGTAAACAAAACTGCCAAATCCTTGAAAGGTTAGCTTTGAAAAACCTAACGGGGGGAGGGGTGGGGTGATTCCCAGTTCCAACGAAACTGTATCACATAATACAATGTAATCAATGAATAAAAAAAAAAAAAAAGAAAAAAAAAACATAACAAACTGTATGTATCTTTTAAACCAGCAATTCTACTTCCAATAATCTTTCAGGATTATATATATGCACAAAAATTCACAATGCTACATTGTTTGTACTAAGAAAAAAATAGATATATCCATCCTATGAAATATTATATAAAGATGCAAAAGAATATGCATACTGTTCAAAAGAATGCAGTAGAGCCACACAGAGTCCTATGGAAAATGACAGAATTAAAGGAAAAAAGTAGCCAAACTTATACTATATAATAACCTATCTTTAAAGCAGCCAAACTAATATGTTTGTATATGCACAGAACATGTCTACAAGAGGGAAGAAATTGCCAAAATCGCTATCTCCAGACTGGAAGTGAGAAAAACTTTATTTTTAAAAACCATGAGCACACATCACTTCAAAGTAAATCATCCTTGAAATCCTTATCTCCCCAGGAGGGTATCCATTGCCAAATTTAATTAGTCTCTAATTCATGACCTGAATTCTTTGGTCCCAGGCTTTAAATTCAACAGAATCTAATCTACACAAACTAGTGAGCAATCTATCTGATAAACTACTCTAATTTTAAATTACAATGCAGTAAAACAGTTTAAAAGCAATGATTATCTCATTATTTCACATGCACACTCCCAAAAATCTATAATCCAAAAAAGATAGGCAAGAAAAATGTATAGAAATGGCCTCATTTGTTCTATAGCACTCGCCTGTCCGTTACTATATTCTCGGTATCGTCCAAGCATCTGGTCTACTTGTCGCAGGTTCCAACTGGTATCCTTGAGGAAGATAATTCACTAATTATTACTTATGTCAAACACCGCTTCCCCCAATCAATACTGGCACTATGGCAAACAGCCAAGTCAAACATTCACAACAGATCCAAATTCTATCATAATTATCCTAAATGTCAACATACTTCCAAAATATTAGGTCAACCTTAACACAAGTGAAAGAGCAATTTATCTGCAATTTATGTGTGTAAATCCAACTCACATACTTTGCATCTTTATCCAAGGATCCATAATAAGTTGGCAGCTGAACCATAAATTGGAAAGAATCATCATGATCTAATTTGTGTGACTCTACTATCATACCCATTTGATACAAAATGGATCCTGGAAGAGCAAGTCCAGGGAACTGTGTGCGAAGGACCAAGCCCTCTGGAGCAAAGCCATGTCAAGCACAACTTCAGCTCAGAACTTCATGGAGAAACAAGGAAGTGTCCTTTAATTTTTAACTATAAACAACAAATTGAGCTCTGATCTCACTGAAAATGTTCTCACCCAAATTTGATGGATTTTCCTACAGAAATTAATGGAAACATTTCTTTCAAACCTATCTACTTACTAATATGCCTAATCAATTTAAAATTGTAAAGATTCATCATCCAAACATCCAATGCTATATTAATTTGAATAGTTCAAAAAGAATATGTCTTCAGTAAGGCAGAGATATATCTACCATTCGCTGATTTTTTTTTCCCCTAAATTTCTGCCACAGTTAGGGGAAGACTTAGGTCAAAGCCAGGAGCCAGGAATTCAATTTGGATCTCCCATGGGAGTGGTGGAGACCCCATCCCATGGGATGCATTAGTGGAAGGTGGTATCAGAGGCGGTGTTCAAGCGCACACCAGGGACCTCATAAGGGATGCATCTCACGCCAAATGCCCACCCCATCCCAATTTTTAAAAACAAAATATGCCTTTTCTGCCAGAAATCCTCCTCTTCTTATCTAGCACATAGTCTCAAAGTAACCAAGCAAATGAAAACCCACGCTTCTCCCGGCTGAGGCAACAGTGAGAGGCGAGCATCCTGTTTGTGGATTTTGTTTTTCCGGTCTGACTCTGCTACTCCTTTCCCGACGAAGCCACCAACTGTCTCCACACAAACAGCCAGCTACTGTCAATGGTTAGGCACAAATAAAAATGGCAGCCCTTTATGTGTTACTCATCCATAAATAATCTACTCCATTAACACACCAACAATTCCCCCAAAGGCCCATGTCCACCAGCAGCTCAACTGTGGTCATTTCTTGGCTTTATTCCCACAATACTTTATTTGCAAATACTACTTTGTTCCTAACTATTCTCACACAAACTATCAGATATTTCAAATATCTTTGTTCTTTGACTTCAGAAGCAAAATAATGATCCTTAAATATTTCTAAGCCCCAACTCCCAGAACCTGTAGAAATACTTTACAGAGCAAAGGTGGGTTCACAGATGTGATTAAACCTACAGCTGGAATGCTTTGGGCTGGATTAACTGAAAGATCCAAAGAAGCCCAAGTACAGTGAAGAGGAAAGGGCACGCAGGGTTGGTGGAGTGATGCGCTGTGAGGATTCACCCTAGCCCTGCTGGCTTTGAAGAAAGAAGGGGACACAGATTAGATGGACGGCCTAGAAACAACACAGGATTCGGGCCAGATTTCCTCCTCAAGCTTCTGGACAGTAAGGCAGCCCTCCCAATCCTGTGATTTCAGTTCAAGCAGACCCTCAACAGACTTTGGACTCATAGACCTATAAGGTAACCATCATCATTATTTAATACCCCAGTTTTGCGTGGCAACTCACTATACCAACAGGAAAACTAGCACACCAACTGAAACTCTGAGCAAGCACAAGCTACTGACAGCCTATGGAAGGCCATCACTGGGTCACTAACCTGTAACGTGCTTGTTATGCTGTAGACCTTCTCAGTGACGTCTACCGCAGGATGACCTCGAACTTCCTTGTGAGTTGACCTGGCAGCCCATCTACTCAGTCGGTCACAACAGAAGAAGCGGTTTGAATCACTGGATGATTCTGCCATCGGTGTACACCAACCCTCAACAATAAATTCAGATCAAACTCAGCCATTCATTACAAAGCATGAAAACAAGACATTCTTAACTGTCCAATCTCTTTAAGTATTTATTATGCTCATTCTTCAGCTTACTGTAATTTCTACATAAATACATTAGAAATACAGAAAGTTACTTTCCTGTGTACTTCTCCCTCTTTTGTTTTTTTTGTTTGTTTCTAGAGAACAAATCTTCAGATATAATTTTAGTCATATGTAGAGCCTCAAATAATCATTCCTTAGACTTGTCCAATGTCTCATTTTAAATGTACTTTCAAATAGAGCATTTCACTGAAGCCTACAAAACTGGAAAGTGGATAAGGAAAATACAGTTACACACTAAAGCTAGCATTCCCAGGTCTCTTGCTTTTAGGCTGAGGTCCTCTCGAATAAGCTCCAAGAACGTGAATCTTTAAAAATACAGCGCAGTACCTACAATGAGAGCCCTCTCTTCAATGAAAAATCTCATGCACTCTTATTTCAAATAAGCAGAGAATTAAATGAATGTTCTAAGACAGGCACAGATCCTATCATAACTGTCATGGGAGAAGGCAGCAGCTTTAAGATTGTTACCAAAATAGACAGGCAAATCACCTGGGTGTAATTTCAGCAGTAGAAAATTCTCTAAGCCCTTTTATCTCATCTTTACCTTGGTGGTTTGTGGGGAGCAGCTGACCCCAGCGTGTGAGGGGCGGCAAGATGGCGGCTGGCCCAGGACCAGGAGGTGGGATTTGTCCCACCAGTAGGCAGGCAGCAAGTCACAAGGATGGGCTAATGCTCCCCCGCTGCGATTGCTGGCCTATCAGATAGCGCCCGTGGACCCACGGGGAGAAGTGATTGGTGGAAAAGAGTATAGAAGCGGCCCATTTTTGGCAATAAACCTTCTTGTTCGTCTGCCCTTTTCGTTCGTTTGTGTGTGTGTTCGTTTGGTGTGTGTGTGCCGGCTGCGGTGGTGGTTCCTGTTTTTTCCAGGCCCTCGAGATTCCTCATCATTTTAGTGTCGCTGCAGGGCGGCGACATTCTAGTGGCCCATACAGGGAAACTTTCAGCCTGCGCCAGCATGAAAAACGAATGGAAAAAAAAGCAGGCTCCTTATATACTGTTCTCCACCAATCACTTCTCCCCGTGGGTCCACTGGGCATTATCTGGTAGGCCAGCAAGCGTAGCGGGGGAGCATTAGCCTATCCTTGTGACCTACTGCCTGCCTACTGGCAGGACAAATCCTGCCTCCTCGGCCAGCCGCCATCTTGCAACCCCTCATACGCTGGGGTCAGGCCGCTCCCCACAGTTGTTCATTAATGCCTAGGAAAACTGCTTAATGCAAGAAAATCTCAAAAGCATCAGAAAAATTTTATAAAAATAGAAACATCTAAGAACAAAGATACATCAGAGAGAACATTGCTAATCACCAGTAAACATTTACTGAGTATTCCAGCAACTTGTCTGCTTTTTGTAGCAGTAACTTTCACACTGTTACCAGCTTCCTAAAATCTCTATGAGCATTCTGTTTTCTAGCTCCTTAATTTCAGTGTGATGAAGTTTTTCTTTAATGACACACTATTCTAGACTCCGTACACCTTTATTCTGGTTACATCTGAGAAGGTTCACACTACGCAACTAAAGAGAAACAGGGGGATTTGTTATTTGTGTAATCCCTGGAGCATTTAGAGAATGTAATCATATTTTTTAAAAAAATTTTAAATTAACAATTACAGAAGCAATGATCATTATTGTGAGTTCAAGTTTTTCAAAGCAAAATACAACCCATCCTTGCCATTTCAGAAAAGCAATCAATAGGGTATTCAACTTCTTCCCACTACTTGAGACAGAGAATATCCACCTCTCTGGCCATGGCTCTGGATTTTCCTCTACACCTGTTATCCATCTCTGGTTCTTCTGGATCCTGACCCTGTGCTGGAGTAAAGACGTGCACAAGACTTCTCCTAGCTCCCAACTGCTTAAACCCTAAAGTTAAGAAGAAATCTCGAATGCACTGTTCATCCTCTAAAGGAAATTATTCACATGCTAAAATATTTTTCAGCACTTTCCAATTACTAGAAGAAGGTGGGGAAAAAAAGCAACATTTTCTGAGAACCTGGTACGTGAGGCAGTTTATGTTTCTAGAGACAACATATATAATTCTCAAAACAGCATATTGAAGTGACACCACCAACCCCTAATTTACGAGAATACAACCAACTCTGAGTGGCCAACCTGGGCTCCCCTCAGCCTCCTCCACCTTCACTCTTCACTGTGTCCTACCACCTGCTCCGTACTGGTAACATAGTCTTCATGGTGAATACAAATTGCTAAAACCAGTAGCAGGCCATGGTCTACATATGTCTAGTCTCCTTCTCATTCATGTCAGCATTAAAATATATAGAAAAATAAAAGATAAAGTAATAATATGAACTTTTAATCAGGCACCGGTGGGGGTGGAAAAAAAAAACAAATGACATAAATGCTATAGGTAAAAAAGTCCTCTGAAATGAAACAAACCAGATAAAAGGAATAGACATAAAAATCTCTTATCTTTTATGTAAAAGAGAATAATAATTTCATATTTTAACTCATAATTTAGCAGTTAGCAATTGTGGAAAGTAAATTGAAGCCAAGAAAGATAAGAGGTTTTGTTTCTTTGGTCTTTTTATCTCTTGTATAAGAGAAAATAATAGTTCCACATTTCAAATCATAATTTAACAATCAGTATCTCTGGGAAGCACACTGAAACTAAGAAATCACCAAGCAGAAGAAAGGGTGATACTGAAAATGACAATGTTTACAATGGCTGTCGGGAGAACACGGAACACACTCTCTGGCATAACTTAATTTTTCTAAGAATAAAAATGTAATAATTTGTTATCCAGGATAATTTTATTGGATACGAATGACACATCAGACTTTTCCAACCAATAATTTGAGTTCCACAAAACTTTGTAACTGAATGTATTCTTTAAGATTGTTTATTGTTATTTAATTGAAAAACAAAGTTACAGACAGACACAGAGATAGACAAATCTTTTATCAGCTGGCTCCTCCCTAAATGATGTCCAGGAGTCTAGAACTACATCTGGGTCTCCCACGTGCATGCAGGGACCCATACACTTAGACCATCCTCAGCTGCTTTTCCAGGCACATTAGCAGGGAGCTAGATGGAGCCGGCAGGCATACACTACGAGCAGCAGCTTAATCCACAGTGCACACCACCAGTCCTCATTCTTTCCAGTAAGTTAGAAAAAATATTTAAAACACAATAAAAAGATGAATTTAATAAGCACACATGTGTATCTACCAATGAGATTACCATTCCAACATTAGTATGTCTAATATTTTATAATAAAATACTTAGAACTTTGTAAATACAGTTCTAATACCTTTCTACTCTACCTCTTCCCAAAACTATTGCTGCCCCATCTTCCCATGATTTCATGTCTAACTCTCTGGTTCATGTATTTGTGCTTTTGCAACAGGTACACACCTCAAAACCCTTTTCATGGAGCACAGAGGATAATCAAGCGACAAGTGCTATTAACTAAAGATACTTGGTACCTGAGTTTAAATCAGAAAATCTTAGAAGTATTACATAAATTATGTGCAACATTAAAATGATCTCCAAACACCACATCTCTCAGCGTGAAAAATGACCTCTAACACACCTCCACTAGCATTACACACTTTTAATAAAATCATCCTTTCGTGTGTGAGGCTCACAGTCTTCAGTCATTCATTTTTCTTATTTCTCGCAATAAAGGATGTTCAAACTCCTGCAACCAATGCAGTTCTGCAGACACCCCAGACTCACAGTGACTTGACAGGTTCGTATTTATGCACATAAGAACAATACAATACACACGTGGCAGGAAGGTCAGCAAATGCAGAGCCTGCTCAGAGAAGGTAAGAGAGTGAATGCACGTGAACAGGCTGACAAGCTGAAGAACGGTTTAAATGAAGGCTCTGTACTCAGTTTCCTTCTTCTTGGCATGTGTTTTCTGGCCACTACCTGCCCTCCTCACTATCCCCTCGACATCCGTTCAGATAGAAACCATGTGGCCAATGAGCTGAAGATGCGGGTTCATAAAGTCAGTAGCTTGCACTCATGATCAAGAATACCAGCTGGCAAAACTGCAGGACTCCTTGTCAGCTGAAGCTAAAGGAGAATTTTTTGTTGTGATTTATGCTCTGGCATTTTGCTGAAGGCCATATTAGAACACTAGAAATGTGGGAATGTACTGAAACATTAAAATACTAGGTAAGGACCATCCGGCAGCGTGTGGCACAGCCATTAAGCCTACGCTTGCAACATCAGCACTCCATTTCGAAGCACAATTTCGCATCCCGGCTGCTCTGCTCCCGCTCCAGCTCCCAGCTGCTCTGCTCCCGCTCCAGCTCCTGGCTGCTCTGCTCCCAGCCTCAGCTCCCAGCTGCTCTGCTCCCACTCCAGCTCCGGGCTGCTCCAGCCCTGCTCCAGCTCCCAGCTGCTCTGCTCCAGCTCCTGGCTGCTCTGCTCCCGCCCCAGCTCCTGGCTGCTCTGCACCAGCTCCAGCTCCCAGCTGCTCTGCTCCCGCTCCAGCTCCCGGCTAACGTGCCTGAGAATGCAGCACAGGATGCTGCAGGTGGCCAGACCCCTGAAACCCATGAAAGAGACCAGGATGGAGTTCCTGCCTTACAAATTTGCCTGGACCAGTTCCAATTGTTGACCTTTAGCAGCCACGTGAGGAGTGACCCCACACAGGAAAGATCAAGCTCTCACTCATTCTCCCTCCCCCGCCAGCCCTCCCTCTCCCCCTCCTTCCCGCTGTTCCTCTCTCCAACCTTATCACTTTGTTTTTCAAAGAAATAAATCTTTAAAAAATATTATGTAAAAATGTATTTATGTATGCTTACATGGCATATGCAACCAAACTGTAGTATGAAAATAAATTCAAAACGGTTCATGAGGGATGACATCATCTATATCACAATTCAAAGTCCAGGGGCCCAGCGCAGTAGCCTAGTGGATAAAATCCTTGATATGCACGTGCCAGAATCCCATATGGTCACCAGTTCGGGTCCCGGCCACCCTGCTTCCCATTCAGCTCCCTGCTTGTGGCCTGGTAAAGTAGTCAAGGACAACCCAAAAGCCTTGGGACCCTGAACCCACATGGGAGAGCTGGAAGAGCTCCTGGCTCCTGGCTTCGAATCAGCTCAGTTACAGCCAGCTGGGGAGTAAACCAGAGGATGGAATCTTCCTCTCTGTCTCTCCTCCTCTCTACATATCTGCCTTTCCAATAAAAATAAAGAAATCAAAGCCAAAGAAGAATGAAGTCCAATAGAATAACAACTATGTACGTTATTGGAAATGTTCCATCATTATTTTTATCAATTAAAAAGAAAAAAATTGAACTAAATGAGAAATCCATTCTCTTCTTTGTAAAAAAAAAATACCTTGACACTTGATTAAAGAAATGAAAGAATATCTAAATATGAATAATGACTACACTGCTGAAAAATAACTTAAAGAAACTTTAATTCAAGTTGAAGGTCAGAAAGTTCTTTCTCTCAACTAGAGAAAAAGCAGTCACCCCTCCCGTACAGCTCACCGCTCCTCCCACTGCCCAGGCTGCTTCCTGGTAAGAGGGCACTTGTGGTGCAGTGGCTCTTTCCCACACCCTAGGAAGGACAGGGATGCGGGGATGACCTCGACTGAAAGCCCTCCGAATCTCAGAACAGCTCTGCGTCTGAAGAGCAGGAGGCACGATTCTTCGACTTGTTTATTTAGCTGCTCCCAACACACCAGTAGTTAAAGATATAAATATTGTTGCTTCTGCCTTAATGAACCCTATAAAGAAGACACACAGTCAATAGAGAAAGTAATGAACTCTGATCAATTCACTCCCACTGAGGACCTCCCCGCAGAAACAAATGCTCTTATGCAAACCTGAACAGTGGGACCAGAGAGAGCAAAGCTGCATTCAGAGCCTGTCGTAAGAGGATTGGCAATAAGCCTTACAAACTCAAGTCCATCTCTTTTGTTATTTGACCTAAAGAACCACCAGATTTTCTTCATTATAATCATGCACATTTGTATGGATGAGAGCCGTAATTTATTAATTCTCAAATCCCTTTTCCTCAGAGTCAGTTTAAAACAATTAGGATTTGCAAGCTGTTCCATAACAGATAAGCACCCAGCATCGGGATGATACTTCACAAAGCCTGACTAGTCACGTTTAGTATGCAGTTGCTTCTACGGCCTCCAAGCACCTCTGCAGTCCCTGTCCATGCCGGCTGTCCTCAAACACGTTCAAGGTGATGAGGCTGGTGCTTACAGCACACACAGTGGGTGTATTTTAAGCTTAATCAATAACCAAGGTCAAATTTTAGAATGCATTTCTAATTGTTCCAATAGCTGTAAAACATGAGAGCTTTGCCTTTACATTCAAGTGAAAAAGTTAACAGGCCAGCAAACGTTATCATGTAGAAACAATTCATTTTGTCTGTCCTCTTTTTATCAATGCTCTTCTGTAACTTCATTTACACTCTTCTGGTAAAACTGTGGAACATTAAAATCATTCAGTCCATCAATCAGTTCTGTTAGGCTGGTGAATAAAATGATCCACGTAATGAGAAAGAGATACTCAAACCCAAATCATTTATTACCTACTGAACTGTCACCAGGAAGAGATGAAATAAGTCGCCATCCTTGATGAGACACAATGACCTGGAAGAGCATTATATATAGGAAACCAAGCATCAGACAAAATCCAGATGAAGCCAGGTCAAGATCTTTCAGATCAAGATGATTCTCTTGACAGATAGGAGAAGTTTGACAGATGGAAGAAACTAGGCTATTGGATTTTAAAAAAGAAACAAAGTCTCAAAGAAAATAAAAACTTAACAGAAGTTGGGATCTTAGTGTTGGGAAGTGGAGTAGAGGGGGACATAGAATCAGTGTCCACCCAGTGTTATACTTGGCCAAATTCCTGCAAAGCCAAGGCTAAGCAAGGGCTGGGACACACCAAAGCCTTCTGAATATTCATCAACTAAATAACCACAAGCATACTCTCAACAGCCAAACACTCCAAGACTCAACCATACACAGATCTATGCTAAGAGCTCTACAAATTTCAGAGAGATGTATGTATCTGATAAAGGCTTAATGCACCTTTTAGAATCACTACTAGTTTTTTTCACAAGGATAAAACAAGGTTGAAAACATCAAGGAAAAAAGTCTGCAGTACATGGGAATCCAAGGATTCATCAGTAACGAACAATTCAGTCACAA
The DNA here is from genome assembly GCF_030435755.1 of Ochotona princeps. Taxonomy (NCBI): domain Eukaryota; kingdom Metazoa; phylum Chordata; class Mammalia; order Lagomorpha; family Ochotonidae; genus Ochotona; species Ochotona princeps. Next base: position 116,452 of record NW_026701725.1, read on the forward strand.
AAGGCACAAAGCATAGATTAACAGGCAATTAACAGACACAATTGGCCCCAGCAAACACATACTTCACCAGAGAACTGCCAATTCAAATCATAAAATAATATTCCTGTTTATCTGTTTTACACAGATGGAAAAAAGCTTCTACAACAGGGCTGCCAAACGCCTGCTTAGTCATAAGGGCATGGACACAAAAACTGAAGCAGCTTTTCCAGGGTACACCCTGACAATACAAGCAAAACTAATTAATATGCACACCTTTGATCTTAGGAATTCCACTTTGATGAATATTATCCTAGAAAAACAAAAGATATATAAGTATACCTTCTGTTTTCAATTAGGTATAAGAATTTCATTGTAGGGCCCAGTGCAGTAGCCTAGTGGCTAAAGACCTTGCCTTGCACGTGCCAGGATCCCATACGGGTGTTGGTTCTAATCCTGGCGGCCCCACTTCCCATCCAGCTCCCTGCTGTGACCTGGGAAAGCAGTTGAGGACAACCCAAAGCCTTGAGACCCCCGCACCCACATGGGAGACCTGGAGGAAGTTCCTGCTTCCTGACTCGGATCAGCTCAGCTCTGGCCATTGTGGCCACTTGAGTGAATCAGTAGATGGAAGCTCTTCCTCTCTGTATAATATGCCTTTCCAATAAAAAAAAAATTTAAAAAATAATTTCATTGTACATTTTTTTTTCATTTTACAATTATTTATACAAGTAAAAATTTACACCACTATTTTGGCACAGCAAGTTAAGCCACTACCTGGGGCACCAGCATCCCTTGCAGGAACTGGTTTGAATCTTGACTGCTCTGCTTTTAAACCAGTTTTCTACCAATGTGTTTGGGAAAGCACTAGAAGACAACCCAGATGCCTGTGCCTCTATACTGTCCTGGGAGACCCGGATGGAGTTCTAGGCTCCAGGCTTCAGAATGTCCCAGCCTAGCTGTTGAGGCCATTTTGGAGTAAAAAAGACCAAGACAACCTCAGGGCTGGTGTTGAGTGCCCACGTGCCTGGGCAAGCAGCCAAGGATGGCCCAGCACCAGGGCCCTGCAGCCACACGGGAGAAGCTCCCAGCTTCCCACCAGCCCACCTGCAGCCACTCTGCACATCTGGAGAATGAACCAGTAGATGGTGGATCTTTCTCTCTCTCTCTAACTCTATCTTTCACATAAATCGATTTTTTAAGATTTAAGATCAACTAAGAGAAAGGTATACCAATAAAGAGCACTTTCAACATACGTAATCACTGAAGTACTTACTCTACAGAGGGTAAAAGAAACAAAGCGTGCTGACAGGTTACAAGGAAGAGGAAACATTTCAGGATAAGAACAATGCACCAAGAACCTGAGAAAGCTCATCAGAAATGTAGCATTATGAAAACGTTTGCATTTATTTCAATAATTTCTTCTACCAAGATAAACTCATCTTTTAATTTCATTTTCCAACAACTTTCGAAGGCCCATCATATACTAAAGACATTTCCTAGCAGAAGGAACCCGGTGAGCCTACTATAGATTTTTTATATCAGTTACATATATGTTCATATAATATAAATTCTTAATTTATGTCACATATTGTACATATTTCTACATATTTTGTAAATGATTTCAAAACATGTTTAGGTCTTATTATTCCATTAGACCATCCAAGATCTAACACTTTCTGAGAATTTTGTATACCATAGATCCTGTGCACAGGGTATTTCAATATTCCAACCATCTTTCCTGTATGTGTAAGTACTTTATCAATATGCAACACGAAATTATTAAAAAAATAGAGTTTTAAACGTGTTACAACTTGATTCTAACAGTTCATTTTCAACATGTTCATTTTTATAAAAGTCACAAACTGTAACTTGATCTTACTCAATAATGACTCAACCATATTTTGGATTAAATTAAAAAAAAAAAAAAGCTAATTAGAAACAGCAATGAGGCCCTCCGGCAGTGGGTGAAACACACCTTTCTTCAGGGGACAGGCTTGTGGTGTCAGCGTCTCACGGCACCTGTCACAGGGCCTGTGTGTGGCGAGGCTCCTCTGCTTCCAGTCCAGCTAGGAATTGTGATTCCTCCTGCTAACTTCCTGTTCTTCAGGATGGTTCTAGCTATTCGTGGTTTTTTGTGTTTCCAGATGAACCTTTGAATCATTGTTTCCAGGTTCATGAAGAATGTTTCCAAAATAAAGGCATTTTCCTCCCCACTCCCTACCCTGTGCTACCCCATCATAGAACTTGTGCGATGAAAAATAATATGCTAAGAGCAGTCACTGTGGTGAGCATGATTTTTATCTTCTTCTGATTCTCTGGTTCTGAATAACTGTGGTTATTGGGTTGATTGTTGCTTCTTCCACCCTTTCAGAAATCATCCATCATAATGGATTTATATATATATATATTTTTTTATTAATTATTTTGTATTATGTGACAGTTTCATAGGCTCTGGGAATTCCCCCCCACGCCCCTCCCCCCCTGATGGATTCCTCCACCTTGATGCAGTATTACAGTTCAAATTCAATCAAGATTCTTTCCTTGCAAATGTATACCAAGCATAGAGCCCAGCTACTTGCTGTCCAGATGGGTTGAACAGTTTCTTGGGGAGACCATTTGTGGTCCGAAGTTAGAGCTGGTAGAATATTATCCCAGTCAATTAAGAGTCCCAATATAACATCAACAGCAATTTGCAACATTATGGAATTGACATGGTTTTGAGTAACCAGTATGTTAAAAAAAAAAAAAGCAAGTTCTTAAGCACAACCTATGATTAGCTCATTGACATTTCAATTTTAGTTTATATACAGGACCAGACCGGCTGCTATATACCTTAAAATGGCTATAGGGTACCATTCAGCTGTCTTGTGTCTATTTCATTTTAGTGGCAATATAGACATTTTAATGATATTGATTTTACCTATCCAGGAGCATGGGATGTTGCTCCATCTTTCTAGGTCTTGTTCAATTTCTTTTTTAAGTAGTTTGTAGTTTTCCTCAAATAGGTCTCCTAGATTTTTGGTTAGATTTATTCCCAGATACTTCATACTTTTCTCTGTTATTTTGAATGGTATCTTGCTGGTTAGATCTTTTTCCATCTTGGGGCTGTTCTCATACACTATGGCTGTTGATTTTTGTTCATTAATTTTGTACCCTGCCACTCTACCAAACTCTCGTATAAGTTCTAGTAGTCTCTGTATTGAGCCTCTTGGCTCTTCTATATAAAAAATCATGTCATCTGCATATAGTGAAAGCTTGACTTCTTCGTTTCCCATTTGGATTCCTTTGATTTCTTTCTCTTGTCTTATGGCCTCAGCAAGTGCCTCTAGGACTATGTTGAATAACTGTGGAGAAAGTGGACATCCCTGTCTTGTTCCAGATCTCAGTGGGAAGGGTTCCAGTTTTTCTCCATTCAGTATGATGCTGGCATTGGGTTTTTTCATATATTGCTTTGATTATGTTGTGGATTTTTCCATCTATGCCTACCTTGGTTAGGGTTTTTAGCAGAAAGTTGTGTTGGATTTTGTCGAAGGCTTTTTCTGCGTCTATTGATACTATCATGTGATTCTTATTTTTCAGTTTTTGGATGTGGTGTATCACATTTATGGATTTGCGAATGTTGAACCATCCCTGCATTCCAGGGATGAATCCTACTTGATCCGGATGAATGAAATGTCTGAGGTTTTCTTGAATTCTATTGGCTAGGATTTTGTTGAGAATCTTACCATCAATGTTCATCAGAGAGATAGGTCTGTAGTTTTCTTTCTCTGTTGGTTCTCTGTCCGGTTTTGGGATTAAGGTAATGTTGGCTTCATAGAATGAGTTTGGAAGGGTTGCTTCCTTTTCTATTGTTTTGAAGAGTTTGTAGAGGATTGGGGTTAGTTCTGTTCGGAATGTTTTGTAGAATTCTGTAGTGAAGCCGTCTGGGCCTGGGCTTTTCTTTGTTGGGAGGTCTTTAATCACTGATTCAATCTCTGCTTCAGTTATGGGTTTGTTCAGGTCATTTGTTGCCTCTGGGCTAAGTTTTGGCAAGTTGTGTGAGTCTAAGAACTTTTCCATTTCTTGGTGGTCTTCTGATTTGTTGGAGTACAGTGCTTTGTAGTAATTTCTAATTATGTTCTTAATGGATGCGGTGTCTGTTGTTATGTTGCCTTTTTCATCTTTGATGCTGTTAATTCTTGCTTTCTCTTGTTTGTTCTTTGTCAGTCAGGCCAGTGGGGTGTCTACTTTGTTTATCTTTTCAAAAAACCAGCTTTTTGATTCATTGATTTTGTGTATGGTTTTTTAATTTCTATCTGGTTGATTTCCTCCCTTGTTTTGATGATTTCTTGTTTCCTGTTGTGTGTGGGGCTCATCTGCTGCTGCTTTTCCAATTCTGGAGGTGTGTGGTTAGTTCCTGTATTTGGCGCCTCTCTTGGGCCTTGACATGAGCTCCAATTGCGATGAGTTTACCCCGTAGCACTGCTTTGGCAGTGTCCCACAAGTTTTGGAATGTTGTATCAGAGTTTTCATTGGTTTCCATAAATTTTTTGATCTCATCTTTAATTTCTTCCCTGACCCATTGTTCGTTCAATAGCATATTGTTCAACCTCCAAGAGTTTCTGTATTTCCTTGGGCATTTTGAATTGCTGATTTCCAGTTTCATTCAGTGGTGGTCTGAGAGGGTACATGGTATGATTCCTATCTTTTGGAAGTTACTTAGATTTGCTTTGTGTCCTAACATGTGGTCGATCCTGGAGAAGGTGCCATGCACTGCTGAAAAAAATGTATAATTTGTGGCCTTAGGATAAAAAGTTGTATAAATGTCAACCAAGTCCAGTTGTTTTATTGTTTGTATGAGCTCTGTTGTTTCTTTGTTGAGTTTTTGTTTTGTTGATCTGTCTATTGTTGTTAGCGGAGTGTTAAGATCACCCACTATTATTGTGTATATCTATGTCTCTCCTTAAGTCTGTAAGTAATTGCTTCACGTATCTAGGCACGTTGGGATTTGGTGCATATATGTTCACGATTGTAATTACTTCCTGATGGATCAATCCTTTCACTAATATATAATGTCCTTCTCTGTACTTTTTGATGTCTGTCAGCTTGAAGTCTATATCATCTGAGATTAGGACAGCTACCCCAGCCTTTTTTTCTCGTCCATTGGCATGAAATGTCTTTTTCCATCCCCTCACTTTAAATTTCTTAGAGGCTTTTCTGGTTAGATGTGTCTCTTGTAAGCAACGGATAGTTGGGTCTTGTTTGATGATCCATTCCGTTAATCTGTGCCTTTTGATTGGTGAGTTTAGACCATTTGTGTTAAGAGTCAATATTGAGGGCTCGGCAGCGTGGCCTAGTGGCTAAGGTCCTCGCCTTGATCCCATATGGCTGCTGGTTCTAATCCCGGCAGCTCCACTTCCTCTCTGTTTCTCCTCCTCTCAGTATATCTGACTTTGTAATAAAAATAAAATAAATCTTTAAAAAAAAAAAAAGTCAATATTGAGAGGCTGCGATTTTGCCCTGCCATACATATGTGTCTTTGTGGGTGTTGGTGTCTGTGTAATTATCCCTCCTTGTGTGGACTTTAGTGGGAAGATCTTCCTGTTTGCCATGTTTGCTTGTGGTTTTCCCCTGGTTTTTCTGGATTTAGCACGTTTCTAAGGAGATTTTGAAGAGTTGGTTTTGTGCTGGCATATTCTTTGAGTTTCTGTTTGGTATGGAAGTATCTGATTTCATTCTCGAATATAAATGAGATCTTTGCTGTGTACATTAATCTTGGTTGACAGTTGTTCTGTTTCAGGATTTGGAAGATCCTTGTCCATTCTCTCCTTGCTTGTAGGTTCTCTTCAGAGAAGTCATCAGTGATCCTGATTGGTTTTCCCCAGTATATGATCTTTTCTCTGCTTCGTACTTGTCTCAGGACTCTTTCCTTGTCCTCATTGGAGTGGAACTTGAGCACCATGTGTCTGGGTGAGGATCTGTTTGGATCATATCTATTGGGAGTTCTCTGTCCATCCTGGATTTGGGCTGGGTTCATGTTCCAAGTGTGTTGGAAGTTTTCCTGTATAATTTCGTTGAGCACCATTTGCATTCCTGATTCTCTTTCTGCTCCTTTCGGGAAGGCCAATAATTCTGATATTAGATTTTCTTAGGTGGTCTTTCATCTCCTGTATGGTCTTATTGGCTTTGTTCAGGCTTGTTTCTAGCTGTTTAATGAGCTGGGTACTTTCATTTTGTGTGTCTTCAGGTTCAGAGATCCTCTCTTCTGCTGTACTTATTCTGTTAGTTAGGCTCTCAACTTTGTGCTCTAAGTCAAGGATTTTGTTTTTGACTTGCTGTATTTCTATAATTTTGTGGTTCTTGAATTCCTTAAAGTCTTCCCAGCTGTTCTCATTGTCTCTGACAGCTTTTAACATTATTTTTTTAAATTCCTTGTCTGGTAGAGCTTCCATGTCTTCATCTCGCATCTCCGACATAGATATTGGCTTTTGGTCTTTTTTTGGTGGGGTACTGGTTCTCTCGTCCGGATCATTTCTTTTTCTGAAGTTTCTTCTCATTGCGTTATTGTTACTTGTTGATTTCGGGGATGTATTCTCTGATTTGTTTATCTACAGCTTCTGGTCTCTGTGCAGTAGTTTGGAGTAGGTGTGAGTTTGCTGCTTTCTTTTGGTTTACCTTCGAAGGAGAATTTCTTTGAGTTCTATTGGAGACGTTTGGTGAGGGGGGATAGCTTTATCAACCTCTGAATGTCTATAACCCTCTGTAGCTTGGTTTCTCTAAGGTCTGTTGGTTAGACCTTTCGTCCTGTGTGCGTCTTCAGGGGTAGAGCTTAGTAGCAGCACTTTGTAGCTTCAGGGCTCCTTGTCTCTAGTTTTGGGGCAGATTTGGAAGACCTCTAGCTCCCCTCAGGCCTGTGGGGGAGTATGTGTCAGGCCGTCGGGGGCTCTAGCTATGTGTATCTGAGCCACTGTTTCAGGGCCTGCAGTTGTGGAGCTGCCCAACCCTGTCCTGATGTGAAACTCAGATGCTGGTGTGCTGAGGGGTTTGCCCAGAGGGATTCCTCAGAGGAAATGAAGCTGCACTTCCCGCCACTGGTGACCGCCTCTGTGGGGTCACAGGCATTCAGCAGTGAGAAGCTGTGCTGCCGTGCACCCCAGTCATTGTTGTATTGAGGTGTTTTGCTGAGGGAGATCCTTCAGAGGAACTGAAGCAGCACTCCCCACCGCTGGTGCCCGCTGCTGGTGCCCACCGCTGGTGCCCGCCTCTGTGGGGCCACGGGCGTTCAGTAGTGAGAAGCTGTGCTGCCGCGCACCCCAGGCGTTGTTGTGCTGAGGGGGTTTGCCTAGGGAGATCCCTCAGAGGAACTGGAGCAGCACTCCCCGCCGCTGGCACACGCCTCTGTGAGGCCATGGGCGTTCAGCAGTGAGAAGTTGTGCTGGCGCACCCCAGAAGTTGTTGTGCTGTGTGGTCTGCCCAGCGATGTCTGGTAGAGAAAGTTAAGCTGCGCAAGTCTCCTGCGCTGCACCACTGAGGGCCCCGTAGGAGCTCTACGCCCCAGCTCCCACAAAAGTTGGAGTGTTCAGTTCTCGCACAGCCTCAGACTCGGAGAATTCTGGGGGAGAGGGAGCACTGAGCAGAGTCAGTCTCAGTATGGTTCTCTCAGGGAGCGAAAACCCAGAAAATCGAGGGGTTTTTTCACCCCTGATGCACTCCACATCTCTAGGTTCCTATGCGTCCCGGCGCCACCGGTGCCAGCGCCACAAAGCCGCCAAGCCAGGTGCCTCCAGGGGCCCATGTAGCTCAGAGCGCCAAGCAGTCTCACAGCTTTGGTTGCTGGAAGTTCTGCCAGGAGGGGAGGTGTCGCTGCTGCTGGTAGGGGCCTTCACAAAAGGCAACCCATCCCGATGTCTCTGGCTGCCCTGGGTCCTCTGGGCTTCCCGCTGATGTGCCCCTTTCCCGGGATGACTTACCACATTTTAACTGGGTCTTTGTATTTCCTGCGTTCCTTCTCTGGATTTCTTCCGAGTTATGTGTTTCTTCTTGGATGCTCGATGTCCAGGGAGCTTCTGGCACTCCTTCCTGTGGTTCTTTGGTCCGCAGATCTCTCTCCAGCAGCTCCCTGTCTCTCTTTCAGTGCTTCCCTTTCTATGCTCGTCCTCCCAGGTTCGCCATCTTTTTCGTCTCCCACCATGGCATCTTGTACCCACATAAGAGTCCGCAGCTGCTCCTGGCTTCAAATTGGTTTAGCTCTGACCACTGCAACCACTTGGGGAGTGAACCACTGAGTGGAAGATCTTTTTGTTTGTCTCTCCCTCTCTCAGTAAATGTAACTTTCCAATAAAAATGAATATCTTTTAAAAGAAGGTAATTACCAGAAAATAATATGATAACTGTGAAGCCATTTCAAATTGCCTTATGTTCCTTTATAAAAGGATGCCCATGGACACAGGGAACACAACGTGAAGGTACAGGAAAACGGAGGCTGTGAGTTGGCCAGGGAGAGAGACGTCAAGGGAGACCACGCCCAATATCAATCATTAGAACAATAAGAAATGAATTATTGTGATCTAAGACATATTCTATAGAATTGTTATGGCAGGGGCCCAGCGGCACGGCCTAGTAGCTAAAGCCCTCACTTTGAACGCCCCAGGAACCCATATGGGCACCAGTTCTAATTCTGTCAGTTCCACCTCCCATCCAGCACCCTGCTTGTGGTCTGGGAAAAGCAGTTGAGGACAGCCCAAGACTTTGGGACCATGCGCCCACGTGGGAGACCTGAAAGAGGTTCCTGGTTCCTGGTTCCTGGCTTCGGATTGGCACAGGACTAGCCATTGCAGTCACTTGGGGAGTGAGTCATCAGACGGAAGATCTTCCTCTCTGTCTCTCTTCCTCTCTGTATATCTGACTTTGTAATAAAAATAAAATCTTAAAAAAATACCTGTTATGGCAACCAAGAAAACACTCTTATTTGTAACTAAACTTCCTACAGCCAATGATAAAGAATCCATCATCATCACAGAAATATGGAAGTCAAAGGTTATGACTCAGATGGCCAATGCTTAACAACAACCACAACATATCAAATAAGCAACCTAAGTACTGAAAGTACTGACTTCCAAGTCTCAGAAAAATACAAAATCTAGGAGTAATAAGAGGAAATTAAAAATAAAGATAGGTGAAGGAATGAATAAAATCTATATTAAGAAATACTGAAAATAAAGCAAATTTTTTTTTAAAAAATATATTTATTTTTATTGGACAATCAGATATACATAGAGGAGGAGAGACAGAAAGGAAGATCTTCTGCCCAATGATTTACTCCCCAAGTAACTGCAACGCCCGGAGCTGAGTTGATCCGAAGCCAGAAGCCTCTTCCGGGTCCCCCACATGAGTGCAGGGTCCCCGAACTTTGGGTTGTCTTCAACTACTTTCTCAGGCAACAAGCAGGGAGCTAGATGGGAAAGCGCAGCAGCCAAAACTAGAACTGCTGCCCATATGGGATCCCATTATGTGGGAGGTGAGGACTTTAGCTGCTAGGCCACCATGCAGGACCCAGAAACATGGATTTTTTAAAAGACACAATTAATCAACCTTTAGCTAAATTAACAAAAGAGTAGGCTCAAGTACATAAAGTAAGAAAAAGCACATGCTAACATTGCTATCACAGAAGAACAGTGGACCAGAGCTGCCTGTGATAGAATGGGTTCTGCCACTACTTGTGATGTGACCATCCCATGTGGATGTCACTTCAAGCCCTGGCTGCTTCACTTCTGATCCAGCTCCCTGCTAAAGCATGTGGGAATGTAGAGGATGTCCCAAATGCTTGAGTCTCTGTACTAATGTGGGAGAACTGGAAGACTCCACTGAATCCTGGATTCCAACTGGTCTTGCTTTACCCACCTTGGTCACTTGGAGAGTGATAAAGCAGATGCAAGATCTCTCTTTCTAACTCTCCCTCTTTCTCTGTAACTCTGCCTTGCATAGATAAAATATTTAATGAAAAACAAAAGAAATGCAATGGATTACTAGGGACTAGTAACAAGAATTATAAACAAACAAGTTCTTAGAAATGATTAATTTCCATATATTTGCTAGCCTACCAAACTGAATCAGAAAGACATGAAAAATGTGACAAGTGCCTGACATAGAAGCCCAGTGGCTAAATCCTTGTTTTGCATGGATCAAGATCCCATATGTGCACGAGTTCAGGAAGCTGCACCTGTGTTGGAGACCTGGTAGAAGCTCCAGGCTCCTAGCTATGGATCATCTCAGCGCTAGCAGCTGCTGCCACTTTGAGAAATGAATCAGTGAATGGAAGATCTTTCTGTCTCTCCTCTCTCTGAGTCTGACTTTCCAACTAAAGCAAACAAACCTTTAAACAAAAAAGAACTGACAAAACCAATAATAAGTAACAACACTGAATCAAGAATAAAAACTGCAAAGAAAAGGTCAATGACAAACGACTTCATTGCTAAATTCTACCACATTAACCCCAGAGTTTCTAATTATCAGGCAAATTTGAAAGGGAGATTTGTGGGCTAAGGAGTTATCAGTGCTTGTTAGCTTGGAACTAACAGGAACTGGGCTTGTGGCTAAAAACACCTAGACTAATTGGACTCATCTGTATCCAATATCCTGCTAAATGAGGATGTGGGGGAAGAGTATATAAGGAGAGGTGAAGGAGCAATAAACAGAGACTTCCAGAGACTTCTACCATCACTGGGCTCCTGTTGGTGCTTCATCCCCAGACACTCTCCGTGTCCACGTTACTGGCTCTGCTGACCGGAACAGGGAGAAAACAGTTTCAAACTTATCCTGAGACCAATAACACTTTCATGCCACATCTAGACTGAATCAACAGTTGGGAGATCTTATCCTACATAATGTTTTAAATTGAAAAGCACGACAGATTCAGGCAATAACAATGCATTCTCCATTGCTTCACAATTGGTTTTCTGTATATTTATTTCTTAATGCTTTTTCTGAAATATCTCAAAATCTAGTTTCATATCTCAAAATCTAGTTTAAAAAAATCATAGACCAGGGCCTGGTGCGGTGGCCTAGCGGCTGAAGTCCTCTTTTTGAACATGCTGGGATCCCGTAGTAGCACCAGTTCTAATCCCAAATGCCCCACTTCCTGTCCAGCCCCCAGCTTGCAGCCTGGGAAAGTAATCCAGGATGACCCAGTGCCTTGGGACCCTGCACCCACATGGGACACCTGGAAGAGCTCCTGGCTCCTAGCTTTGATCAGCTTAGCTCCGGCCACTGAGGTCACTTGGGGAAGTGAATCATCGGGCAGATCTTCCTCTCTGTCTCCCCTCCTCTCTGTATATCTGACTCTCCAATGGAGATATACATTTCTTACAAAAAAAATCATAGACCAGTATACCTGATAAAATAAGTAAAATTCTTATAATACATGTAAAATGAACTCCATATAATAATCTAGGTGTATCTAATCTGAGAATGTAGAAAATCAGACTGTTAATGCAAATCAGCAAACCAAATATTTCACATAAACAGGATAAAGAATAAATACTATGAAGTCATCTGATAGGGAATTTTCAATACAATTCAATGTTTATTTTGTCGTAACTTATATATTTAAGTTGGACAAACCTACAAATATTTATAGATATAACCTTAATATGCCTCAATATCTCAATAAAATAATATCTACAGATGACACACCTATTGCCATGACACAACTGAATGCCAAAAAATCAAAAGCATTTCCTGTAAGGTGAAATAAAAGTGCCAACTTTTCACCATGGTGCAAATTAATATTTTCCCAAAGGAAGAAGGCAAGGGAAGGATATAAAACGCACAGAAATAGGAATGAAGACACTCAATCCTACTTGTTTTTAAATTTTTCTCATTAATTTATTAAATGAAACCTAATGAATGCTAAGACAATAAAAACAAATAAATCTTTAAAAAGAGTGTTATTTGCTGCAAAATACATGAAATTGGATATAATACAATGAAATAAAGCTAATGCAGCAATCAATCTAACATGTTATCATATACCTAAAAGTCAAAAACAATGGCTACAAACAGAATGGTGATTATTACTAGTTGAGAGGAGTGTTTCCTGGGATAGGAAGGAGGTAGCACAGGTAGCAAAAGAAAGTAAGACAGAAGGAACAAGAGCCAGCATTCCATCACAGCCTGTGGCGGCTATAGTTCACAGTGTGATAAACTTATGGAATAAACTGGAATGGAGGGCCTAGTGTGCTGCAAAAACAGAGATACACAGAAAGCCTGGGTATCTGGCTACTCAGTTTGCGCTGCATATATTGAAATAATGCACTGCTACCATAGACTACCATTAAAGTGCATACTGATCAAAATTCACTAGAATTTTAAAAAATCAGAGTCATCCCTTCACACTAACAATGAACATTTAAAAGAAATTAAACAGCCTCCACCTACAGTGTTTTTATATTCTTCATTGTATTTTTCTTTTAAAAATATTATTTTCATTGGAAAGTCAGACTTACAGAGAGAAGAGAAAGAGAGAGGGAGAGAGAGAGAAAAAGATCTTCCATCCCTGGGCCTGGCATAGCAGCTTAACCACCTAACTCCAGTAAGGATGGCACACATACATAATACCACCAACAATTGCTGGCGAGGATGTGGGGAAAAGGGAACCCTTCTCCACTGCTGGTGGGACTGCACACTTGTACAGCCTCTATGGGAATCAGTTTGGCGAATACTCAAACAACTGAAAATCAACATACCATATGATCCAGCAATAGCACTCCTAGGGATATATCCAAAACATCTCCTACACAAGAAACCAACATGCACGCCTATGTTCATAGCAGCACTATCTACAATCGCAAAAACCTGGAAGCAGCCAAAATGCCCATCAATAGAAGACTGGATAAGAAAGCTATGGTTCATCTACTCTATGGAATACTACTCAGCTATTAAAAAAAATGAAATGCAGTTCTTTGTGGACAAATGGGCCCGACTGGAATCCATCATGCTAAGAGAAATGAACCAATCCCAAAAGGTTAAATACCACATGTTTGCCTTAATCTGAGATGAAAAGATGACAACTTGAAAGATAGTACCTGTATATTGTAATATTAGTGCAATCTCTAACAACCTGTATCCAATGCAATAAGATACTGCGATATAATCTATAAACCAACAATTAATGTCAGAATACTTAAGATCTACATCAAAAAACTGTAAAACCTACTATACCCTCAATACGCTATGTTAACCTGTAATGAGGGGAGTGCAGGGAAATCTTTCAGGACCATAAAGAGAGTGAGAAAAAAGTACAATATAGCCTATCAAGATCAAATCTGGTAATTCATAGACAACAGACTCAAAGTGGCACTAAACAACAGTAAAACTACTATACCAATACATGAGGGGGGAATCGGGTGCGATCCTGACAACCTCTTAACAGGAGGTCATGTGCGTGGAGCAGGGGAGCACTCCAGAGTAGAGCAGGTGGTAAGGAGGAAGCTTGGATCCCAACCATGAAGTCCCCCAGACCTTCACCACAAACTATTAATACGAGCAACAAGGACTATATCCCAACTGCCAAGAAGGCCACAGGGAATTGGATGCCCTCAGAGGCCGAGCACTCTGAGGTCACCCACCCCCAACCGGAGCTTCCGCTGGGGATAGAAGAAGTCCAAACACTACCGTGCAGAAACCAACGTCATCGGAAAGACAACCAGAAGCCCTGAGCGGTCCGCAGAAACAGAAGAACAATAAATGTCCTTCGGGACCAGGGAGGAGATCTTTCTCTGGTCCGAGCCTGGCTCCACCTCTGGACCCCCACCCTCCCTCGCAATGACCATCGGGATTGCTTCGAAAACCCTCACAGCAAACAATCAATCATACAAACTAAAAAAACCTAAAATAAATAGACAAACAACAGAAAGTAGAGCCTGGAATCTGACAGGAAAGAGCTGGCGTGGATTGGCTCATGTCTCGCTGGGTGGGACACAAAGATTAGTCACTCCTCACCATGGTGTTGGGGATTCCCTGCACAACCCCCCCCCCCAAAAAAAATGTTCTGCACCTTAAATGTCAACAAATATCTTGTTAGAGTTACAAGCCAGTCTAGATTATCCTAAAATCTGCCAAGATCAGCAAAATTTTACTTCAACACAGCAACTGGCTAAATACTAAGATGAAATGGACACGAAACAGCTGAATGGTGCCTTATGGCCATTTTAAGGTATATAGCAGCCGGTCTGGTCCTGTATATAAACTAAAATTGAAATGTCAATGAGCTAATCATAGGTTGTGGTTAGGACTTGCTTCTTTTTTTTTTTTTTTTTTTAACATACTGGTTACTCAAAACCATGTCAATTCCATAATATTGCAAATTGCTGTTGATGTTATATTAGGACTCTTAATTGACTGGGATGATATTCTGCCAGCTCTAACTTCGGACCACAAATGGTCTCCCCAAGAAACTGTTCAACCCATCTGGACCACAAGTAGCTGGACTCTATGCTTGGTATACATTTGCAATGAAAGAATCTTGATTGAATTTGAACTGTAATACTGCATCAAGGTGGAGGAATCCATCAGGGGGGGAGGGGAGTTGGGAGGGGATGGGGGAATCCCAGAGCCTATGAAACTGTCACATAATGCAAAATAATTAATAAAAAAATAAAATTAGTTTATTGATATGCAAGACAGAACTCTAGAGAATGGGGGAGAGTCAGAAAGAGAGGTCTTCCTTCTGCTTTATCACTCTCCAATAACCGCAATGGTTAAAGCAGGTCCAGGTTGAAGCTTCTTCCTAGTTCTACCATATCAATACAGGGAATCAATCACTTGAGACATCCTATGTATTCCCACATGCACAAGAAGGAAGATGGAGCAGAAATAAAGCAGCTGGGCCTGTCACGATAACCTAATGGGTAAGTCCTTGCTTTGCAAATGCTGCGATTCCATATGGGTGCCAGTTCTAATACTGGCATTCCCACTTCCCATTTAGCTCCCTGCTTGTGACATGCGAAAACAGTGGTGGATGGCCCAAAGCCTTTGGACCCTGCACCGGTGTGGGAGATCCAGAACTATGTACCTATGAGGTACATAGGCTCTAGGCCTCTGGCTTTAAATCTGCTCAACTCCAGCCATTGTGGAAGATTGAAGATCATCTTCTCTGTCTCTCCTCTTTTTAATTTTTCTTTATATCTGACCTTAAAAAAGTAAATTTTATTAAAAAAGAGAGAGAAAAAAATAAAGCAGCCATGACGTAAGGTGGCGTATGCATGGGATGTTCATATCACAAGCAATGGCTGCACCCACTTTGTCCAGACATCCCTGATCCGCTGTACTTCTGTGATATCAAATTTTATATGTTCCTCTTTTTTTGGTGTTAGGTACTTGAGCCTACTTTTTGATTAATCTACTGAAAGGTTTATTGATTCTTTATCTCCAGTATTGCAGAATACTATTTTTATTCATTTCTACACTAATCTGTACTTTGAATTTCCTTTTTCTACTCCTAGACTTCGCTTCTTATTTTTCAGAGACTTAGAAATCAGTACTTAGGATGGTTTTTTGACATTGTGTTGTTGTTTATTGTTGGCCATCTAAAGGCATAACCTTTGATTTCCTTGATCATGGTCAGTTATTTTTCATTGGCAAAAGGCAGCATAGTTGAAAATAAGAGTGTGCTTTGGTTGTCATAAAAATATAATGCAAAATATGTTTCTTGAATCACAGTAATTCATTTCTTATGGTTCTTTTTGTACATTTTATATTCGTGATGTTTACACGGTTGAGGAGGACCATGCATGCACATGTGGATACTGATTAAGCTAGGAAAGATGGAGAATTAGGGGGAAGTGGATGAGACCATTGCTTCCAAATGTTCTTCTTGTGTCTGTGGGATGGTGGAGTGTAGGAGAGAAGCCACTCCCAGAATACCAATCACAATAGAACCATGGGATATGGAATGGTCATCTGATTTTCCAGGGTCCCTGCTATAGAGGATGCTCTGAGGGTTCTGTTCAAGTGGTTTCCATAAGAAATTGTTCTAAGGTCCATTTGTTGATATTCCAACTAGAGTTTCTATTCAGGCAGATCTTCACGGTTAATACTTGCTTGGGGTAGTTTTCAATCTTTTCTGTCCTCTTTCACCTGCAGGCTCCAATAGACTGCCATATCCCCTCTGTGCATCTGAGCGTCTCCGCCATAGATCCTTTGCATGTTTTGCACAGCAGACTGCTCTGTGCTGCATCCTAGACCAGTATGTCTTGTTCCCATTCCCAGTATTCATGAGTGTCAGAGGGTTCTATGGTCATGTGCAGCTCAGCTCTTTACAACTCTCAGCTGTTGGGACAACCTGCAGAAATTGCAGTTCCACAGGCTGAGCCCTCATATTCCCCACAGGATCTGCCCCCAGACCTGGTTCTTAAGCATGCCTGTTGGTATCATGTCCCAGCCTCACATTATCTGCCCCTTCTAAGAAACTCATTGGCAGTAGTGTAATCTTTCCCTGCTAGACAGGCCCCCAGCCCTACCTTAAGTGTGCATTGGTGGGTGCTGGTAGTCCATGTTAACCATCCCGCTCAGTTCTCCCATGTGGGTAGATGCACTCGTTGGACCCAGAAATTTCCTCAGTGCTAGTTTCCAAACCATTAAGTGTTACCCTCCTCATTTACCTGCAAGTAAAGTGGCTTTTGTCATTAGAAGTGTTCCAGAAGTCATTCCTCACCTGCAAAATAATCATTCAGTGATCCCGACTCCCACATATTCCCTTACCCCTTTTCCTGAGCAATCCACATTTCCTGTTCCTGGGAGTCAAGCAGCCCAGCCTAGCTGCTTGAATGCAGCTTCAGACATCTTGGCCTGGGCTGAGAGTATAAGTGTGACGTTAGACCCAGTGTCAGCTCTTGGCTGGTGGCAGGAGGAGCACAGACCAGCCCTGGTTGCTTAAAGGCAGCTTGAGCCATTTTTGCCTGGGCTAGGTGCCATACTGGATCCTGAACTACACTGGCCAACTTTGGCTGGGGGGGGGGGGACAACACAGTCTGGTTGCTTAAAGGCAGCTTGAGACATCCTAGCCTTGGAATGTTCACAAAAGAATGGAACTCTCATCCCACTGGCCGCATTTGGCTGGTTGGAGGGACAGAACAGGGCCTGGCTACTTGAAGGCAGTTTGAGCCATCCTTGCCTGGATTGTTTTAACGAAGGACATTGAAATGGATAGAAAGTGGTATATCATTGTGGTTGCCATTTTCATTCACTTAATATTCAATCATGCTGAAAATTGTTATGCTAATTAATTAACCTTTTGATTATCTTCTTTGTAGAAATATATTTATTTCTTTATCCATATTGGTATTTGTTTTTATTGCTTTTGAGTCTTGGGATTTTCCTGAGAACATGCCCGAGACCACCAAAAGGATGAGGTGTCAGTGTTCTTGGGCTGCAAAAGCCATCGGGGATAGTCTGAGGGAGCATGTCCACTTATTCTAAAGTGGGCACAGCTAATACGCACTAGAAGAGAGAGCAGAAGGGCAGTTCCTGATGGCCCTCTCACACAACAATGACACTGTAATTGACTAGAAGGCATGTCTCTCCCTTTAGACCTTCCAGTCATATCATGGGTCAAGTACTGCACACACAGCTCTAAATCATTTGTCAGGTCATAGGCAGTAGTCATGCCCACCAAGTTGCATTTGAGTTGACAATCATATTGTAATATGTGATTATTTAATTTGCAACTGATACACAAATTGAATGAACATTGTCTTGTAATTCTACCTTGTGTTGACCTTAATAACTTTTTTAATGTACCAACTATGTTTAATGTTGGTGTAACAATTCTTAAACCCAGCTGACACTGAATGTGCTATAATGTGTGAAGAGGAGTGAAATCTTGATGTCCGCAAATGATCCTATAATACCATTGTTAAGGCACAGTTTGTTAAATGTGTTTTCTAATTTATTTTGATTGGAAAGTCAGATTTACAGAGAGAAGGAGAGACAGATCTTCCATCCACTGGTATAATCCCAAAATGGCTGCCATGGCTGGAGCTGCCAGAGCTGAACCGATCGGAAGTCAGGAACTTCTTCCAGGATTCCCACTCAGGGGCAGGGTCCCAAGGCTTTGGGCCTCCTTCTACTGCTTTCTGAGGCCACAAGCAGGGAGCTAGATGGGAAATGAACAACCAGGATATGAACCATTTGCATAGGAAGGAGAAATAGAAAACTTGGAAACAATGATCACATTAACTTTTCTCTAACCCTTGGACATTCCCACGATGATCATCTATGTATACATCATCCACAATAACATTGGTATATATATATATATATACCAATGCAGATATACAGAAAGAAGGGGATACAAAGATTCTTCATCTGCTCTCACTCCCAAAGAGTTGTAATGGAAAGAGCAGGGCTGATCAGAAGCCTGGAGTTTCTTCTGAACTCAACACCGAGGTTTTGGGTCCCAAGTCTTTTGACTGTCCTTCACTACATTCCCACAGCACAAGAAGGGTGCTGGATGAGAGGGACACGCACTGGCACCTATATGGCATCCCGTTGCATGCAAGGTGAGGGCTTTCACCTCTAGGCTCTTGTTTCAGGCCCCTTTTCCAATTTCTGTATCTCCGGTTAGAACAGGAAAACAAAAAAATTCCAAATCTAAATGGAAGTCATGCTTCATTCGTAAATATTAAGCTTTTTGTTTGTTTTTTTGTTCTAGAGAGATTATACTTGTAGTGTAAGCTTTTTGCATTGTTAGAATTTCTATGTCACTTTTTGTTAAAAGGTTTTGTTTAGTTTTTATTGCAAAGTCAGATATACAGAGAGGAGGAGAGACAGTGAGGAAAATCTTCGTCTGATGATTCACTCCCCAAGTCACAACAGCTGGTGCTGCCTGATCCAAAGCCAGGAGCCAGGAACTTCCTCCAGGTCTCCAAAGCGGGTGCAGGTTCCCAAAGCTTTGGGTCATCCCTCCTGCTTTCCCAGGCTGCAAGCAAGGAGCCGGACAGAAAGTGGAACTGCCAGGATTAAAACTGGCCCCATATGGGATTCCCGTATGTTCAAGACATGGTGGCTAGGCCACCATGCTGGGCCTTTATATCACTCCTAATAATTTGCCAAATATCATGACATAGGAAGTCCCATGTGTTGTTCAAATTGGCAACTTTTATTTTTCAAGTTCCATGTGACCTTAACAACATAACCATCCTCTGTTTGGTAAAGAAATAATCAAAGAACCTCAGTACGTAGTTCTCAAAACAGCCATTTGGGAAATGTAAATCAAAATCACAAAAAAAATCTCAACCCTGTCAGAATGGCTATTATTATCTGGAAGAAAGGGTAACAAATACTGGTGAGGAAGTAAAAAATGGCAACTTTTTTACAATGTTGATTGAGTTATAAATTAAGTCATCACGTGAAAAATAGTATGAAAATTTTAAAGGATTAGAAATAAGATTGCTGGGTCCAGTGTGGTGGCCTCACAGCCTAAGTCTTCACCTTGAGTGCACACCTGGATCCCATATGGGTGCCGGTTCTAATCCCAGAAGTGCTGCTTGCCGTCCAGCTCCCTGCTTGTGGCCTGGGAAGCAGTTAAAGATGGCCCAAAGCCTTAGGATCCTGCATCTGTAATGGAGACCTGGAAGAGCTCCTGGCTGCTGGCTTAAAATTGGCATGGCAGCAGCCATTGAGGTTACTTGGGCAGTCAATTTTCGGATGGATGACTTTCCTTTTTGTTGCTGTTTGTCTCTGTATGACTTTGCAATAATAAATCTTTATCAAAAGATTAAATAAAATATAAAAGATTACATTTAAATAAGATTGCTGTAAGTTTTAGCAGTCTCACTTATAGTTGTATTTCCTGAAAGTTATGAAAGAGATAGCATCTGGTTTTACAGCAGCACTATTCATAATAAACAAGATGTGGAATGAATTGAGGTGTGCATCATTAGATAATTGAGTAAGGAAAACATAGTATATGTGTACAACGGGCTGTTATACACCTGTGAAAATAAAATTCTGTGTATTATATCAAAATGAGTGTATCTAGAGGGCAAGATGTTAAGTGAAATATCCTAAATACAGATGTACAAATAGGTTATTCTGTTATGTAGAATACCTTAAGGAATCACAAGCAACAACAAAAGGGGGAAGAAACAATGGTATATGTCAGTATTGGTGCAATCTTTGTCAAATAGTGAATGATGATATCCTAGTACAGTTAATGATCTATGTTTGCAAATTATATGATTTAAACATATCTTTTCATTTAATTATATTTATACTGCTTACCTATTTAATTGGTCATTTTACTTTCCTTTTAATCATTTCCTGAAAAATTAAGATCTTGAATACAACATGAATTTATTGTTATTTCCCATGTTTAAGAGAGCAACAGGGGAAAAAGGAAGATTTGAAAGAAGTATCATACTGTTAAAATTATGTATATCAGCTACATTAGCTCTATTTTTATGTTAAAATTACTAAATAAATAACTGGAACAAAAGAAAAACCCAGATAACTGGGTTATCTGGGCTAAAGGGCTTCTAAATTTTTTTTTTTAAAAAGAACTAGGTTTGTTACAGCATGACATTTATCTTACATGTATATTTTCTCTTCAACTGGCAGGCTTTGACTGGCTGATACCAACTAATTATCAGAAGAAGATAGTTCTGTATGAGACTATCATTTGTGTGTCTCCTAAGTAGTAACATTTGTATGTTACTATGTAGAAATTAGAATTTCAGTTTAATGATGTTATTCCATAAAAAGTAAAGCAAAAACAAAGTTGAAAGAATTTTAATATGGGCATACTGAAAAGTGAAAAAAACAGGAATATATGTATACACATACAAATTGTTATATATATATACACTGGAATTACCATAATGTTTAAACTTTTGAGTATGTGCACATATAATATGTATTATTGATATGATCATATGTTATACATATTTAATAACAGTGTAAGCTGTAGAAAATATTTCCTCATGCAAGTAGAGTTTTAAAATATTTAAGCGTTCCATTATTTCACTTTGAAATAAGAAAATTTAATTTTATTATTGCTTTAAAATATTTTTAAGTATCACAGCACTTTTTGAGAATATAATTAGTAAGCTACCAAAAATTTTTCTCATTATCTTGTGCAATATTAAGCATTTGTCTTATCTAATCTAGCATGTTATTTAGCTTATGTGTATCTAAATATTGCACAATGAGGGCCTGGCATGATACCCTTGCGGTTAATGTGCTTCCCTTTCATGCACCAAGATCCCATATGGGTGTCAGTTTCAGTTCCTGCAGCCCTGCTTTCCATCCCACTCCCTGCTTGTGGGCTGAGAAAGCAGTCGAGGATGGCCCAAAGCCTTTGGACCCTGCACCCACATTGGAGACCAAGAAGAACCTCCTGGTTCCTGGCTTATGATTGGCTCAGTTCCAGTCATTGTGGTGACTTGGGGAGTGAATCATCAGATGGAAGATCTTCCTTTCTGTATCTCCTCCTCTCCGTATATCTGGTTTTCCAATAAAAAAAGGAAAAAAAAAAAGATTGCACAATGAACTCATCTGATACAGAATAATAAGAGTATTGTAGCTTCAGAATTCAAAAACATATTACAGGACAAGATGTTTTGTTTTTACCCTATGTTGCCATATAGATTGTAAATTAAGCTACATTCATAGAAGATTGAAATTAAACATACACAGAAGAATTAAACTCGGCTTAGTATTACAGGTCCTGAGTTAATATTTTGACTCAGTGCCAATATGATTATTTATGTTAATTTATTTGAAAAGCAGAGTGGCAATAATGGACAGAGTGATATCTTCCACTTAAAGAGATAGTCTAGAAATGCCTTCAACAGTACATCAGAATGAGAATCGTTAGAGAAAACAACCTTTAAAAGAATAAGGAATATTCTGTTGTAGTATTGGAATTGCAAAAGTAGTACAGCACAAGGTATTTTCATTTAACAGTTACTCTATGATGGTATATAAATTGTAGGTTAAACTGCATTCATAGAAGTTGCAAGTTAAATACACAGAGAATGCACTGTCAGTGTTTCAATTTAATGATCCAGAACTGAGGAGACATGTGCTGTTACAGGTGCCTGTGTCCTTTGAAGATGTGGCTGTGGACTTTACCCAGGAAGAACGGCAGACAATGGAAAAGACTCAGAGGAACCTGTACAGGGAGGTGATGCTTGAGACCTATAACAATCTGCTGTCCTTGGGTGAGTGAAGTTGTGTCATGCCTAAGGAAAACACTTCTGTATAGTTTGCTACTGAAAGAAGAGATTATAAAGTGTAGTAGTTGGTGAGACTAGTGGTAATTTCAGAAAATCTGCATCATTCTCCATTAACAGGGTACTCCATGACAAAGCCTGATGTGATCCTCAAGTTGGAGCAAGAATCAGCCTGTCACCATAAATCTAGAACTATATATGTGTCTTTTCTTGATCCCAAATACTTGAATCACATCTGCCACCTCCAAAGATACATTATTAGGAAGTTGTGTTTGTAGTAGTGTAGCCAGGAAAAGACAAACTAGTGCTGAGATGCGATGTAAGATACCCAAGACTTATTTTGAATTTTATGCTATATTTTCTGTCATATCCTGTTTAACTTAAATACACAATCTCCAGTAATTGAAATTTTTATTTAAAAAAAGGGTATTATGTTAAGGCAATAATAGATGCTCATAAATGTCCACATTTTGCTAATATGAAAATGTGCTGTATCTAGAATGGCAACAAATCTCATTGGCTTCACTTGAGAACTTAAAAAGAAATATTTAGATGTTATTCATACATATGGTTACTCTTTTCCTCATTTCAGATCCCCATGGAAAGAATGAGCTGCTTGGAGCTAATCAGAAAGGTGAAGAAATAATCTTCAGGCCAGTTGTAATTACAAAATTATATAATAACCGACAAGAGTGCTGCATTGCTACAAAGGTGCTTAGCATTAACTCTGGCCATAATTGAAGCACAATATGAAAGGGAAATTGTACAAAAATGAGACTTGAGAAATAGGATTTCATTATTTCTCCTTTTTTTCCATTTGCTGAGAGAAGTTTTATTTGCAAAGTGACCAGGTAAATGTAGAAAGCAGAGGGAATCAAATATCATTTCTTGGGGGAGAGCCAGGAGAAGGTGTGCCTCTTGAATGGAGACAGCAAAATTTTTCAGAAGTGTCTCAGATTTTTAAGTGTGCCCTGAGCTTCCTTGTCTGGACAAGAACCTGTGGGTAAGATACTTCCCATTGGTTTTCTCTCAATCAGCAAGGAAATAGCTGCTACTACACAGCTTCAAACACCTGCCATTCTATGGCTGTTCAGCTGTCAGAGGTAGGAGGCCACATGAGTGACAAAATTGAAGAAAACTACTTTTTCTCAACTGATCTATGAAGTGTAGAGGAGGTCATCCAAAGGCCCACAAAAGTCATTTCTAAATATCAAACCCGAGGGCATGGCATGTTAGGATAGTGGCTGGCCCTCACCTTGCATGCTTTGGGATCATATATGGACACTGGTCTGTGCCCTGGCAGCCCCATGTAACATCCAGCTTTCTGCCTGTGGCCTGGGAAAGCTTTTGAGGAAAAGCCACACCCTTGTAATGCTACACCAGTGTGGGAGACCCAGAAGAAGCTCCGGGCTCCTGGCTTTGAATCAGTTCAGCTGTGATAGTTTTGGATTTTTGGGAAGTGAATCAGCACATGGTACATCTTTTTATCTGTTTCTCATCCTCTACCTATATCTGAATTCCCGATAAATATAAAGCCATCTTAAAATTAAAATTAAATCCAAAGTGAATATTTGGTGGTGCCAGAAATCTCATTATTCCTGCAATGAGGATAAATCAACCTGAAGCATGAAAAAGGAGCCAAGAACTTTAGTCCCATGTCAAGTGGTTGGGATTCAGAATACACTTCAGGAATTTCAAGTCATGCAGAAAATTGGCCTCTTCCAGGGACTGTCAATCCTCCAACAGGAGTTTTCCAACTACAAGCACCCATAGCATTACTTCCAAAATGGAAATCGATGTGATAGGAAAAGTGAAAATAGGTAGTTGGTCACTATAGCCTCTTAATTCCTAACCTGTTGTACTTGCTATTTCCACCTCCCCCCACCTCCTAAAAGCAAAATCAGTCTGGAGGTTTACCTGGAGATAGGTGGTAGTTGGTGGTTGAGTGGGTGGGTGAGCATTTTCATGTTTCTTTGGAGGCATATCCTGCCAAGGATCATTTCCACAGGTTCAGTATGAACATTGTGTAGTCTTCTCTTTTTTTAAGTCCAGCCACACAGCTCTGGTATAAGAGCCAAGTCTTTTTCAAGCCCCATATTGTGCACCAAATGAAACATTACCAGGAAAGGTCAGTGGTTGTTTACTGAGCTTAGTATAGAAACAAAAAATGGAAACCAGTTGTAGATGAAATTTTTACTTGTTAAGTGACCAGTGGAACTGGGAAGAGGGAAGGGGGGAAGCAACTCCCAGGAGGGGATCAGAGATTTGATTCCTTTTGAAAGGAGAGATGAAATGACACCATAGTTTATTTTAACTCCCTTTTTCCACACAGGAAGCCTGATGAAATGCCATTTGAAAAAAGCATGCTTCTAATATCCCTGAGAACAACCTCAAGAGTGGGAAAAATCTCAATCAGCTTGACAAGATCCACATTTGTCAGCAGTCCTTTGAACACAATGAGAAAGAGAAAACTTTCAGTGGCAAGAAGATAGTCCTTTATGTGTGAGCAAGTTTATACCAAAGATCCATGTATAAGGAACCTGTCAGTGTGGGAGAAGCCATTCATGTTGGCTAATATACATCTTACCTTACCACCAACCTGAGAACTGACACAGGAGAACATTTGTGTGTGTCCAGTGAATGTAAAGAAAACATGAACCAGAAATCAGAACTCATTAGAGATCAGATCCTTCAAAGTGCAGAGAATCCATATGAATACAATGAGCATGGAAAGGCCTTTCACCAGCAGTTATCTCACATTAGGCATCAGAGTAACCATGAGGAAAAATACCTTATGAATGTAAGGATTGTGGAAAAGCCTTTACTCATACATATAGCCTAATCGTACATCAGAGAATCCACACTGGGGAAAAACCTTATGAATGCAGTGAGTGTGGAAAAGCTTTTTCTCGCAATGCAAACTGTAGAGCCCACCAGAGAATCCACACAGGGAAAAAAATCTCATGAATGTAGTGAGTGTGGAAAAGCTTTTATTCTGAAGTCAACCTTAATGATACATCACAGAATCCACACAAGGGAGAAACCTTATGAATATAGTGTGTGTCCTAAAGCCTTTACTCAACAGTCAACTCTCATTCGATATCAGAGAATCCACACGGGGAAAAACCTTATGAATGTAGTAAGTGTGGAAAAGCTTTTACAAACCAGTCAGGTTTCCTTCAGCATCAGAGATTCCACTCGGGGGAAAAACCTTATGAATGTAGAGAGTGTGGAAATGCTTTTCCTCAGAAGTCACACCTTATTACACATCAGAGAATCCACACTGGGGAAAAACCTTATGAATGCAGTGAGTGCAGAAAGCATTTACCAATCAGTCAGGTTTCCTTCAGCATCATAAAATCCATACCAGGGAAAAGCCTTATCAATGTAGTGAGTGTGGAAAAGCTTTTCCTCATTATGGAAGCCTAATGATACACCAGAGAGTGCATACAGGGGAGAAACTGTACAGATGTAGTTTGTGCAAAAAAGCCTTTACTTATGAGTCACTTTTCAGTCAACATCAGAGAATTGAAAGACACTATTAAGAGGCCAAATATAAGAGTTACCAGAGTCCCAGCAGGTTCAGAAAGAGAAACTGGGATTAAGGGTGTATTAAATTAAATAATAAGGAATAATTTCCCTACTCTAGAGAAAGAATTGAGAAACAAGATCCAGGAGGGGCACAGAACACCCAATAGGCTTGACCAGAAGCGATCTTCACCACGACATAAGATAATCCAGCTCTCTTCAATTGAACATAAGGAAAAGATTCTTAAATGTGCACGTGAAAAAAAAAATCAATTGACATATAAACTAATGCCAATTACACTCACAGGAGATCTCTCACAGGAAACTCTACAGTCAAGAAGAGAATGGAGTGACATATTCCAGATTCTAAAAGACAAAATTTGTTGGCCCAGGATAACATACCCAGCAAAGCTTTCTTTTGTCTTTGAAAATGAAATAAAATTCTTCCACAGTAAAGAAAAGCTAAAAGAATTTGTCTCTTCCAAACCTGCCCTACAATTGATACTTCAAGATGTTCTCTTGACAGAGAACAGGAATAGCACCTACCAAAACCAAGAGCAAAAGGGAAGAACATCCCAGTAAAATGATAACAGAAGACTAAACCAATGAACAACCCATTCCTAAAATGACAGGACCAAAGTAACATCCATGTATATTGAACTCTGAATGTAAATGGCGTAAGCTCAATCAAACGTCATAGATTAGTAGGTTGGATTAAAAAACAAAACCCATCTGTTTATTGTCTGGAGGAAACACACTTCAACAAAGATCAACGGAAGCTATATAGCATGGATTTTGTTGTTTTCTATTGGCTTCATCTCTTCAAAACATTTTCTTCTGATTAAATCATTCAATGACTCCTAGATCATGCAGTGTCATCATTTTCTTCAAGAAAGTTCTTGATTTTCATTTCCTCAGCTATACATTAGTCATTTAATAGCATGTTATTTAACTTCTTGGTGTTGTTAATTTCTTTTTCTCCTTGATGTTGATTTTGTTTTGTGGCTCTTCATTTAAGAAGATGTATAGTAGCTGTGTAATGGAGTCTGTCATATCTAATAATATATCATTTAACTTCATGGCATTGTAAATGTCTATTTTTCTTTCTATTGTTGATTTTGTATCATGACTTTTTATTTAAGGGTATGTACACTAGTGTGTAATGGAGACTGTAATATCTAGTAACATGTCATTTAACTTTAAGACATTGTAAATTTCTATTTTTCGTTCTATTGTTGATTTTGTATCATGACTTTTTATTTAAGAGGAAGTGCAGTAGCTGTGAAGTGGAGACTAACATCCAGATGTGAGGATGCAGTGTGGTATGCATTTTTGCTTCCAAACAAAGTTGGACTTACAATGAAATTGTGTACTATGTCTTGACAATAGGATTCTGGACTCTCTGCCATTATCAATGCCTGCAATGATGGGCATATAACTGAGTATGAAGAGCTATATGTAGTAATGATATAGATGAACTACGTGGGGGGGAGGAAATTGGGAAGGGGATAAGGGAATATGGAGCCGTATCATAAAATGATAGCAATAATGTTAAAAAAGGGCAATGGATGTGAAAACATACTTTGAAAATCTCAGCAAGTGTAAAATAATAGACATGAGGAGTGTCATTTCAGATGAGAGGTTATTTTTTTCTAAAATAATTAAGATGAGGTTGTTCATGATCTCCCTTTGTTGTGAGGTGGGAAATATGAATGATTTATGCTTTCAGATTTTAAATGTTCATAGTAAATATTCAGTGTGTAACACTTGTTTGAAATAGCATCTTTGTCATTTACACACTTATTTAATAGACCTTTTTGGAATCTCTAAATTTCACATCCTAGTACAGATTTATATGGAATCACAGATATCAAGTGATGCATGTAGCAACTGTAATGATAACGACCCACATTTGAAGGTTGAATCTTGTCCAGATGGAGATTCTCTTGTGATATCAGGCCAAATGTTGATCATGTTTGACCGCTGTCTCTCCTTGAATAATCAAAGTATGAGATCACCCCCAGATCTCTGCTTGCTTAGCCCATGCGGTAGGCCATTTGCACAAGGCACACTGTGTCTCCGAGGCAAACCCCTGG
Source organism: Ochotona princeps (assembly GCF_030435755.1). Classification (NCBI taxonomy): domain Eukaryota; kingdom Metazoa; phylum Chordata; class Mammalia; order Lagomorpha; family Ochotonidae; genus Ochotona; species Ochotona princeps. The sequence continues at coordinate 144,266 of NW_026701725.1, forward strand.
CAGTGGTCTCAGCTTAACAGAGACTCCATCTTGGTCTATTCACTAGGCATGCATCCAGGCTGTAGTAGGCTGTATGCCAATGTGTCCCTGTGTAGCTGTGCTTGAATTTCCCTGATAAACAACGCGATCAGAACAGCAAGATTGGCAGCAATTCGTAACTGTTGAGCCATCAAAACCACTTGAGAATATCCCTCGGAGCATGCCCCACATCAGGGACCTGAGTTGGGTGGGAGACTGGGTGGGGCTTCTCCCTTAATATCCCCCCTCTAACCAAAGATACATGAAGGAAGCAATGTGGAAATAATAGTGTTGCCCACTTTACTGTAGCTCTTTACACTTTTCACTCTATTTAACTATGTAACGATTGCCAAAAATATAATAAAAAATGAAAAAAAAAAGTATGTGCCTAATTTATAAGGTTTTAAAAAAAGTTAAATGCAACTCTCATCTTGTTTACCAGTCACATGTAATGTTCATGCCCAATGCCATAGTTTTCAGCCCAGGTGCTAGCATATCTTGGTCCACCTGCACATGGCCTAAAACATTAAGCTCCCAACCCTGCTCACAGAATGTAACCAGTGACTTGGTTAGAGTGTCCAGAGAGACAGGAATGCCTACTGGTCAGTTATAATAATAGTGTAGGGTGGGAATACTTTAGAGACCACCCTTCTGCCTTCTCCCTTCTATTGTATATATGCTTGTATGATCTTCCCAATAAAGGAACATCCCTCAGAAGTTTGTCTCCGGTGGTTCTGCAGCCAAGCAGCACCATCATCACAGCCCTCAGGATTCTCAGTGAATGCTGGTCAAATAACACCCAAGACTATAAGAGGCATATCTCAGAGACAAAAAATCGTTTGACATAAGACTCTTGTACTTCCTCTTTCAGGTGGAGCTTATGTGTCAGATGCCACCACTACTGCTCAGATTTACACTGATTTCATGCATCAGTGGTTCCCACAATAACTTTCTTGCCATTTCATGAGCTAGCACATAGCACTAGATACCAGCCTGTGCCTGAAGTCTTTCAACTGTAACAGTGAGCACCAGGACCAGGATCGTTACATAGTAGGTCAACTGTCCGAGATCCTAGCCGATCCACCATGGTTTTGCTCTTGGCTTTTGGTTTCATAGCAATTCAGCTAATGGAATTCAGCCATTGGGGTATATGAACCAGTGGACAGAAGTTATCTCCCTGCTTCTGTCTTTCTCACTGTAATTCTGCCATTATGATAAAAAAATTGTGAGTGGGTACCATGACTGTTGTTGAGGTAAATAAAATTTTTTTGTGAAGCCCATTGACATGCATCTCATATGCGACAACCTGGACCACTTCTACATAGGATGGGCACTGAGAGCAAGAGAGGCAACTTTTTTTTTTTCAAATCTGCTGTATAATCAGTGCCTTACTTAAACTACAGAGTGTATGAACACCCTTCCCTGCTTCCCACCAGAATTCTCATTTGAGCCCCCAACTGTGGACTCTCTGCTGTTGTTTCTGATCAGATCCTGGCTCAGGTTCTCCCTAGGAATACTCCTCAGAGAGCTTCCTGTAACAATGAGATTTATTGAATATTTTGCAGTTCCTCTTTTAAAACAGTCCCAGTCTCTGACAGCATCCTAACATCTTTTGATATTTGTAATTGCATTATAGGAGTGTGGGATCGGGTGGAAGGATGGAATGCAAAGCGATTCGGAAAAAACAGGAGTGGGTCCTCTATTGCAGTTATGCATCCTGCTTTAGTAACCAAGCTTTGTATCAACAGTCAAGAGTTACTAACTGGGTATCTCAAATTTCAAGAGACACCACCACCACCTAGTTTTCTCTCAGAAAGTGCTTTCCCCTTCCCACTTCTTCCCCTGCTCACATGGCCACTTTGCAAATAAAACTGCTCTGTCTGAAAAAAAAATTAAAAATGACTTTGAGATGCAGTTTCTGTACTACCTCCTGAATGTGATCAACTCGCACTTAGTCCAAAGTCCATATTTTCTGTGCCCTCATGTACACTTGCGGTTTCTGGGACGATCCAAGCCCAGTTGGGCTCAATGCTTGGAATCCTAGGTTCAGCCACTGTGACCATGTGGTGAACTTGGCCTTGGCCTGTCTGGGCTCAAGAGGCTTCAACCTTCCTGCTGAGTATACTGGGAGTGGATACCTTGAGAAAAAGGCAGGCCTAGGCTCCACCAGCTGCCAACATCGTGAGGTGGTTGGGACCGGGTGGGGGCAACCTAATCATTTTTTTTTTACTGTTTTGGGTTTTTGTGTTGTGTGTGTGTGTTTGTGTGTGTGTGTGTGCGCGTGACTTAATTGCACTCAATGTGTATGTGTGTGTATAAGATCATAAAGTAGATGGTGTGATTTCTTCCAAATATTCCATTTTTCCTTCCTGTTTTAGGTCAGGAGTAAATGATATACAGAAAATCTGTACCCGGCTTCTCAACTATCCCAGTACTTTAAGAATGGGTACTGGACTCCCAATACCAAACCAGGGTGTCAATATGCCAGACACTCCAAGGTTTCTGTCCAGTTGGTCCCAATTGTTTTGAAATGACGTCCATCTAACCAATTCAAGGATGAGAGACCACTTTCAAAGTTTCTTGGCTGTCATGGTTGACCTTAGATTTTCCATTCACCCAGATATTTGCTGTTATCATTTGGCTAGGGTAGTTATCCAATCCCTTCTTTCCTCCTATCTCTTGGATGGTCCAGATGTGCTCTCTAGGCCTCGGTGGGCTTCCATCTCCAAGTAGATCTGGGCCAGTTGTGCAATACTCCTTTTCAACTGAGGAGTACCTATTCTTGCAAGTGGGCCAGAGCTGAGGCAGTCAATCCGGCCGCATTGTACCCAAACTCTCAACACTCACTGAGCTAGCACCACCATGCAGGGATGTGAAGTACCCAAGCCAGGAGACCTAAGGCCTGCCACATGCTCTACTCCCAGGAATTGCAGACCCAGAATCCATCTCCCTGGCCAGTCAAGGACCCAGGCCAGGCAACACAAGCCCCACCACAGGTATACCCGATGGTCTTCATTACGCAACTGTGCCCAAGGGCCCAAACAAGGCTACCAGGGCCACACTGGATCTCCTGCCCCAGGGTTCATGGGTCAAGCACCAACATCCCCCTGATTGCCATGGTTTGAGTCAACTCATTTTCCACCAGCACATGCTGCAGACTGGCTCAGTCTAACCTTCCTCCAATGCCACTTTGTGCTGCTGTGTGCTGCAGCCTATCCAGGTATAGCATGCCCCCTTTTCAGCCCTGAAGTAGTTGCCTATTATTGTGGCCTGATACAGCACTGATGCTGCTCCCTGTGCTGGTTCTCAGATCTGCTAGAGGATGTTATGAACTTACCTACTTGTGCTTTTGGCATCTTTTGTAAGAAGTCATACCTGGAGTGACAAAAAGCCCCCAGGCGCGGCTCTTTGTCTCTCTTTCTGGCATCCCCACCGCCTCATCCTTTCCTTTTTGCCAGCTGATCTCCCACCACCTCCATCCCTTTCCTGAGCCATTGGAATAAACCTCCTAAGATACCACATTGCGTCTGGTGTTTTCGGCACACAGAAGCTCCTGGTTAACTTTGAGCAGCATCCTGGGATGACCATAACCACATCCTTATGATCCTGTATCTTTGAACACATTCACTAACTGATAGACACAAGAAAGCAGCATACACAACCGTGTGATGTTGCAGTGAGTGATACCCCAGCAGCATTCAGCGAGCCACGATCCATACTCCACCAGCAGCCAGAACTCCACCAGCAGCAAGTGGGAAGGGACATTTACTGGGAGCTCAGGAGTTCAATTCAAAGAACTGCCCACCCTGCAGGTCTGTTTGATTTGACCAAGAGCAGAGACAGAGCAGCAGGTGCCAGACAGGCAGTACAGAGAGCAGGGTCAATTTAACAACACAGTCCATCGCCTACAGCCAAATTGGGTGCCATTTTGTACGGTGTGAAAAACTGACTGCAGGGACAACAGTGAGCTACACATGTGCTGAGCTTGGAACAGACTTGCTGAGCTCAGTGCATTGCAGTGGTCCTACAGAAAAATAATACTGACTTTGGCATTGTACAGGTCAAAATACTTCCATGTGACCCTCAGAAGTAGCAGTCAACAGGTTTTGGCAAGATCAATAGCAACAACAACTTAGCTGTATAGGACACATGGTGTCTCCCTAATCCTGGGACATGCTCCAGCTGGAAGTAGGAGAAAAGTTGTACAGACAACGGTGCAGCCTCAGCTCAGTATCACAGGAGGTGAGTTAGGAGTTGGGGCGGGGGGGGGGGAGTTGGTGAAAGTCTATAATAAGAAAAACCCAGACCTGGAACTCGCTGGGGGGAGTGGCACAAGTGACTACAAATTAAGTACCAGGTATCAAACGCAATAAGTAAAATTAAACAGTAGATCTGTGGTAACATAGCTTAGAAACCTACCCCAAAGGAATAATCTGATAACCAGAAGCACAATGACCAAGGGCAAAAGAGACAGTGGCACAATGAATATTACTGAAGACTACTCTGCAAAGCAGCAAAACCCTTTGCCAACCTCAGTGTTTACTGAGGAAGGCATCGAGAAAATGGGAGACTCAGAATTGAAAATACTTGTTATAAAGTTTCTTATCAATAATGAGAAGCACATGAAGCAGGCATTCAAGGAATTCAAGGAATGTGTTACACAGCAAATAACAGCAGTGAAGCAAATGAAAGCTGATATATCAGAAATGAAGAATACAGTGGAATAAACTAAAAGTACAGTGGGTAGCCTCCAAAATAGAATGAAGCAAGCAGAAGAAAGAATCTCTCAAAATTAGAAGATATTTCCTATCACCAGGGGGAAGCAAACAAAAAGCTGGAAGCAGAGCTGGATCAGACCAAAAAAAGTATTCAAGAATTGAAAGACACTATTAAGAAGCCAAATGTAAGAGTTATCAGAGTCCCAGCAGGTTCAGAAAGAGAAACTGGGATTAAGGGTGTATTTAATTAAATAGTAAGGAATAATTTCCCTACTCTAGAGAAAGAATTGGAAAATAATTTTGAGGAGGGGCACAGAACTCCCAATAGGCTTGACCAGAAGTGATCTTCACCACAACACATGATCATCAAACTCTTTTCAATTGAATATAAGGAAAAAATTCTTAGATATGCACATGAAAAAATCAACTCACATATGAAGGATTGCTAATTACACTCACAGGAGACTTCTCACAGGAAACTCTACAAGCAAGAAGAGAATGGAGTGACATTCCAGATTCTAAAAGAAAAAATTTGTTGGCCCAGGATAACATACCCAGCAAAGCTTTCTTTTGTCTATGAAAATGAAATAAAATTCTTCCACAGTAAAGTTAAAAGAATATGCCTCTTCCAAACCTGCCCTACAAATGGTACTTCAAAATGTTCTTTTGACGGAGAAAAGGAATAGCACCAACTAAAACCAAAGGCAAATGTGAAGAATATCCCAGTAAATAACAACAGAAGACTAAATTGATTAACAACCCATTGCTAAAATGACAGGACAAATTACTACCCATTCATATTAACCCTGAATGTAAATGGTTAAACTCATTAATCAAATGTTATAGATTACTGAACTGAATTTCTTTCCATTTGTTTAAATTTTATTTTTGACAATTTTTACACAATTAATTAGGGCACAAGGGTTTGGGGGCTGTGGGAAGGTGGGCAAGACTATCATTTCCACATTTTTTCCCCTATGTCTGGAGTAGAGGGGAAGGCAAGAGGGGAGGTCCCACCCAGAAGCTCAGAGTTGCAAGATGAAGACATTGGGGAACTAGCAGATAAGGAATTAAAAAAATCATCATCAATCTCTTCAGAGACAATGAGAAACACTGGGAAGAAATCACGGAATTCAAGAAGAGCATTATCACAGAAAATAAGCTGGTCCAAAATGAAATGTTATGACTGAAACACAATGTAGAAAGCCTGATCAACAGAATGATTGCTCCATAACAAAGAATATCAGACATAGAAGATAACCAAAATGAATACACATAATTAATAAAATATCTGGAAGAAAATTTGAACAAACCCAAGAAATCTATACAAGAAAGGAACAATACCATCAAAAAGTCAAATGTCAGAATTATAAGCAAAAGACATAGATTAACAGAATGGATCAATGAACAGGACCCAACCATCTGCTGCCTACAAGAGACATACCTAATGAACAAAGATGCAAAGAAGCTGAAAGTGAGAGGATGGTGAAGAACATCTCACACCACTGGAAAGGAAACAGAGCAAATGTAGCTTTTCTTAATTTCAGACGCTATAGACTTCACCATGGAAGACACTGAAACAGATAAGAATGGACATTATATAATGATAAAGGGAGCCATCAACCAAAAGGAAATAGCAATAATAAAAGTTTTCATGCCAATCACAAGAGCACCTAGCTATATTAATCAATCGTTGACTGACTTAACAGGAGAGATTGATTTCAATACAATAAATACGGAGACATTAACAGCAATAGATCAAGGAAACAGAAATGAAGCAAAAAACAATAAAACTCACACAATAGAACAAATGGACCTAATTGATTTTTTATATATATATATATGTATATATATATATATATAACACATATATTATATATAACACGTATATAAAATATATAAATATATATGTGATTTTATATATATATATATTTATATTTATATAAAACATTCCATCCCATGGCCACAGAGTAATGCATTCTTTTCACCAGCACATGGTACCACCTCTAGGACTGACCACATGATAGGGCACAAATCAAAACTTACCAATTTCAAAAAGAATAGAAATCACACCATGTATCTTCTCACACTATCAGAGTGAAGCTGGAAATCAATAAATGCAAATACCCTAGGAAATTGGTAAACTCTTGGAGGAAGAGCAACATGATTTACATGAACAATGAGTCAGAGAAGAAAATAAAGAAGAAGTCAAAAAATTGCTTGAAGCCAATGAAGACTCACACACAACATATTAAAATATGTCGGATACCACCAAGGCAGTATTAGAGGTAAATTCTTCAAAACAATAGAAGGGGAGGCAACTCTTCCAAACTCATTCTTTTTTTTTTTTTTTTTTTTTGAGTATTTTCTATTTTATTGTATTGTTGTTGACAATCTCTACATAGTTAATTACAGCTAAAGAAAGAAAAAGAAAGAAAGAAGAAAAAAAAGGTTCAGGGGGATAGGGAAGTAGGTAATACTATTATGTCCATATTGTTTCCATCATGTATCTGAGGTAAAGGGGGATATTGAGGGAGAAGCCCCACCTGGTTTCCCGCCCACCCCGAGTCCCGGATGTGTGGCATGCTCTGAGATATGTGCTCGAGTGGTGTTAATAGTTCTCCGGTTATGAATCGCTGCCAGTTTCGCTCGATGAGGTCGTCCACTGATTGACTTAGTCCATTATAAAGTCTCCGTTTGCCCCATATTTCGCTGCCAACATATAGCTGAGATGAATGATTGATCTGCTCTGTCTTCTGTCTTTTCTTGATTAGAGTTCTGAGTCCAGCAGTTCGATTGGGGAGATCTCCAAAGAAACTTTGAGGTATTCCCAGACTAGTTTCTTGTATGTTCTAGCAAGCACAGGGCCCGGCACAGTCCATCACCCTGATCAGCTGGTGGTTGCAATTGCTGGGTTGGTTCTGTTTTCGGTCCCGAGTTGCACTGGAACCAATGGGTGTTGCAGTCCAGTCTGGTTCGGCCCTTACATCAACCAGTGGGAGCTGCAGCCTAGTTGGGGCGACCCACAATAACCCCCATCAGGCCCGCCCCCTACCCTGGTTTGCCAGTATGTGTAGCAGAAGACCAGTCTGTCCCACATCCCATTTGGCTCTTGTACTTGTCAATGGGTATTAAAGCTTAGTTCTATCTAACCAACTCAACCATCCAGCCCTCATGGGTGCTGTTGAGTGCCTCTCTATCTAGCCATCCCAGCTCTCATCCTAGTTTTCATGCCCTCCCACGGGAATAGTGACCCAAGAAGGGGGAACCCACTTTTTCCCTCTCAGATCTCTCTGTCCCCGTTTATGCACTCTTTATGTGGTTCTGTGATTTGACTTGACAGAATTAGTCCCCAGTGCCAGCTTTTGCGGCTATGCCCATACATCCCTCACCCACTCTAGTTTATGCTTGCACCAGCAGGAATAATCAGCCCAGCCTGGCTTTTCCCTGGTCTAATCCACATGCAGCGCACAGGTGATGTAGCCTTGCTTAGTCTGGTCTGTCTCTATCCCAGCCCACGCTCTCCAGTGGGAGTAGCTGTCCAGCGAGGGGACCAGCCCCTTAATCCCCCTGCCGATTCTGCCCCTCCCTTCCTGGATCTCACGTGTGCTGGTTGGATGCTGCATTCACATCCAGTACAGGCAACCACGCCCTTGCATTCCATAATGTGTACTGGTTTTGTCGCGACCAAACCCGGCTCATCCCACACTCTGTTCTGGTGATCGGATTTGCCAGTGGATGACATGAACTGATTCAGCCTGGTCTGCTCCTGACCCATGCTGAATGTGTGCCAGTGGGAAACTTTCCATGGCCTATTCTGGGCTGTTTCCTATCATGCTTCTTGTGCTAACCTGCAGGGACTGTGTCCTGCCAGAGGAGTTGCCCAGGATCCTCCATCAGAACCTCTCACAATGGCAGATTTTGCGCATGCCAGGGGGGGTCCTTGAGCCAACCCTACCCAGTTCACCTCCTGTCCTAACAGGAACAGTGGCTTTTCCTGGCTGGCTTTCACCCCATTCTGGTTCTTGTTGTTGGATGTTTCAGCCCGGCCATGGCTCGTCCATACCCACATACAGCTCACGCATGGCTCAAGAGGGGATTGGGACCCAGCCTAATCAGTCCCACATCTACCCTCTGGTTCTTCATGACACCAGATGGTGTAGGGATCTGAACTGGCCTGGTGCATCCAATCCCAGCACACACTAATGCCTCAGGTGACTACAACTGTTTCCTAGATAGAATGCAGCCCCCATTCCAGCACACGCACCCCTGGGGTGGGAACCTCAACCCAGTTAAGGTGTCCCCATGTCTCCCCAACTGGGTCTGTTCCTAGCCGTAGATTAGGCGCCTGCCAGTGGTTGCTCTGACTCAGCTTATCTCAGTCCCTCACTTGTTCTGGCCTCTGCCTTAGTGTGACTTAGCGTCCTTGATTCAACTAGCTACCTAAGCGGCGATTCAGACAACCAATACCCCAGAGCTCCCTGGCCGGGTGGCCAGCAGGCAGAGCCTGGCAGCACATAATGCCCTGGCCGCCCTGGGGGAGGCCGAGGACTCGTTCACTGCCTTGCGGCAGTGTCTTTGGCGTGAGCCCCCAGCATTGGGTCCGACACCGCAGGGGCACCCCCACAGCTGCCACACAGTGAGGAGCGGCACTTGTCCCCGAATCAAAAGACCCAAACCCCTCCCAAACTCACCCTGCCACAAGATACTAGCAGCTGGGCAGAGTTAGGAATTTTAACCCAGTTCCCAAGTTCCCTCATGGTGTACTTCCCCTGAGGGAAGAGCTCTCTTGGGTCCTGGGGGAGGCCGAGGACTCGTTCACTCCCTTGCGGCAGTGTCTTTGGTGTGAGCCCCCAGCATTGGGTCCGACACCGCAGGGGCACCCCCCACAGCTGCCACACTGTAAGGAGCGGCACTTGCCCCCGAATCCCAAGGCCCGAACCCCTCCCAAACTCATCCTGTCACAAGATATTAGCAGCTGGGCGAAGTTAGGAATTTTAACCCAGTTCCCAAGTTCCCTCATGGTGTACTTCCCCTGAGGGAAGAGCTCTCTTGGGTCCTGAGGGAGGCTGAGGACTCGTTCACTGCCTTGCGGCAGTGTCTTTGGTGTGAGCCCCCAGCATTGGGTCCGACACCGCAGGGGCACCCCCCACAGCTGCCACACTGTAAGGAGCGGCACTTGCCCCCGAATCCCAAGGCCCGAACCCCTCCCAAACTCACCCTGCCACAAGATATTAGCAGCTGGGCGAAGTTAGGAATTTTAACCCAGTTCCCAAGTTCCCTCATGGTGTACTTACCCTGAGGGAAGAGCTCTCTTGGGTCCTGGGGGAGGCCGAGGACTCGTTCACTGCCTTGCAGCAGTGTCTTTGGCGTGAATCCCAGCATTGGGTCCGACCCCGCAGGGTCACCCACCACAGCTGCCACACTGTGAGGAGCGGCACTTGCCCACGAATCCCAAGGCCCGAACCTGAATTCAGAATTCTGAGTTCTGAATTACGAGTTCTGAGTTCCGAATTCTGAGTATGAGTTTTGAGTTCTGAATTCTGAGTTCTGAGTTCAAAATTCTAAGTGCTGAGGTCTGAATTCCGAATTCTGAATTCGAAGTTCTGAATTCTGAACTCTGAATTCTGAGTTCTAATTTTGAATTCTGATTTCTGAGATCAGAATTCTGAGTTCTGGGTTCTGAATTCTGAGCTGTGAGTTTTATCTCGGAAATGTGAATTCTGAGTTCTGAGTTCTGCATTCAGAATGCTGAATACCGAATTCTGAATCGTGAATTCTGAGTCATGAATTCTGAGTTATTAGTTCTGAGCTCTGAATTCCGAGTGGAATTCTGAATTCTGAGTTCTGAATTCTGAGTTCTGAGTTCTGAATTCTGAGCTGTGAGTGCTAAGTCTGAATTCTGAGTTTTGAGTTCTGAGTCCTGAATTCTGTGTTGTGCTGAGTTGTGAATTTTGAATTCTGAGGAGGTCTGTGTTCTGAGATCTGAATTCAGAATTCTGAGTTGTGTATTGCAAGTTCTGAGTTCTGAATTCTGAGTATGAGTTTTGAGTTCTGAATTTTTAAGTTCTGAGTTCTGAGTTCGAAACTCTAAGTTCTGAGTTCTGAATTCTGAATTCTGAATTCCTAGTTATGAGATCTGAATTCAGAGTTTTGATATCTGAACACTGAATTTTGAGTTCTAATATTGAATCCTGATTTCTGAACTCAGAATTCTGAGTTCTGAATTTGGAGTTCTGAGCTATGAGTTTTATCTCTGAATACTGAGTTCTGAATGCTGAATTCTGAGTTCAGAATTCTGAATTCTGAGTACTAAATTCTGAATTCTGTGGTGTGAGTTTGAATTTTAATTTCTTTGTTTTAAGTTCTGAGTTCTGAATTCAGTGTGGAGCGGAATTGTAATTTCTGATTTCAGAATTCTGAGTTCTGGGTTCTGAATTCTGAGTTCTGAATTATGATTTCATGTTCAGAATTCTGAGTTCTGTGCTCAGAATTGGAATTCTGCATTATTAGTTCTGAATTTAAAGATCTGAATTCTGAATTGCTAGCTCTGAATCCTGAATTCTGAGTCCTGAATTCTGAGTTATTTGTAGTGAGGTCTGAAATCCGAGTGGAATTCTGAGTTCTGAGTTCTGAATTCTGAGTTCTGAATTCTGAGCTGTGAGTTCTAAGTCTGAATTCTGGGTTTTGAGTTCTGAGCCCTGAATTCTGTGTTGTGCTGAGTTGTGAATTTTGAATTCTGAGGAGGTCTGTGTTCTGAGATCTGAATTCAGAATTCTGAGTTGTGTATTGCAAGTTCTGAGTTCTGAATTCTGAGTATGAGTTTTGAGTTCTGAATTTTTAAGTTCTGAGTTCTGAGTTCGAAACTCTAAGTTCTGAGTTCTGAATTCTGAATTCTAAATTCCTAGTTATGAGATCTGAATTCAGAGTTTTGATATCTGAACACTGAATTTTGAGTTCTAATATTGAATCCTGATTTCTGAACTCAGAATTCTGAGTTCTGAATTTGGAGTTCTGAGCTGTGAGTTTTATCTCTGAATACTGAGTTCTGAATGCTGAATTCTGAGTTCAGAATTCTGAATTCTGAGTACTAAATTCTGAATTCTGTGGTGTGAGTTTGAATTTTAATTTCTTTGTTTTAAGTTCTGAGTTCTGAATTCAGTGTGGAGCGGAATTGTAATTTCTGATTTCAGAATTCTGAGTTCTGGGTTCTGAATTCTGAGTTCTGAATTATGATTTCATGTTCAGAATTCTGAGTTCTGTGCTCAGAATTGGAATTCTGCATTATTAGTTCTGAATTTAAAGATCTGAATTCTGAATTGCTAGCTCTGAATCCTGAATTCTGAGTCCTGAATTCTGAGTTATTTGTAGTGAGGTCTGAAATCCGAGTGGAATTCTGAGTTCTGAGTTCTGAATTCTGAGTTCTGAATTCTGAGCTGTGAGTTCTAAGTCTGAATTCTGGGTTTTGAGTTCTGAGCCCTGAATTCTGTGTTGTGCTGAGTTGTGAATTTTGAATTCTGAGGAGGTCTGTGTTCTGAGATCTGAATTCAGAATTCTGAGTTGTGTATTGCAAGTTCTGAGTTCTGAATTCTGAGTATGAGTTTTGAGTTCTGAATTTTTAAGTTCTGAGTTCTGAGTTCGAAACTCTAAGTTCTGAGTTCTGAATTCTGAATTCTAAATTCCTAGTTATGAGATCTGAATTCAGAGTTTTGATATCTGAACACTGAATTTTGAGTTCTAATATTGAATCCTGATTTCTGAACTCAGAATTCTGAGTTCTGAATTTGGAGTTCTGAGCTGTGAGTTTTATCTCTGAATACTGAGTTCTGAATGCTGAATTCTGAGTTCAGAATTCTGAATTCTGAGTACTAAATTCTGAATTCTGTGGTGTGAGTTTGAATTTTAATTTCTTTGTTTTAAGTTCTGAGTTCTGAATTCATTGTGGAGCTGAATTGTAATTTCTGATTTCAGAATTCTGAGTTCTGGGTTCTGAATTCTGAGTTCTGAATTATGATTTCATGTTCAGAATTCTGAGTTCTGTGCTCAGAATTGGAATTCTGCATTATTAGTTCTGAATTTAAAGATCTGAATTCTGAATTGCTAGCTCTGAATCCTGAATTCTGAGTCCTGAATTCTGAGTTATTTGTAGTGAGGTCTGAAATCCGAGTGGAATTCTGAGTTCTGAGTTCTGAATTCTGAGTTCTGAATTCTGAGCTGTGAGTTCTAAGTCTGAATTCTGGGTTTTGAGTTCTGAGCCCTGAATTCTGTGTTGTGCTGAGTTGTGAATTCTGAGTTCTGAGGAGGACTGAATTGTAAGATCTAAATTCAGAAATCTGAGTTCTGTATTGCGAGTTCTGAGTTCTGAGTTCTGAATTGTGAGTATGAGTTTTGAGTTCTGAATTCTAAGTTCTGAGTTATGAGTTCAAAACTCTAATTTCTCTGTTCTGAATTCTGAATTCTGAATTCCTAGTTATGAGTTCTGAATTCTGAACTCTGCATTCTGAGTTCTAATTTTGAATTCTGATTTCTGAGCTAAGAATTCTGAGTCCTGAATTTGGAATTCTGCGCTGTGAGTTTTCTCTCTGAATTCGGAGTTCAGAGTTTTGAGTTCAGAGTTCTGAATTCTAAATACTGAGATCAGAATTCTGAATTCTGAGTTGTGAATTCCGAATTCTGAGGTGTGAGTTCGAATTTTAATTTTTTTGTTTTGAGTTATGATTTCGGAATTCAGTGTGAAGCTGAATTGCAATTTCTGATTTCATTATTCTGAGTTCTGGGTTGTGAATTCTGAGTTCTGTATTATGAGTTCTGTGTTCAAAATTTGAATTCTGAGTTGTTAGTTCTGAGTTTTAAGATCTGAATCCTGAATTGCTAGTTCTGAATCTTGAATTCTGAGTTATTAGTTCTTAGCTCTGAATTTCGAGTGGAATTCTGAATTCTGAGGTCTTAGTTCTGAATTCTGAGCTATGAGTTCTGAGTCTGAATTCTGAGTTTTGAGTTCTGAGTCCTGAATTCCGTGTTGTGCTGAGTTGTGAAATCTGAGTTCTGAGGAGGTCTGAGTTCTAAGATCTAAATTCAGAATTCTGAGTTCTGAATTATGAGTTCTGAATTCTGAGTATGAGTTTTGCGTAATGAATTCTAAGTTCTGTGTTCAGAATTCAGGTTTCTGAAATCCAAGTTCTGAGATCTGAGTTCTGAACTCTGCATTCTGAATTCTAATTTTGAATTCTGATTCCTGAGCTCAGAGTACTGTGTTTTGAATTTGGGGTTCTGAGCTGTGATTTTATGTCTGAATTCTGAGTTCTGAATTCTAAATTCTCAATGAATTCTGAGTTCTGAATTCTGAATTATGAATGCTGAGCTCTGAGTTCTGAATTCTGAGTATGAGTTTTGAGTTCCGAATTCCGAATTCAGAGGTGTGAGTTCGAATTTTAAATTCTTTGTTTTGAGTTCTGAGTTCTGAATTCAGTGTGGAGACGAACTGTAATTTCTGATTCAGAATTCTGAGTTCGGGTTTCTGAATCCTGCGCTCAGAATTATGAGTTCATGCTCTGAATTCTGAGTTCTGTGTTCAGAATTTGAACTCTGAATTGTTATTTCTGAGTTAAGATCTGAATTCTGAATTGCTAGTACTGAATCCTGAATTCTGAGTCCTGAATTCTGCGTAATTAGTTCTAAGCTCTGAATTCCTAGTGGAATTCTGAATTCTGAGTTCTGGATTCTGAGTTCTGAGTTCTGGCTTCTGAGGTGTGAGTTCCGAATTCTGAGCTGTGAGTTCTAAGTCTGAATTCTGTTTTTTGAGTTCTGAGTTCTGAATTCATTGTGGAGCTGAATTGTAATTTCTGATTTCAGAATTCTGAGTTCTGGGTTCTGAATTCTGAGTTCTAAATTACATGTTCTGTGTTCTGTATTCTGAGTTCTGTGTTAAGAATTTGAATTATACATTGTTAGTTCTGAGTTTTAAGATCTGAATTCTGAATTGCTAGTTCTGAATCCTGAACCCTGAGTTCAGAATTCTGAGTTATTAGTTCTGAGCTCTGAATTCCGAGTGGAATTCTGAATTCTGTGTTCTGGATTCTGAGGTAGGAGTTCTGAAATCTGAGCTGTGAGTTCTAAGTCTGAATTCCGAGTTTTGAGTTCTGAGTCCTGAATTCTGTGTTGTGCTGAGTTGTGAAATCTGAGTTCTGAGAATGTCTGAGTTCTAAGATCTGAATTCAGAATTCTGAGTTCTGAATTGCAAGTTCTGAGATCTGAATTCTGAATATGAATTTTGAGTTCTGAATTTTTAAGTTCTGAGTGCTGAGTTTGAATTCTATGTTCTTAGATCTGGATTCTGAATTCCTAGTTATGAGTTCTCAGTTCTCAGTTTTGATATCTGAACACTGAATTCTGAGTTCTAATATTGAATTCTGATTCCTGAGCTCAGAATTCTGAGTGCTGAATAAGGAGCACTGAGCTGTGAGTTTTATCTTTGAATACTGAGTTCTGAGTTCTGAATTCTGAATTCTGAGTTCTAAAAACCGAATTCTGATGTGTGCATTCGAATTTTAATTTCTTTGTTTTGAGTTTTGATTTCTGAATTCAGTGTGGAGCTGATTTGTAATTACAGATTTCAAAATTCTGAGTTCTGGGTTCTGAATTCTGAGTTCTGAATTATGAGTTTATGTTCTGAACTCTGAGTTCTGTGTTCAGATATTGAATTCTGCATTGTTAGTTCTGAGTGTTAAGATCTGAATTCAGAATTGCTAGTTCTGAATCCTGAATTCTGAGTCCTGGATTCTGAGTAATTATGTTTGAGATTTGAATTCCGAGTGGAATTCTGAGTTCTGAGTTCCGAGTTCTGAATTCTGAGTTTGGAAATTTTAGCTGTGAGTTCTGTGTCGGAATTCTGAGTTTTGAGTTCTGAGTTGTGAATTCTGTGTTGTGCTGAGTTGTGAATTTTGAATTCTGAGTTCTGAGAAGGTCTGAGTTCTAAGATCTGAATTCGGAATTCTAAGGTTTGAGTTGCGAGTTCTGAGTTCTGAGTTCTGAGTATGAGTTTTGAGTTCTGAATTCTAAGTTCTGAGTTCTGAGTTCAAATTTCGAAGTTCTGTGTTCAGAATTCTGAATTTTGAATTTCTAGTTCTGAGTTTTGAGTTCTAAGTTCTGAGTTCTGAATTTTGAGTTCTGAAAACCGAATTCTGAGGTGTGATTTTGAATTTTAATTTCTTTGTTTTAAGGTCTGAGTTCTGAATTCTTAGCTGTGACTTCTAAGCCTGAATTCTGAATTCTGAGTTCTGAGTTCTGAATTCTAAGCTCCGAATTTCTGAGCTGTGAGTTCTAAGTCTGAATTCTGAGTTTTGAGCTCTGAGTTGTGCTGAGTTGTGAATTCTGAGTTCTGAGGACGTCTGAAATCTAAGATCTGAATTCGGAATTCTGAGTTCTGAACAGCGAGTTTTCAATTCTGAGTTCTGAGTCTGAGTTTTCTGTTCTGAATTCTAAGGTATGAGTTCTGAGTTCGAAATTCTATGTATGAGTTCAGAACTCTGAGTTTCAATTGCTAGTTCTGAGTTCTGAATTTGTAGTACTTAGTTCTGCACTCTGCATTTTGAGTTTCAATTTTGGATTCTGATTTATGAACTTAGAATTCTGAGTTTTGAATTTAAAGTTCTAATCTATGAGTTTTATCTCTGAATTCTGAATTCTTAGCTGAATTCTGAGTTCCGAGTTCTGAGTGCTGAATTCTGAGCTGAATTATGAATTCTGAGTATGAGCTTTCAGCTCTGAATTCCGAATTCAGAGGTGTGAGTTGGAATTTCAGTTTCTTTGTTTTGAGTTCTGAGTTCTGAATTCAGTGTGGAGCTGAATTGTAATTTCTGATTTCAGAATTCTGAGTTCTGGGTTCTGAATTCTGAGTCTGAATTATGTGTTCATGTTCTGAATTCTGAGTTCTGTGTTCAGAATTTAATACTGAATTGTTAGTTCTGAGTTTTAAGATCTGAATTCTGAATTGCTAGTTCTGCATCCTGAATTCTGAGTCCTGAATTCTGAGTAATTAGTTCTGAGATCTGAATTCCGAGTGGAATTCTGAAATCTGAGTTCCGAGTTCTGAATTCTGAGTTCTGAATTCTGAGCTGTGATTTCTAAGTCTGAATTCTGACTTTTGAGTTCTGAGTTGTGAATTGCGAGTTCTGAGTTCTGAATTCTGAGTATGAGTTCTGAGTACTGAATTCCACGTTCTGTGTTTAGAATTCAGAATTCTGAAGTCTTAGTTCTGAGATCTGATTTCTGAACTCTGTGTTCTGAGTTCTAATATTGAATTCTGGTCTGAGCTCAGAATTCTGAGGGCTGAATTTGGAGTTCTGAGCTGTGAATTTTATCTAAGAATCCTGAGTTCTGAGTTCTGAATTCTGAATTCCAAATTCTGAGTTCTGAAGTCCAAATTCAGACGTGTGAGTTCGAATTTATATTTCTATGTTTCAAGTTCTGAGTTCTGAATTCACTGTGGAGCTGAATTATAATATCTGATTTCAGAATTCTGAGTTCTGAATTCTGAGGTTGGAGTTCTGAATTCTGAGCTGTGAGGTCTGAGTTCTGAATTCTGAGTATGAGTTCTGAGTACTGAATTCCAAGTTCTGTGTTCAGAATTCAGAATTCTGAATTCCTAGTTCTGAGTTCTGAGTTCTGAACTCTGCATTCTGAGTTCTAATTTTGAATTCTAATTTCTGAGCTCAGTATACTGAGTTTTCGATTTGGAGTTCTGAGCTGTGAGTTTTATCTCTGAATCCTGAGTTCTGAATTCTGAATTCTTAACAGAATTCTGAGTTCTGGTTTCTGAGTTCTGAATTCTGAGTTGAATTCTGAATTCTGAGTATGAGTTTTGAGCTCTGAATTCCAAATTCAGAAGTGTGAGTTCGAATTTTAATTTCTCTGTTTTGAGTTCTGGTTTCTGAATTCTGAGTTCTGAATTGTGAGTTCATGTTCTGAATTGTGAGTTCTGTGTTCAAAATTTCATTTGAATTGTTAGTTCTGAGTTTTAAGATATGAATTCTGAATTGCTAGTTCTGAATCCTGAAATCTGAGTCCTGAATTCTAGTAATTAGTTCTGAGCTCTGAATTCCGAGTGGAATTCTGAATTCTGAGTTCCGAGTTCTAAATTCTGAGTTCTGAATTCTGAGCTGAATTCTGAAATCTGAGTTCTGAATTCCGAATTCTAAGGTGTGAGTCCGAATTTTAATTTCTTTGTTTTCATTTCTGATTTCGGAATTCAGTGTGGAGCTTAATTGTAATTTCTGATTTCAGAATTCCTAGTTCTGGGTTCTGAATTATGAATTCTGAATTACGAGTACAATTCTGCATAGTATTACGAGTATTATTCTGAGTTCTGTATTCAGATTTGAATTCTGAATTGTTAGTTCTGAGTTTTAAGACCAGAATTCTGAATTGCGAGTTCTGAATGCTGAACTCTGAGCCCTAATTCTGAGTTATTATTTCGGAGCTCTGAATTCCGAGTGGAATTCTGAATTCTGAGTTCCAAGTTCTGAATTCTGAGTTCTGAATTCTGAGCTGTGATTTCTAAGACTGAATTTTGAGCTTCAAGTTCTGAGTGCTGAATTCTGTGTTGTGCTGAGTTGTGAATTCTGAGTTCTGAGGAAGTCTGATTTCTAAGATCTCAATTCAGAATTCTGAGTTCTGAATTGCGAGTTCTGAATTCTGAGTATGAGTTTTGAGTACTGAATTCTAAGTTCTGTGTTCAGAATTCAGAATTCTGAATTCCTAGTTCTGAGTTCTGAGTTCTGAGTTCTGAACTCTGCATTCTGAGTTCTAATTTTGATTTCTGATTTCTGAGCTCAGTATTCTGAGTTTTGAATTTGGAGTTCTGAGCTGTGAGTTTTACCTCTGAATCCTGAATTCTGAATTCTGAATTCTTAGCTGAATTCTGAGTTCTGAGTTCTGAGTTCTGAATTCTGAGCTGAATTCTGAATTCTGAGTACGAGTTCTGAGCTCTGAATTCCGAATTCAGAGGTGTGAGTTCGAATTTTAATTTCTTTGTTTTGAGTTCTGGGTTCTGAATTCTGAGTTCTGAATTATGAGTTCATGTTCTGAATTCTGAGTTCTGTGTTCAGAATTTAATTCTGAATTGTCAGTTCTGAATTTTAAGATATGAATTCTGAATTGCTAGTTCTGAATCCTGAATTCTGAGTCCTGAATTCTGAGGTGTGAGTTCTAAGTCTGAAATCTGAGTTTTGAGTTCTGAGTTGTGAATTCTGTGTTGTGCTGAGTTGTGAAATCTGAGTTCTGAGGAGGTCTGAGTCTAAGATCTGAATTCAGAATTCGGAGTTCTGAATTGCGAGTTCTGAATTCTGAATTCTGAGTATGAGTTTTCAGTACTGAATTCTACGTTCTGAGTTCTGAGTTCGAATTTCTAAGTTCTGTGTTCAGAATTCAGAATTCTGAATTCCCAGTTATGAGTTCTGAACACTGCATTCTGAGTTCTAATATTGAATTCTGATTTCTGAGCTCAGAATTCTGAGTGCTGAATTTGGAGTTCTGAGCTGTGAGTTTTATCTCTGAATTCTGAGTTTTGAGTCCTTCATTACAAATTCTAAGGTGTGAGTTCGAGTTTTAATTTCTTTGTTTTGAGTTCTGAGTTCTGAATTCAGTGTGCAGCTGAATTTTAATTTCTGAATTCAGAATTCTGAGTTCTGTGTTCTAAATTCTGAGTTCTGAACTCTGAGGTAGGAGTTCTGAATTCTGAGCTGTGAGTTCTAAGTCTGAATTCTGAGTTTTGAGTTCTGAGTCCTGAATTCTGTGTTGTGCGGAGCTGTGACATCTGAGTTCTGAGGAGGACTGAGTTCTAAGATCTGAATTCAGAGTTCTGAGTTCTGAATTACGAGTTCTGAATTCTGAATTCTGAGTATGGATTCTGAATACCAAATTCCAATTTCTGTGTTTAGAATTCAGAATTTTGAGTTCCTAGGTCTGAGATCTGAGTTCTGTACTCTGCATTCTGAGTTCTAACATTGAATTCTGATTTCTGAGCTCAGAATTCTGAGTTTTGAATTAGGAGTATGAGCTGTGAGTTTTATCTCTGAATTCTGAGGTCTGAATTATGAATTCTTAGCTGAATTCTGAGTTTGAGTTCTGAGTTATGAGTTCTGAGCTGAATTCTGAATTCTGAATTCTGAATTCCGAATTCTGAGGTGTGAGTTCGAATTTCTAATTCTTTGTTTTGAGTTCTAATTTTGGAATTCAGTGTGAAGCTGAATTGTAATTTCTGAATTTAGAATTCTGTTTTTTGTGTTCTGAATTCTGCGTTCAGAATTCTGTGTTCTGTGTTCAGAGTTTGAATTCAGAATTCTTAGTTCTGAGTTTTAAGATCTGAATTCTGAATTGCTAGTTCTGAATCCTGAATTCTGAGTTATTAGTTCTGAGCTCTGAATTTCAAGTGAAATTCTGAATTCTGAGTTCTGAGTTCTGAATTCTGAGCTGTGAGTACTAAGTCTGAATTCTGAGTTTTGAGTTCTGAGTCCTGCATTCTGTGTTGTGCTGAGTTGTGAAATCTGAGTTCTGAGGGAGTCTTAGATCTAAGATCTGAATTCAGAATACTGAGTTCTGAATAGCGAGTTCTGAGTTCTGAATTCTGAATATGAGTTTTGAGTACTGAATTCTAAGTTTTGTGTTCAGAATTCAGATTTCTGAATTCCTAGTTCTGAGTTCTGAGTTCTGAACTCTGCATTCTGAGTTCTAATTTTGATTTCTGATTTCTGAGCTCAGTATTCTCAGTTTTGAATTTGGAGTTCTGAGCTGTGAGTTTTATCTCTTAATCCTGAGTTCTGAATTCTCAATTCTTTACTGAATTCTGAGTTCTGAGTTCTGAGTTCTGAATTCTGAGCTGAATTCTGAATTCTGAGTCTGAGTTTTGAGCACTGAATTCCGAATTCAGAGGTATGAGTTCGAATTTTAATTTCTTTGTTTTGAGTTCTGGATTCTGAATTCTGAGTTCTGAATTATGAGTTCATGTTCTGAATTCTGAGTTCTGTTTTCAGAATTTAATTCTGAATTGTTAGTTCTGAGTTTTAAGATCTAAATTCTGAATTGCTAGTTCTGAATCCTGAATTCTGAGTCCTGAATCTGAGTAATTAGTTCCGAGATCTGAATTCCGAGTGGAATTCTGAATTCTGAGTTCCGAGTTCTGAATTCTGAGTTCTGAATTCTGAGCTGTGAGTTCTAAGTTTGAAATCTGAGTTTTGTGTTCTGAGTTGTGAATTCTGTGTTGTGCTGAGTTGTGAATTCTGAGTTTTGAGGAGGTCTGAGTTTTCAGACCTGAATTCAGAATTCAGAGTTCTGAATTGCGAGTTCTGAGTTCTGAATTCTGAGTATGAGTTTTCAGTACTGAATTCTACGTTCTGAGTTCTGAGTTCGAAATTCTAAGTTCTGTGTTCAGAATTCAGAATTCAGAAATCCTAGTTATGAGTTCTGTACACTGCATTCTGAGTTCTATTATTGATTTCTGGTTTCTCAGCTCAGAATTCTGAGGGCTGAATTTAGAGTTCTGAGCTGTGAGATTTATCTCTTAATTCTGAGTTCTGAGTACTTCATTACAAATTTTAAGGTGTGAGTTCGAGTTTTAATTTCTTTGTTTTGAGTTCTGAGTTCTGAATTCTGTATAGCTGAATTGTAATTTCTGAATTCAGAATTCTGAGATCTGGGTTCTGAATTCTGAGTTCTGAAGTACGTGTTCTGTGTTCTAAATTCTGAGTACTGAACTCTTAGGTAGGAGTTCTGAATTCTGAGCTGTGAGTTCTAAGTCTGAATTCTGAGTTTTGATCTGAATCCTGAATTCTTTGTTGTGCTGAGTTGTGAAATCTGAGTTCTGAGGAGGTCTGAGTTCTAAGATCCGAATTCAGAATTCTCAGTTCTGAATTACGAGTTCTGAGTTCTGAATTCTGAGTATGAGTTCTGACTACTGAATTCCAGTTCTGTGTTCAGAATTCAGTATTCTGAATTGTTAGTTCTGAGTTTTAAGATCTGAATTCTGAATTGCTAGTTCTAAATCCTGAACCCCGAGTCCTGAATTCTGAGTAATCAGTTCTGAGTTCTGAATTCTGAGTTCTGAATTCTGAGCTCTGAATTCCGAGTGGAATTCTGAATTCTGAGGTAGTAGTTCTTAATTCTGAGTTGTGAGTTCTAAGTCTGAATTCTGAGTTTTGAGTTCTGAGTCCTGAATTCTGTGTTGTGCTGAGTTGTGAATTCTGAGTTCTGAGGAAGTCTGAGTTCTAAGGCCTGAATTCAGAATTCTGAGTTTTGAATTTTGAGTTCTGAGTTCTGAATTTGGATTATGAGTTTTGAGTTCTGAATTCTAAGTTCTGAGGTGTGAGTTTGAAATTCCAAGTTTTGTGTTCAGAATTCAGAATTCAGAATTCCTACTTATGAGTTCTGAACACTGTATTCTGTCTTCTAATATTGAATTCTGTTTTCTGAGCTCAGAATTCTAAGTTTTGAATTTGGAGTTTGAGCTTTGAGTTTTATCTCTGAATTCTGAGTTTTGAATTGTGAATTCTCAGTTCTGAATTCCGAATTCTGAGGCCTGAGTTTGAGTTTTAACTTCTTTCTTTTGAGCTCTGAGTTCTGAATTCAGTGTGGAGCTGAATTGTAATTTCTGAATTCAGAATTCTGAGTTCTGGGTTCTGAATTCTGACTTCTGAACTCTGAGGTAGGAGTTCTGAATTCTGAGCTGTGTGTTCTAAGTCTGAATTCTGAGTTTTGAGTTCTGAGTCCAGAATTCTGTGTTGTGCTGAGTTATGAAATCTGAGTTCTGAGGAGGTCTGAGTTCTAAGATCTGAATTCAGAATTCTGAGTTCTGAATTGCGAGTTCTGAGTTCTGAATTTTGAGTATGAGTTCTGAGTACCGAATTCCCAGTACTATGTTTAGAATTCAGTATTCTGAATTCCTAGTTCTGAGATCTGAGTTCTGAACTCTGCATTCTGAGTTCTAATATTGAATTCTGATTTCTGAGCTCAGAATTCTGAGTTTTGAATTAGGAGTTTGAGCTGTGAGTTTTATCTCTGAATTCTGAGTTCTGAATTCTGAATTCTTAGCTGAATTCTGAGTTCTGAGTTATGAATTCTGAGTCCTGAATTCTGAATTCTGAGTATGAGTTTTGAGCTCTGAATTCAGAATTCAGAGGTGTGAGTTCAAATTTTAATTTCTTTGGTTTGAGTTCTGGTTTCTGAATTCTGAGTTCATGTTCTGAATTCTGAGTTCTGTGTTCAGAATTTAATTCTGAATTGTTAGTTCTGAGTTTTAAGATCTGAATTCTGAATTGCTAGTTCTGAATCCAGATCTCTGAGCCCTAAATCTGAGTTATTAGTTCTGAGCTCTGAATTCCGAGTGGAATTCTAAATTCTGAGTTCTGAGTTCTGAATTCTGAGCTGTGAGTTCTAAGTCTGAATTCTGAATTTTGAGTTCTGAGTACTGAATTCTGTGTTTTGGTGAATTGTGAAATCTGAGTTGTGAGGAGGTATGAGTTCTAAGATCTGAATTCAGAATTCTGAGTTCTGAATTGCGAGTTCTGAGTTCTGAATTCTGAGTATGAGTTTTGAGCTCTGAATTCCGAATTCAGAGGTGTGAGTTCAAATTTTAATTTCTTTGTTTTGAGTTCTGGTTTCTGAATTCCGAGTTCTGAATTATGAGTTCATGTTCTGAATTCTGAGTTCTGTGTTCAGAATTTAATTCTGAATTGTTAGTTCTGAGTTTTAAGATCTGAATTCTGAATTGCTAGTTCTGAATCCAGAACTCTGAGCCCTAATTCCGAGTTCTTATTTCTGAGCTCTGAATTCCGAGTGTAATTCTGATTTCTGAGGTCTCAGTTTTAAGATCGGAGCTGTGATTTCTAAGTCTGAATTCTGAGTTTTGTGTTCTGAGTTGTGAATTCTGTCTTGTGCTGAGTTGTGAAATCTGAGTTCTGAGGAGGTCTGAGTTCTAAGATCTGAATTCAGAATTGTGAGTTCTGAATTGCGAGTTCTGAGTTCTGAATTCTGAGTATGAGTTCTGAGTACTGAATCCCAAGTTCTGTGTTCAGAATTCAGATTTCCGAATTCCTAGTTATGAGATCTGAGTTCTGAACTCTTCATTCTGAGTTCTAATATTGAATTCTGATCTCTGAGCTCAGAATTCTGAGTTCTGAATTTGGAATTCTGAGCTGTGAGTTTTATCTCTGAATTCTGAATTCTGAGTTCTGATTTCTGAATTCCAAATTCTGAGTTCTGAATTCCGAATTCTGAGGTGTGAGTTCGAATTTGAATTTCTTTGTTTTGAGTTCTGAGTTCTGAATTCGGTGTGGAGCTGAATTGTAATTTCTGATTTCAGAATTCTGAGTTCTGGGTTCTGAATTCTGATATCTGAATTATGAGTTCTCTCTTCTGAATTCTGAGTTCTGTGTTCAGATTTGAATTCTGAATTCTGCATTGTTAGTTCTGAGTTTTAAGATCTGAATTCTGAATTGCTAGTTCTGAATCCTGAACTCCGAGTCCTGAATTCTGAGTTATTAGTTCTTAGCGCTGAATTCTGAGTGGAATTCTAAATTCTGAGTTTTGAATTCTGAGGTAGGAGTTCTGAAATCTGAGCTGTGAGTTCTGGAGTCTGAATTCTGAGTTTTTAGTTCTGAGTACTGAATCCCAAGTTCTGTGTTTAGAATTCAGAATTCTGAATTCCTAGTTATGAGATCTGATTTCTGAACGCTGTATTTGGAGTTCTAAGTTTGAACTCTGATTTCTGAGCTCAGAATTCTGAATTTTGGATTTGGTGTTCTGAGCTGTGAGTTTTATCTCTGAATTCAGAGTTCTGAACTCCGAATTCTTAGCTGAATTCTGAGTTCTGAGTTCTGAATTCTGAGTTGAATTCTGAATTCTGAGTTCTGCATTCCGAATTCTGAGGTGTGAGTTTGAATTTTAATTTCTTTGTTTTGAGTTCTGAGTTCTGAATTCAATGTGGAGCTGAATTGTAATTTCTGATTTAAGAATTCTGAGTTCTGGGTTCTGAATTCTGAATTCTGAATTACGAGTTCTGTGTTCATAAATTGAACTTTGAATTGTTAGTTCTGAGTTTTAAGATCTGAATTCTGAATTGCTAGTTCTAAATCCTGAACCCCGAGTCCTGAATTCTGAGTTATTAGTTCTGAGCTCTGAATTCCGAGTGGAATTCTAAATTCTGAGTTCTGAGTTCTGAATTCTGAGTTCTGAATTCTGAGTTGTGAGTTCTAAGTCTGAATTCTGAGTTTTGAGTTCTGAGTCCTGAATTCTGTGTTGTGCTCTGAGTTGTGAAATCTGAGTTCTGAGGAGGTCTGAATGCTAAGATCTGAATTCAGAATTCTGAGTTCTGAATTGCGAGTTCTGAGTTCTGAATTCTGAGTATGGGTTTTGAGTTCTGAATTCTAAGTTCTGAGTGACTTAGAATTTCGAAGTTCTGTGTTCAGAATTCAGAATTCTGAACTCCTAGTTATGAGTCCTGAATTCTTTGTTGTGCTGAGTTGTGAAATCTGAGTTCTGAGGGAGTCTTAGATCTAAGATCTGAATTCAGAATTCTGAGTTCTGAATTACGAGTTCTGCGTTCTGAATTCTGAGTATGAGTTCTGAGTACTGAATTCCCAGTTCTGTGTTTATAATTCAGAATTCTGTATTCCTAGTTCTGAGATCTGAGTTCTGAACTCTGCATTCTGAGTTCTAATATTGAATTCTGATTTTTGAGCTCAGAATTCTGAGTTTTGAATTTGGAGTTCTGAGCTGTGACTTTTATCTCTGAATTCTGAGTTTTGAATTCTGAATTCTTGCCTGAGTTCTGAGTTCTGAGTTCTAAATTCTGTGCTGAATTCTGAATTCTGATTTCAAAATTCCGAATTCTGAGGTGTGAGTTCGAATTTTAATTTGTTTTGAGTTCTGATTTCGGAATTCAGTGTGGATCTGAATTGTAGTTTCTGATTTCAGAATTCTGAGTTCTGGGCTCTGAATTCTGAGTTCTGAATTACGAATTCTGTATTCTAAATTCTGAGTTCTGTGTTCAGATTTGAATACTGAATTGTTAGTTCTGAATTTCAAGATCTGAATTCTGAATTGGTGTTCTGAATCCTGAACTTTGAGCCCTAATTCTGAGTTCAAAATTCTGAGCTCTGAATTTTGAGTCGAATTCTGAATTCTGAGTTCCGAGTTCTGAATTCTGAGCTGTGAGTTCTAAGTCTGAATTCTGAGTTTTGAGTTCTGAGTCCTGAATTCTTTGTTGTGCTGAGTTGTGAATTCTGAGTTCTGAGAAAGTCTGAGTTCTAAGGTCTGAATTCAGAATTCTGAGTTTTGAATTTCGAGTTCTTAGTTCTGAATTCGGATTATGAGTTTTGAGTTCTGAATTCTAAGTTCTGAGGTGTGAGTTTGAAATTCCAAGTTTTGTGTTCAGAATTCAGAATTCAGAATTCCTACTTATGAGTACTGAACACTGCATTCTGTCTTCTGTTATTCAATTCTGGTTTCTCAGCTCAGAATTCTAAGTTTTGAATTTGGAGTTTGAGCTGTGAGTTTTATCTCTGAATTCTAGCTTCTGAATTATTGTGAGTTCTGAGTTCTGAACTCCGAATTCTGAGGTCTGAGTTTGAGTTTTAACTTCTTTCTTTTGAGCTCTGAGTTCTGAATTCAGTGTGGAGCTGAATTGTAATTTCTGAATTCATAATTCTGAGTTCTGGGTTCTGAATTCTGACGTCTGAACTCTAAGGTAGGAGTTCTGAATTCTGAGCCGTGAGTTCTAAGTCTGAATTCTGAGTTTTGAGTTCTGAGTCCTGAATTCTGTGTTGTGCTGAGTTATGAAATCTGAGTTCTGAGGAGGTCTGAGTTCTAAGATCTGAATTCAGAATTCTGAGTTCTGAATTACGAGTTCTGAGTTCTGAATTCTCAGTATGAGTTCTGAGTACTGAATTCCCAGTACTATGTTTAGAATTCAGTATTCTGAATTCCTAGTTCTGAGATCTGAGTTCTGAACTCTGCATTCTGAGTTCTAATATTGAATTCTGATTTCTGAGCTCAGAATTCTGAGTTTTGAATTAGGAGTTTGAGCTGTGAGTTTTATCTCTGAATTCTGAGTTCTGAATTCTGAATTCTTAGCTGAATTCTGATTTCTGAGTATGAGTTATGAATTCTGAGCTGAATTCTGAAATCTGACATCTGAATTCCGAATTCTGAGGTGTGAGTTTGAATTTCTAATTCTTTGTTTTGAGTTCTTGTTTGGGAATTCAGTGTGAAGCTGAATTGTAATTTCAGAATTCAGAATTCTTTGTTTTGGGTTCTGAATTCTGAGTTCTGAATTGCTAGTTCTGCGTTCAGAATTCTGTGTTCTGTGTTCAGAATTTGAATTCAGAACTGTTAGTTCTGAGTTTTAAGATCTGAATTCTGAATTGCTAGTTCTGAATCCTGAATTCTGAGTCCTAAGTTCTGAGTTATTATTTCTGTGCTCTGAATTCCGAGTGGAATTCTGAATTCTGAGTTCTAAGTTCTGAATTCTGAGCTGTGAGTTCTAAGTCTGAATTCTGAGTTTTGAGTTCTGAGTCCTGCATTCTATGTTGTGCTGAGTTGTGAAATCTGAGTTCTGAGGGAGTCTAAGATCTAAGATCTGAATTCAGAATACTGAGTTCTGAATAGAGATTTCTGAGTCCTGAATTCTGTGTTATTAGTTCTGAGCTCTGAATTCTGAGTTTAAATCTGAATTACTATTTCTGAGTTCTGAATTCTGAGTTTTGAGTTCTTGGTCTGAATTCTGAGTTTTGAGTTCTGAGTCCTGAATTATGTGTTGTGCTGAGTTGTGAAATCTGAGTTCTGAGGAAGTCTAAGATCTAAGATCTGAATTCCGAATACTGAGTTCTGAAATACGAGTTCTGAGTTCTGAATTCTGAACATGAGTTTTGAGTACTGAATTCCAAGTTCTGTGTTTAGAATTCAGAATTCTGAATTCCTAGTTCTGAGATCTGAGTTCTGAACTCTGCATTCTGAGTTCTAATATTGAATTCTGATTTCTGAGCTCAGAATTCTGAGTTTTGAATTTGGAGCTCTGAGCTGTGAGTTTTATCTCTATTCTGAGTTCTGAGTTATGAATTCTGACCTGAATTCTGAATTCTGAGTATGAGTTTTGAGATCCGAATTCCGAATTCTGAGGTGTGAGTTCGAATTTTAAATGCTTTGTTTTGAGATCTGAGTTCTGAATTCAGTGTGGAGCTAAATTGTACTTTCTTATTTCCGAATTCTGAGTTCTGGGTTGTGAATTCTGAGTTCTGTATTACGAGTTCTGTGTTCTGAATTCTGAGTATGATTTTTGAGTACTAAATTCTGAGTTCTGTGTTCAGACTTGAATTCTGAATTGTTAGTTCTGAGTTTCAAGATCTGAATTCTGAATTGCTAGTTCTGATTCCTGAACTTTGAGCCCTAATTCTGAGTTATTAGTTCTGAGCTCTGAATTCCGAGTGTAATTCTGAATTCTGTGGTCTGAGTTGTGAATTCTGAGCTCTGAGTTCTAAGTTTGAATTCTGAGTTTTGAGTTCTGAGTTGTGAATTCTGTGTTGTGCTGAGTTGTGAAATCTGAGTTCTGAGAAGGTCTGAGTTCTAAGATCTGAATTCAGTATTCTGAGTTCTGAATTGCGAGTTTTGAGTTCTGAATTTGGATTATGAGTTTTGAGTTCTGAATTCTAAGTTCTGAGGTGTGAGTTTGAAATTCCAAGTTCTGTGTTCAGAATTCAGAATTCAGAAATCCTACTTATGAGTTCTGAACACTGCATTCTGTCATCTAACATTGAGTTCTATTTTCTGATCTCAGAATTCTGAGTTTTGAATTTGGAGTTTGAGCTGTTAGTTTTATCTCTGTATTCTGAGTTCTGAATAGCGAGTTCTAGGTTTTCAATTCTGAGTATGAGTTTTGAGTACTAAATTCTAAGTTCTGTGTTCAGAATTCAGAATTCTGATTTCTGAATTCCTAGTTCTGAGTTCTGAATTCTGAACTCTAAATTCTGAGTTGCAATATTGAATTATGATTTCTGAGCTCAGATTTCTGAGTTTTAAATTAGGAGTTTGAGCTGTGAGTTTAATCTCTGAATTCTGAGTGCTGAAATCTGAATTCTTAGCTGAATTCTGAGTTTTGAGTTCTGAATTCTGAGCTGAATTCTGAATTCTGAGTCCGAAGTCCGAATTTTGATGTGTGAGTTCGAATTTTAATTTCTTTGTTTTGAGTTCTGATTTCGGAATTCAGTGTGAAGATGAATTTTAATTTCTGATTTCGGAATTCTGAGTTCTGGGTTGTGAATTCTGAGTCCTGAAATATGAGCACTGTGCTCTGAATTCTGAGTTCTGTGTTTAGATGTGAATTCTGAATTGTTAGTTTTGAGTTTTAAGATCTGAATTCTGAATTGCTACTTCTGAATCCTGAATTCTGAGTCCTGAATTCTGAGTATTAATTTTTTTTAATATATTTATTATTTAACTTCAGTAATTACATTGTATTATGTGACACAATTACATAGATACTTGGGTTCTCCCTACCCCTCCCCAAACCCTCCCACCATGGTGGATTCCTCCACCTTGTTGCATAACCACAGCTCAAGTTCAGTTGAGATTCCCCCATTGCAAGCGTATACCAAACATAGAGTCCAGCATCTTATTGTCCAGTCAAGTCCAACGGCTTCTTAGGTATACCCTCTCTGGTCTGAAGACAGAGCCAGCAGAGCATCATCCCAGTCAATTGAAAGCTCCAACATACCATCAGCACAAATTTACATCGTTATGGAATTAATTGACATAGTAATGAGTAACCAATATGGTAAAAGTAAATGCAAGTTCTTAACCACCTTCTGTGACCACCTCATTGACAGTTCAATTTTAGTTTATACACAACATATAACATACATAACATAACATGTTATACATAACATCATATCATCTTAAATTAAGGCAAACATGTGGTATTTAACCTTTTGGGATTGGCTCATTTCCCTTAGCATTATGGTTTCCAGTTTGGCCCATTTGGCCACAAAGAACTGCATTTTGTTTTTTTTAATAGCTGAGTAGTATTCCATGGAGTAGATGAACCATAGCTTTCTTATCCAATCCTCTGTTGATGGGCATTTTGGTTGCTTCCATGTTTTTGCAATTACTGATTGTGCTGCTATGAGCATAGGAGTGCATGTTGGTTTCTCATAAAACAAGTGTTCTGGATATATTCCTAGGAGTGCTATTGCTGGATCATACAGTATGTTGAATTTGAGTTGTTTGAATATTCTCCATACTGATTTCCATAGAGGCTGTACCAGCCTGCAGCCCCACCAGCAGTGGAGTAGGGTTCCCTTTTCCCCGCAACCTCGCCAACAAGTGTTGTTGGTGCTTTTATTCATGTGGGCCAGTCTTACTGGTGTTAGGTGGTACCTCATTGATGTTTTAATTTGGATTTCCCTTATTGCCAGGGAACGTGAGCATTTTTTCATATGTTTATTTGCCATTTGGGTTTGTTCCTTTGTGAAGTGTTTGCCCATTTCCCGTGCCCATTTCTTGAGTGGCTTGTTTGTTTTGACATTTTGGTTTTTCTGTAGCTCTTTGTATATTCTGGAGATCAGCCCTCTATCACCTATGTCGTGTGCGAAGATCTTCTCCCATTCTGTGGGTTGCCTTTTTACTTTGTTGATTGTTTCTCTAGCTGTACAGAAGCTTCTTAGTTTGATGAGGTCCCAATTGTTTATTTTGGTCTTGATTTCTACTGCATTTGGAGTCTTTTTAAGGAAGTGAGGGCCTACCCCTAAGTGTTCCAGTGTGTTTCCAACATTTTCTTCCAAAAGTTTGAAGGTTTCTGGATGTAGGTTTAGATCTGTTATCCATTTAGATTTGATCTTAGTGTATGGTGAGAGATGTGGATCTATTTTTTTGTTTCTGCAGGCTATCAACCAGTTGTCCCAACAGCATTTATTGAACAGACCTTCCCATTTGCCTGGATTGTCGTTTGTCTTTTTGTCAAAGATTATTTGGCTGTATCTGTGTGGGTTTCCTTCTGGTGTTTCTATTCTGCTCCATTGATCTTCCTCTCTATCTTTGTGCCAGTACCACGCTGTTTTGATAACCACTGCCCTATAGTATGTCCAGAGGTCCGGAACTGTAATTCCCCCTGCTAACTTTCTGTTCTTCAGGATGGTTCTAGCTATCCGTGGTTTTTTGTGCTTCCAGATGAACCTTTGGATCATTGTTTCCAGTTCCATGAAGAATGTTTTGGGCAATTTGATTGGGATTGCGTTGAATGTATATATTGCTTTTGGCAGAGACTCGCAAGATGGCCGACATAGGAGGAAGACTGTGAGAGAGCTCACAGACAGAGAGGGCTAGAACGCGACAAAAGTGTAAGTGGAGCAGCATAGAACTACAGGGAGAAGAACGTGAAGTTCCCTGGACAGTGTGGAACCAAAAAAATCCACACAACTCGGAAGAGCAACCAGGGAAAAAACAAAAGAAAGAGCAGGGGAGACGACTTTTCGCTCCTGACCTGCTGAGTCACCTCTGAGTGCAGACACTGAAAGCCGCCGACCGATCCGGAGACCGACCCGCAGACGCAGTGGCCGTGAGGACCAGCGGTGATTGGGACCCGCTGGCATCTGCTCACCCTGGTCACCAGGACCCTGAATCACCGGGACCCGCCGGCATCCGCCCACCCTGGTCGCCAAGCCCCGCCGGGACCTGCCCCAGTCGCAGCCTCCAGGTTCCAGCCGCCTGCACCCGCCGAGACCAGCAACGGACACAGCAGTCGCTGGGAGACACACCTGCGGCGAGAATTCCGACCAGAGGAAGAGGCAGACTGCAAGAACCTGAGGTTTGAGAGAGTTGGGTGGGGACAGTGGTGGGTTGGAGGCTTCGGAAGTTGGCCCCCCAGGGGCATGCACAAAGCCTGAACACAATTGGTGCTCCTCTCCCTGCCCCTCCCCCACCCCCAGACTCCTGCGTCTAGAGACACAGGGCGAGTGCCTTGAAATTGCCAAAACTGTGTCTGGGAGAAAGGCAAAAGGCACATTGGATATTCCCCCGTGCCTTTGTGGTCTGGCACTCAGCTGGGCGGTGCTATACCACAGGAACCCAAGCACGCCATCTGGGCTGGGCAGTCCCGTGCTAGCGCTGGGGTGGTCGGTCCCCTGCAAGCACTGGGGTGGGCGGGCCTGCACAGGAGGCGCTTCCAGAGAACACCTGGAACACCCCACGCCCTATAGTCCAGTGCTCCGAGCCCTGTGATCCCGTGCACAGGGGGTGCGCACAGAGAGTGCCTTCACTCCCCCACGCCCTGTGGTAGCATACCTGTAGGGGACGAGATGAGAGTGCGCTTTGAATCCACTGGGCCCTGGAAGTGGCGCCCTGGAGACGCACCAAAAGTGCCTTGAAAATTCCCACACCCTGCTACTCCACCCCTGCAGACTCCGATCTCTAGAGGATAGTGCTTGGAGACCCCTCAGCACACTGGTGCCTA
Source organism: Ochotona princeps (assembly GCF_030435755.1). NCBI lineage: Eukaryota > Metazoa > Chordata > Mammalia > Lagomorpha > Ochotonidae > Ochotona > Ochotona princeps. Next base: position 176,492 of record NW_026701725.1, read on the forward strand.
GGTCTCTCAAAAAAGAAACACTAACACAATGGGAAGAAATACCAGAAAAGGTAATGATCCAGATGAGAGTGCCAACACCCTACCAATACAGGATCGAAAGCCAATGTCTATTTCGGAGATGCGAGATGAAGACATAGAAGATCTACCAGACAAGGAATTCAAAAAAATAATGTTAAAATATGTCAGAGACAATGAGAAGAATTGGGAGGACTTCAAGGAATTCAAGAACCACATAGCCTCAGAAATACAACAAATGAAAAGTAAAATCCTTGACTTAGAGCACAAAATTGAGAGCCTAACCAACAGAACAAATACAGCAGAAGAGAGGATCTCTGAAACAGAAGACACACAAAACGAACATACTCAGTTCATGAAACAGCTGGAGACAAGTCTGAACAAAGCCAATAAGACCATACAAGAAATGAAAGACAACCTCAGAAAATCAAATATTAGGATTATTGGCCTTCCTGAAGGAGCGGAAAAAGAATAGGAATGCAAATGGAGCTCGACGAAATTATACAGGAAAACTTTCAAAACACTTGGAACATGAACCCAGCCCAAATCCAGGACGGTCAGAGGACTCCCAGCAGATATGACCCAAAGCGATCTTCACCCAGACATATGGTGCTCAAGTTCCACTCCAACGAAGACAAAGAAAGAATCCTAAGACAAGTACGAAGCAGAGAAAAGATCACATACCGGGGAAAACCAATCAGGATCACTGCTGACTTCTCTGAAGAGACTTTACAAGCAAGGAGAGAATGGACAAAGATCTTCCAAATCCTGAATCAGAACAACTGTCAACCAAGAATATTGTACCCAGCAAAGATCTCATTCGTATTTGAGAACGAAATCAAATACTTCCACAGCAAAGAGAAATTAGAAGAATATGCCAGCACAAAACCAGCTCTACAAAATCTCCTTAGAAATGCACTAAATCCAGAAAAAAAGGAGGTGAATCATAAGCAAAGATGGCAAACAGGAAGATCTTCCCACTAAAGTCCACACAAGGAAGGGCAATTACACAGATATCAACACCCACAAAAACAAGTATGGCAGGGCAAAATCACAACCTCTCAATTTTAACTCTTAACACAAATGGCCTGAACTCACCAATCAAAAGGCATAGATTAACAGAATGGATTATCAAACAGCACTCAACTATCTGTTGCCTACAAGAGACACATCTAACCAGAAGAGATTCGAAGAAGCTGAAAGTGAAAGGTTGGAAACAAATATTTCATGCCAATGGACGAGAAAAAAAGGCTGGGGTAGCTGTCTTAATTTCAGATGATGTGGACTTCAATCTGACACACATCAAAAAGGACAGGGAAGGACATTATATATTGGTGAAGGGACTGATCTATCAGGAAGTAATTACCATTGTGAACATATATGCACCAAATTCAAAAGCACCTAGCTACGTGAAGCAATTACTCACGGACTTAAGGAGAGACATAGATATGCACACAATAATAGTGGGTGATCTTAACACCCCACTAACAACTATAGACAGATCAACAAAACAAAAACTCAACAAAGAAACAACAGAGCTCATACAAACAATAGAACAACTGGACTTGGTTGACATCTATAGAATTTTTTACCCTAAGGCCACAGATTATACATTTTTTTCAGCAGTGCATGGCACCTTCTCCAGGATCGACCACATGATAGGACACAAAGCAAACCTAAATAACTTCAAAAAGATAGGAATCATACCATGTACCCTCTCAGACCACCACGGAATGAAGCTGGAAATCAGCAATTCAAAATGTCCCAGGAAATACAGAAACTCTTGGAGGCTGAACAATATGCTATTAAACGAACAATGGATCAGAGAAGAAATTAAAGATGAGATCAAAAAATTTATGGAAACCAATGAAAACTCTGACACAACATTCCAAAATTTGTGGGACACTGCCAAAGCAGTGCTACGGGGTAAACTCATTGCAATTGGAGCTCATGTCAAGGCCCAAGAGAGGCGCCAAATACAGGAACTAAACACACACCTCCAGGAATTGGAAAAACAACAGCAGAAGAGCCCCACACACAATAGGAAACAAGAAATCATCAAAACAAGGGAGGAAATCAACCAGATAGAAATAAAAAAAACCATACACAAAATCAATGAATCAAAAAGCTGGTTTTTTGAGAAGATAAACAAGATAGACACCCCACTGGCCCAACTGACAAGGAAAAAACAAGAGAATTAACAGCATCAAAGATGAAAAAGGCAACATAACAACAGACACCGCATCCATTAAGGCCATAATTAGAAATTACTACAAAGCACTGTACTCCAACAAATCAGAAGATCATCAAGAAATGGAAAAGTTCTTAGACTTCTACCACCTGCCAAAACTTAGCCCAGAGGCAACAAACGACCTGAACAAACCCATAACTGAAGTAGAGATTGAATCAGTGATTAAAGACCTCCCAACAAAGAAAAGCCCAGGCCCAGACGGCTTCACTACAGAATTCTACAAAACATTCCGAAAGGAACTGACCCCAATCCTCTACAAACTCTTCAAAACAATAGAAGAAGAGGCAACCCTTCCAAACTCATTCTATGAAGCCAACATTACCTTAATCCCAAAACCGGGCAGAGAACTAACAGAGAAGGAAAACTACAGACCTATCTCTTTGATGAACATTGATGCTAAGATTCTCAACAAAATCCTAGCCAACAGAATTCAAAAACACATCAGACAGATCGTTCATCCAGATCAAGTAGGATTCATCCCTGGAATGCAGGGATGGTTCAACATTCGCAAATCCATAAATGGGATACACCACATCCAAAAACTGAAAAACAAGAATCACATGATAGTATCAATAGATGCAGAAAAAGCTTTCGACAAAATCCAACACCACTTCCTACTAAAAACCCTAACCAAGGTAGGCATAGATGGAAAAATCCACAACATAATTAAAGCCATATATGAAAAACCCAACGCCAGCATCATACTGAATGGAGAAAAACTGGAACCCTTCCCACTGAGATCTGGAACAAGACAGGGATGTCCACTTTCTCCACTACTATTCAACATAGTCCTAGAGGTACTCGCTGAGGCCATAAGACAAGAAAAAGAAATCAGAGGAATCTAAATGGGAAACGAAGAAGTTAAACTCTCACTATATGCAGATGATATGATTCTTTATGTAGAAGAGCCAAGAGACTCAATACAGAGACTGCTAGAACTTGTACGAGAGTTTGGTAGAGTGGCAGGGTACAAAATTAATGAACAAAAATCAACAGCCATAGTGTATGCGAAAAGCCCCAAGATGGAAAAAGACTTAACCAGCAAGATACCATTCAAAATAACAGAGAAAAGTATGAAATATCTGGGAATAAATCTAACCAAAAATGTAGGAGACTTATTTGAAGAAAACTACAAACTACTTAAAAAAGAAATTGAACAAGACCTCAAAAGATGGAGTAACATCCCATGCTCCTGGATAGATAAAATCAATATCATTAAAATGTCTGAGTATTAATTTTGAGTTCGGAATTCCTAGTTCTGTGTTCTGAGTTCGAAATTCTAAGTTCTGTGTTCAGAATTCAGAATTCTGAATTCCTAGTTATGAGTTCTGAACACTGCCTTCTGAGTTCTAATATTGAATTCTGGTCTCTGAGCTCAGAATTCTGAGTGCTGAATTTGAAGTTCTGAGCTGTGAGTTTTATCTCTGAATTCTGAGTTCTGAATTTTGAATTCTGAATTCCAAATTCTGAGTTCTGAATTCCGAATTCTGAGGTGTGAGTTCGAATTATGATTTCTTTGTTTTGAGTTCTGAGTTCTGAATTCAGTGTGGAGCTGAATTGTAATTTCTGATTTTATTATTCTGAGTTCTGGGTTCTGAATTCTGAGTTCTGAATTACGAGTTCTGTGTTCTGAATTCTGAGTTCTGTGTTCATAATTTGAATTCTGAATTGTTAGTTCTGAGTTTTATGATCTGAATTCTGAATTGCTGGTTCTGAATCCTGAACTCTGAGTGCTGAATTCTGAGTTATTAGTTCTGAGCTCTGAATTCCGAGTGGATTTCTAAATACTGAGTTCTGAATTCTGAGGTAGGAGTACTGAATTCTAAGCTGTGAGTTCTAAGTCTGAAATCTGAGTTTTGAGTTCTGAGTCCTGAATTCTGTGTTGTGTTGAGCTGTGAATTCTGAGTTCTGAGGAAGTATCAGTTCTAAGATCTGGATTCAGAATTCTGAGGTGTGAATTGCGAGTTCTGAGTTCTGAATTCTGAGTTTGAGTTTTGAGTTCTGAATTCTTAGTTCTGAGGTGTGAGTTCGACATTCCAATTTCTGTGTTCAGAATTCAGAATTATGAGTTATGAGTTATGAGGTCTGAGCTCTGGATTCTGAGTTCTAAAATTGAATTCTGGTTTCTGAGCTCAGAATTCTGAGTTTTGAATTTGGAGTTCTGAGCTGTGAGTTTTATCTCTGAATTCTGAGTTCTGAATTCTGAATTCTGAGCAGAATACTGAATTCTGAGTTCTGAGTTATGAATTCTGAGCTGAATTCTGAATTCTGAGTATGAGTTCTGAATTCCAAATTCTGAGGTGTGAGTTCGAATTTTAAATTCTTTGTTTAGAGTTCTAAGTTCTAAATTCAGTGTGCAGCTGAATTGTAATTTCTGATTTCAGATTTCGAAGTTCTGGGTTCTGAATTCTGATTTCTGAATTACTTGTTCTGTGTTCTGAATCTGAATTTTGAATTGTAATTTCTGAGTTTTAAGATCTGAATTCTGAATTGCTAGTTCTGAATCCTGAACTCTGAGTCCTGAATTCTGAGTTATTAGTTGTGAGGTCTGAATTCTGAGTGGAATTCTGAGTTCCGAGTTCTGAATTCTGAGCTGTGAGTTCTCAGCCTGAATTCTGAGTTTTGAGTACTGAGTCCTGAAGTCTGTGTTGTGCTGTGTTGTGAATTCTGAGTTTAGAGGAAGTCTGTGTTCTAAGATCTGAATTCAGAATTCTGATTTCTGAATTATGAGTTCTGAGTTCTGAATTATGTGTATGAGTTCTGAGTACTGAATTCCAAGTTCTCTGTTTAGAATTCAGAATTCTGAATTCCTAGTTCTGAGATCTGAGTTTTGAACTCTGCATTCTGAGTTCTAATATTGAATTCTGATTTCTTAGCTCAGAATTCAGAGTTCTGAATTTGGAGTTCTGAGCTGTGAGTTTTATCTCTGAATTCTGGGCTCTGAAGTCTGAATTCTGATGTGTGAGTTCCAATTTTAATTTCTTTGTTTTGAGTTCTGAGTTCTGAATTCAGTGTGGAGCTGAATTGTAATTTCTGGTTTCAGAATTCTGAGTTCCGAGTTGTGAATTCTGAGTTCTGAATTACTAGTTCTGTGTTCTGAATTTTGAGTTCTGTGTTCAGATTTGAAATCTGAATTGTTAGTTTTGAGTTTTAAGAACTGAATTCTGAATTGCTAGTTCTGAGTCCTGAATTCTGAGTTATTAGTTCTGAACTCTGAATTCCGTGTGAAATTCTGAATTCCGAGGTCTGAGTTCTGAATTCTGAGCTGTGAGTTCTAAGTCTGAATTCTGAGTTTTGAGTTCTGAGTTGTAAATTCTTTGTTGTGCTGAGTTGTGAAATCTGAGTTCTGAGGAGGTCTGAGTTCTTAGACCTGAATTCAGAATTCAGAGTTCTGAATTGCGAGTTCTGAATTCTGAGTATGAGTTTTGAGTTCTGAATTCTAAGTTCTGAGTTTTGAGTTCTATATTCTAAGTTCTATGTTCAGAATTCAGAATTCAGATTTCCGAGTTATGAGTTCTGAACACTGCATTCTGAGTTCTACTATTGAATTCTGGTCTCTGAGTTCAACATTCTGAGTGCTGAATATGGAGTTCTGAGCTGTGAGTTTTATCTCTGAATTTTAAGTTCTGAAATCTGAATTCTTAGCTGAATTCTGAATTCTGAGTCTGAATTCCAAATTCTGATCCGTGAGTTCGAATTTGAATTTCTTTGTTTTGAGTTCTGATTTTGGAATTCAGTGTGAAGCTGCATTGTAACTTCTGATTTGAGAATTCTGAGTTCTGGGTTGTGAATTCTGAGTTCTGAATTACAAGTACTGTGATCTGAATTCTTAATTCTGTGTCCAGAAGTTGAATTCTGAATTGCTAGTTCTGAGTCCTGAATTCTGAGTTATTATTTCTGAGCTCTGAATTCTGAGTGGAATTCTGAATTCTGAGGTCTTATTTTTGAATTCTGAGCAGTGAGTTCTAAGTCTGAATTCTGAGTTTTGAGTTCTGAGTCCTGAATTCTGTGTTGTGCTGAGTTGTGAATTCTGAGTTCTGAGGGAGTCTAAGTTCTAAGATCTGAATTCAGAATACTGAGTTCTGAATAGCGAGTTCTGAGTTCTGAATTCTGAGTATGAGTTTTGAGTTCTGAATTCTAAGTTCTGTATTCAGAATTCAGAATTCTGAATTCCTAGTTCTGACTTCTGAGTTCTGATCTCTGCATTCCTAGCTCTAGTTTTAATTTCTGAGTTCTGAGCTCCCCATTATGAATTTTGAATTTGGAGTTCTGAGCTGTGAGTTTTATCTCTGAATCCTGAGTTCTGAATTCTGAATTCTTAGCTGAATTCTGAATTCTGAGTATGAGTTTTGAGTTCTAAATTCCGAACTCAGAGGTGTGAGTTCGAATTTTAATTTCTTTGTTTTGAGTTCTGAGTTCTGAATTCTGAGTTTTGTGCTCAGAATTTGAATTCTGAATTGTTAGTTCTGCGTTTTAAGATCTGAATTCTGAATTCTGAGTTCTGAATTGCGAGTTCTGAGTTCTGAATTCTGAGTATGAGTTTTGAGTACTGAATCACAAGTTTTGTGTTCAGAATTCAGAATTCAGCATTCCTAGTTCTGATTTCTGAGTTCTGAACTCTGCATTCTGGGTTCTAATTTTGATTTTTGATTTCTGAGCTCAGTATTCCGAGTTTTCAATTTAGAGTTCTGAGCTATGAGTTTTATCTCTGAATTCTGAGTTCTGACTTATGAATTCTGAGCTGAATTCTGAATACTGAATTTATGAATTCTGATGTGTGAGTTCGAATTTTAATTTTTTGTTTTGAGTTCTGAGTTCTGAATTCAGTTACGAGCTGAACTGTAATTTCTGATTCAGAATTCTAAGTTCTGGGTTCTGAGTGCTGAATTCTGAGTTCTGAGTTCTGAGATCTGAATTCTGAGCTGAATTCTGAATTCTGAGTCTGAATTCTGAATTCTGATGTGTCAGTTTTAATTTATACTTTTTTGTTTTGAGTTCTGATTTCGGAATTCAGTTTGAGGCTGAATTGTAATTTCTGATTTCAGAATTCTGAGTTCTGGGTTGTGAATTCTGAGTTCTGAATTACGAGTTCTGTATTCTGTATTCTGAGTTCCGTGTTCAGAATTTGAATTCTGAATTGTTAGTTGTGAGTTTTTAGATTTGAATTCTGAATTGCTAGTTCTGAATCCTGAATTCTGAGTTATTAGTTCTGATGTCTGAATTCCGAGTGGAATTCTAAATTCTGATTTCTGAGAGCTGAATTCTGAGCTGTGAGTTCTAAGTCTGAATTCTGTGTTTTTAGTTCTGAGTCCTGAATTCTGTGTTGTGCTGAGTTGTGAAATCTGAGTTCTGAGGAGGTCTGAGTTCTAAGATCTGAATTCAGAATTCTGAGTTCTGAATTGCGAGTTCTGAGTTCTGAATTCTGAGTATGAGTTTTGAGTTCTGAATTCTAAATTCTGAGTTATGAGTTCTAAATTCTAAGTTCAATGTTCAGAATTCAGAATTCAGAATTCCCTGTTATGAGTTCTGAACACTGCATTCTGAATTCTAATATTGAATTCTTATTTCTGATGTCAGAATTCTCAGTGCTGAATTTGCAGTTCTGAGGTGTAAGTTTTATCTGTGAATTCTGAGTTCTGAGTTCTGAATTCTGAATTCTAAGGTCTGAATTCAGAATTCTGAGGTGTGATTTTGAATGTTAAATTCTTTGTTTTGAGTTTTGAGTTCTGAATTCAGTGTGGAGCCAATTGTAATTTCTGATTTCAGAATTCTGAGCTCTGGGATCTGAATTCTGAGTTCTGTGTTCAGAATTTGAACTCTGAATTGTTATTTCTGAGTTTTAAGATCTGAATTCTGAATTACAAGTTAGTATCCTGAACTCTGTGTCCTGAATTCTGAGTTATTATTCATGAGCTGTGAATTCCGAGTGGAATTCTAAATTCTGAGTTCTGAATTCTGAGGTAGGAGTTCTGAATTCTGAGCTGTCTCTTCTAAGTCTGAATTCTGAGTTTTGAGTTCTGAGTTGTGAATTCTGTGTTGTGCTGAGTTGTGAAATCTGAGTTGTGAGGTGGTCTAAGCTTTAAGATCTGAATTCAGAATTCTGAGTTCTGAATTAAGAGTTCTGAGTTCTGAATTCTGAGTATGAGTTCTGAGTGACTTAGAATTTCGAAGTTCTGTGTTCAGAATTCAGAATTCTGAATTCCTAGTTCTGAGTCCTGAATTCAGTGTTGTGCTGAGTTGTGAAATCTGAGTTCTGAGGAGGTCTGAGTTCTAAGATCTGAATTCAGAAATCTGAGTTCTGAATTATGAGTTCTGAGTTCTGAATTCTGAGTATGAGCTTTGAGTTCTGAATTCTAAGTTCTGAAGTGTGATTTCAAAATTCTAAGTTCTATGTTCAGAATTCAGAATTCAGAATTCAGAAATCCTAGTTATGAGTTCTGAACACTGCATTCTGAGTTCTAAGATTGAATTCTGGTTTCTGAGTTCAGAATTCTGAGTGCTGAATTTGGAGTTCTGAGGTGTGAGTTTTATCTCAGAATTCTGAGTTCTGAGTTCTGAATTCCAAGTTCTGAGGTGTGAGTTCGAATTTTAATTTCTTTGTTTTGATTTCTGAGTTCTAAATTCAGTGTGGAGCTGAATTGTAATTTCTGATTTCAGAATTCTGAGTTCTGGGTTCTGAAATCTGAGTTCTGAGTTACGAGTTCTATGTTCAGAATTTGAATTTTGCATTGTTAGTTCTGAGTTTTAAGATCTGAATTCTGAATTGCTAGTTCTGAATCCTGACCTCCGAGTCCTGAATTCTGAGTTATTAGTTCTAAGCTCTGAATTCCGAGTGGAATTCTAAATTCTGAGTTCTGAATTCTCAGGTAGGAGTTCTGAATTCTGAGCTGTGACTTCTAAGTCTGAATTCTGAGTTTTGAGTTCTGAGTCCTGAATTCTGTGTTGTGCTGAGTTGTGAATTCTGAGTACTGAGGAGGTCTGAGTTCTAAGATCTGAATTCAGAATTCTGAGTTCTGAATTGCGAGTTCTGAGTTCTGAATTCTGAGTATGAGTTCTGAGTACTGAATCCCAAGTTCTAAGATCTGAATTCAGAATTCTGAATTCCTGTTCCTGAGATCTGAGTTCTGAACTCTGCATTCTGAGATCTAATTTTGAATTCTGATCTCTGAGCTCAGAATTCTGAGTTTTGAATTTGCATTTCTGAGCTGTGAGTTTTATTTCTGAATTCTGAGTTCTGAGTTCTGAATTCTGAATTTCAAATTCTGAGTTCTGAATTCTGAATTCTGAGGTGTGCGTTCTAATTTTAATTTCTTTGTTTTGAGTTCTGAGTTCTGAATTCAGTGTGGAGCTGAATTGTAATTTCTGGTTTCAGAATTCTGAGTTCTGGGTTCAGATTTGAATTCTGAATTGTTAGTTCTGAGTTTTAAGATCTGAATTCTGAATTTCTAGTTCTAAATCCAGAACTCTGAGTCCTGAATTCTGAGTTATTAGTTCTGTGCTCTGAATTCCACGTGGAATTCTAAATTCTGAGGTAGGAGTTCTGAATTCTGAGCTGTGAGTTCTAAGTCTGAATTCTGAGTTTTGAGTTCTGAGTCCTGAATTCTGTGTTGTTCTGAGTTGTGAAATCTGAGTTCTGAGGAGGTCTGAGTTCTAAGATCTGAATTCAGAATTCTGAGTTCTGAATTACGAGTTCTGAGGTGTGAGTTTGAATTTGAATTTCTTTGCTTTGAGTCCTGACTTCTGAATTCGGTGTGGAGCTGAATTATAATTTCTGATTTCTGAATTGTGAGTTCTGGGTTCTGAATTCTGATTTTTGAATATTGAGTTCTGTGTTCTGAATTCTGAGTTCTGTGTTCAGATTTGAATTCTGAATTGTTAGTTCTGAGTTTTAAGATCTGAATTCTGAATTTCTAGTTCTAAATCGTGAACTCTGAGTCATGAATTCTGAGTTACTAGTTCTGAGCTCTGATTTCCGAGTGGAATTCTAAATTCTGAGTTCTGAGTTCTGAATTCTGATTTCTGAAATCTGAGCTGTGAGTTCTACGTCTGAATTCTGAGTTTTCAGATCTGATTCCTGAATTCTGCGTTGTTCTGAGTTGTGAAATCTGAGTTCTGAGGAGGTCTGAGTGCTAAGATCTGAATTCAGAATTCTGAGTTCTGAATTGTGAGTTCTGAATTCTGAATTCTGAGTATGGGTTTTGAGTTCGATATTCTATTTTCTGAGTGACTTAGAATTTCGAACTTCTGTGTTCAGAATTCAGAATTCAGAATTCAGAAATCCTAGTTATGAGTTCTGAACACTGCATTCTGAGTTCTAATATTGAATTCTCGTGTCTGAGTTCAGAATTCTGAGTGCTGAATTTGGAGTTCTGAGGTGTGAGATTTATCTCTGAATTCAGAATTCTGAGTTCTGAATTCTGAGTATGGGTTTTGAGTTCTGAATTCTAAGTTCTGAATGAGTTAGAATTTCGAAGTTCTGAGTTCAGAATTCAGAGTTCTGAATTCCTAGTTCTGAGTCCTGCATTCTTTGTTGTGCTGAGTTGTGAATTCTGAGTTCTGACGAGGTCTGAGTTCTAAGATCTGAATTCAGAAATCTGATTTCTGAATTGCAAGTTCTGAGTTCTGAATTCTGAGTATGAGTTGTGAGTTCTGAATTCTAAATTCTGAGGTAGGAGTTCTGAATTCTGAGCTGTGAGTTCTAAGTCTGAATTCTGAGTTTTGAGTTCTGAGTCCTGAATTCTGTGTTGTTCTGAGTTGTGAAATCTGAGTTCTGAGGAGGTCTGAGTGCTAAGATCTGAATTCTGAATTCTGAGTTCTGAATTAAGAGTTCTGAGTTCTGAATTCTGAGTATGAGTTTTGAGTTCTGAATTCTAAGTTCTGTATTCAGAATTCAGAATTCAGCATTCCTAGTTCTGACTTCTGAGTTCTGATCTCTGCATTCCTAGCTCTAGTTTTAAATTCTAGTTCTGAGCTCAGTATTATGAGTTTTGAATTTGGAGTTCTGAGCTGTGAGTTTTATCTCTGAATCCTGAGTTCTGAATTCTGAATTCTTAGCTGAATTCTGAATTCTGAGTGTGTGTTTTCAGTTCTAAATTCCGAACTCAGAGGTTTGAGTTCGAATTTTAATTTCTTTGTTTTGAGTTCTGAGTTCTGAATTCTGAGTTTTGTGTTCAGAATTTGAATTCTGAATTGTTAGTTCTGAGTTTTAAGATCTGAATTCTGAATTCTGAGTTCTGAATTAAGAGTTCTGAGTTCTTAATTCTGAGTATGAGTTTTGAGTACTGAATCACAAGTTTTGTGTTCAGAATTAAGAATTCAGAATTCCTAGTTCTGAGTTCTGAGTTCTGAACTCTGCATTCTGGGTTCTAATTTTGATTTTTGATTTCTGAGCTCAGTATTCTGAGTTTTCAATTTAGAGTTCTGAGCTATGAGTTTTATCTCTGAATTCTGAGTTCTGACTTATGAATTCTGAGCTGAATTCTGAATAGTGAATTCTGAATTCTGATGTGTGAGTTCGAATTTTAATTTTTTGTTTTGAGTTCTGAGTTCTGAATTCAGTTTCGAGCTGAACTGTAATGTCTGATTCAGAATTCTGAGTTCTGTGTTCTGAGTGCTGAATTCTGAGTTCTGAATTCTGAATTCTTAGCTGATTTCTGAGTTCTGAGTTCTGAGATCTGAATTCTGATCTGAATTCTGAATTCTGAGTCTGAATTCTGAATTCTGATGTGTGAGTTTTAATTTATACTTTTTTGTTTTGAGTTCTGATTTCGGAATTCAGTGTGAAGCTGAATTGTAATTTCTGATTTCAGAATTCTGAGTTCTGGGTTGTGAGTTCTGACTTCTGAATTACGAGTTCCTTATTCTGTATTCTGAGTTCTGTGTTCAGAATTTGAATTCTGAATTGTTAGTTGTGAGTTTTTAGATTTGAATTCTGAATTGCTAGTTCTGAATCCTGAATTCTGAGTTATTAGTTCTGATGTCTGAATTCCGAGTGGAATTCTGAATTCTGATTTCTGAGAGCTGATTTCTGAGTTCTGAATTCTGAGCTGTGAGTTCTAAGTCTGAATTCTGACTTTTCAGTTCTGAGTTCTTAATTCTGTGTTGTTCTGAGTTGCGATATCTGAGTTCTGAGGAGGTCTGAGTTCTAAGATCTGAATTCAGAATTCAGAGTACTGAATTGCGAGTTCTGAGTTCTGAATTCTGAGTATGAGTTTTGAGTTCTGAATTCTAAGTTCTGAATTCTGAGTTCTAAATTCCAAGTTCAATGTTCAGAATTCAGAATTCAGAATTCCTAGTTATGAGTTCTGAACACTGCATTCTGAATTCTAATATTGAATTCTTATTTCTGATGTCAGAATTCTCAGTGCTGAATTTGCAGTTCTGAGCTGTGAGTTTTATCTCTGAGTTCTGAATTCTGAATTCTAAGTTCTGAATTCAGAATTCTGAGGTGTGATTTTGAATGTTAAATTCTTTGTTTTGAGTTTTGAGTTCTGAATTCAGTGTGGAGCCAATTGTAATTTCTGATTTCAGAATTCTGAGCTCTGGGATCTGAATTCTGAGTTCTGTGTTCAGAATTTGAACTCTGAATTGTTAGTTCTGAGTTTTAAGATCTGAATTCTGAATTACAAGTTCTGTATCCTGAACTCTGTGTCCTGAATTCTGAGTTATTATTCCTGAGCTGTGAATTCCGAGTGGAATTCTAAATTCTGAGTTCTGAATTCTGAGGTAGGAGTTCTGAATTCTGAGCTGTCTCTTCTAAGTCTGAATTCTGAGTTTTGAGTTCTGAGTTGTGAATTCTGTGTTTGCTGAGTTGTGAAATCTGAGTTGTGAGGTGGTCTAAGCTTTAAGATCTGAATTCAGAATTCTGAGTTCTGAATTAAGAGTTCTGAGTTCTGAATTATGAGTATGAGTTCTGAGTGACTTAGAATTTCGAAGTTCTGTGTTCAGAATTCAGAATTCTGAATTCCTAGTTCTGAGTCCTGAATTCAGTGTTGTGCTCAGTTGTGAAATCTGAGTTCTGAGGAGGTCTGAGTTCTAAGATCTGAATTCAGAAATCTGAGTTCTGAATTATGAGTTCTGAGTTCTGAATTCTGAGTATGAGCTTTGAGTTCTGAATTCTAAGTTCTGAAGTGTGATTTCAAAATTCTAAGTTCTATGTTCAGAATTTAGAATTCAGAATTCAGAAATCCTACTTATGAGTTCTGAACACTGCATTCTGAGTTCTACGATTGAATTCTGGTTTCTGAGTTCAGAATTCTGAGTGCTGAATTTGGAGTTCTGAGCTGTGTTTTATCTCAGAATTCTGAGTTCTGAGTTCTGAATTCCAAGTTCTGAGGTGTGAGTTCGAATTTTAATTTCTTTGTTTTGATTTCTCAATTCTAAATTCAGTGTGGAGCTGAATTGTAATTTCTGATTTCAGAATTCTGAGTTCTGGGTTCTGAACTCTGGTTTCTGAATTACGAGTTCTGTGTTCTGAATTCTGAGTTCTGGGTTCTGAATTCTGAGTTCTGAGTTACGAGATCTATGTTCAGAATTTGAATTTTGCATTTTTAGTTCTGAGTTTTAAGATCTGAATTCTGAATTGCTAGTTCTGAATCCTGACATTGGAGTCCTGAATTCTGAGTTATTAGTTCTGAGCTCGGAATTCCGAGTGGAATTCTAAATTCTGAGTTCTGAATTCTCAGGTAGGAGCTCTGAAATCTGAGCTGTGAGTTCTAAGTCTGAATTCTGAGTTTTGAGTTCTGAGTCCTGAATTCTGTGTTGTGCTGAGTTGTGAATTCTGAGTACTGATGAGGTCTGAATTCAGAATTCTGAGTTCTGAATTGCGAGTTCTGAGTTCTGAATTCTGAGTATGAGTTCTGAGTACTGAATCCCAAGTTCTGTGTTCAGAAATCAGAATTCTGAATTCCTAGTCCTGAAAGCTGAGTTCTGAACTCTGCATTCTGAGATCTAATTTTGAATTCTGATCTCTGAGCTCAGAATTCTGAGTTTTGAATTTGCATTTCTGAGCTGTGAGTTTTATTTCTGAATTCTGAGTTCTGAGTTCTGAATTCTGAATTCCAAATTCTGAGTTCTGAATTCCGAATTCTGAGGTGTGCGTTCTAATTTTAATTTCTTTGTTTTGAGTTCTGAGTTCTGAATTCAGTGTGGAGCTGAATTGTAATTTCTGGTTTCAGAATTCTGAGTTCTGGGTTCTGAATTCTGATTTCTGAATTACGAGTTCTGGGTTCTGAATTCTGAGTTCTGTGTTCAGATTTGAATTCTGAATTGTTAGTTATGAGTTTTAAGATCTGAATTCTGAATTTCTAGTTCTAAATCGTGAACTCTGAGTCATGAATTCTGAGTTACTAGTTCTGAGCTCTGATTTCCGAGTGGAATTCTAAATTCTGAGTTCTGAGTTCTGAATTCTGAGTTCTGAAATCTGAGCTGTGAGTTCTAAGTCTGAATTCTGAGTTTTCAGATCTGATTCCTGAATTCTGCGTTGTTCTGAGTTGTGAAATCTGAGTTCTGAGGAGGTCTGAGTGCTAAGATCTGAATTCAGAATTCTGAGTTCTGAATTGTGAGTTCTGAATTCTGAATTCTGAGTATGGGTTTTGAGTTCGATATTCTATTTTCTGAGTGACTTAGAATTTCGAACTTCTGTGTTCAGAATTCAGAATTCAGAATTCAGAAATCCTAGTTATGAGTTCTGAACACTGCATTCTGAGTTCTAATATTGAATTCTCGTGTCTGAGTTCAGAATTCTGAGTGCTGAGTTTGGAGTTCTGAGGTGTGAGATTTATCTCTGAATTCAGAATTCTGAGTTCTGAATTCTGAGTATGGGTTTTGAGTTCTGAATTCTAAGTTCTGAATGAGTTAGAATTTCGAAGTTCTGAGTTCAGAATTCAGAGTTCTGAATTCCTAGTTCTGAGTCCTGAATTCTTTGTTGTGCTGAGTTGTGAATTCTGAGTTCTGACGAGGTCTGAGTTCTAAGATCTGAATTCAGAAATCTGATTTCTGAATTGCAAGTTCTGAGTTCTGAATTCTGAGTATGAGTTGTGAGTTCTGAATTCTAAATTCTGAGGTAGGAGTTCTGAATTCTGAGCTGTGAGTTCTAAGTCTGAATTCTGAGTTTTGAGTTCTGAGTCCTGAATTCTGTGTTGTTCTGAGTTGTGAAATCTGAGTTCTGAGGAGGTCTGAGTGCTAAGATCTGATTTCAGAATTCTGAGTTCTGAATTAAGAGTTCTGAGTTCTGAATTCTGAGTATGAGTTTTGAGTTCTGAATTCTAAGTTCTGTATTCAGAATTCAGAATTCAGCATTCCTAGTTCTGACTTCTGAGTTCTGATCTCTGCATTCCTAGCTCTAGTTTTAAATTCTAGTTCTGAGCTCAGTATTATGAGTTTTGAATTTGGAGTTCTGAGCTGTGAGTTTTATCTCTGAATCCTGAGTTCTGAATTCTGAATTCTTAGCTGAATTCTGAATTCTGAGTGTGTGTTTTCAGTTCTAAATTCCGAACTCAGAGGTTTGAGTTCGAATTTTAATTTCTTTGTTTTGAGTTCTGAGTTCTGAATTCTGAGTTTTGTGTTCAGAATTTGAATTCTGAATTGTTAGTTCTGAGTTTTAAGATCTGAATTCTGAATTCTGAGTTCTGAATTAAGAGTTCTGAGTTCTTAATTCTGAGTATGAGCTTTGAGTTCTGAATTCTAAGTTCTGAAGTGTGATTTCAAAATTCTAAGTTCTATGTTCAGAATTTAGAATTCAGAATTCAGAAATCCTACTTATGAGTTCTGAACACTGCATTCTGAGTTCTACGATTGAATTCTGGTTTCTGAGTTCAGAATTCTGAGTGCTGAATTTGGAGTTCTGAGCTGTGTTTTATCTCAGAATTCTGAGTTCTGAGTTCTGAATTCCAAGTTCTGAGGTGTGAGTTCGAATTTTAATTTCTTTGTTTTGATTTCTCAATTCTAAATTCAGTGTGGAGCTGAATTGTAATTTCTGATTTCAGAATTCTGAGTTCTGGGTTCTGAACTCTGGTTTCTGAATTACGAGTTCTGTGTTCTGAATTCTGAGTTCTGGGTTCTGAATTCTGAGTTCTGAGTTACGAGATCTATGTTCAGAATTTGAATTTTGCATTTTTAGTTCTGAGTTTTAAGATCTGAATTCTGAATTGCTAGTTCTGAATCCTGACATTGGAGTCCTGAATTCTGAGTTATTAGTTCTGAGCTCGGAATTCCGAGTGGAATTCTAAATTCTGAGTTCTGAATTCTCAGGTAGGAGCTCTGAAATCTGAGCTGTGAGTTCTAAGTCTGAATTCTGAGTTTTGAGTTCTGAGTCCTGAATTCTGTGTTGTGCTGAGTTGTGAATTCTGAGTACTGATGAGGTCTGAATTCAGAATTCTGAGTTCTGAATTGCGAGTTCTGAGTTCTGAATTCTGAGTATGAGTTCTGAGTACTGAATCCCAAGTTCTGTGTTCAGAAATCAGAATTCTGAATTCCTAGTCCTGAAAGCTGAGTTCTGAACTCTGCATTCTGAGATCTAATTTTGAATTCTGATCTCTGAGCTCAGAATTCTGAGTTTTGAATTTGCATTTCTGAGCTGTGAGTTTTATTTCTGAATTCTGAGTTCTGAGTTCTGAATTCTGAATTCCAAATTCTGAGTTCTGAATTCCGAATTCTGAGGTGTGCGTTCTAATTTTAATTTCTTTGTTTTGAGTTCTGAGTTCTGAATTCAGTGTGGAGCTGAATTGTAATTTCTGGTTTCAGAATTCTGAGTTCTGGGTTCTGAATTCTGATTTCTGAATTACGAGTTCTGGGTTCTGAATTCTGAGTTCTGTGTTCAGATTTGAATTCTGAATTGTTAGTTATGAGTTTTAAGATCTGAATTCTGAATTTCTAGTTCTAAATCGTGAACTCTGAGTCATGAATTCTGAGTTACTAGTTCTGAGCTCTGATTTCCGAGTGGAATTCTAAATTCTGAGTTCTGAGTTCTGAATTCTGAGTTCTGAAATCTGAGCTGTGAGTTCTAAGTCTGAATTCTGAGTTTTCAGATCTGATTCCTGAATTCTGCGTTGTTCTGAGTTGTGAAATCTGAGTTCTGAGGAGGTCTGAGTGCTAAGATCTGATTTCAGAATTCTGAGTTCTGAATTAAGAGTTCTGAGTTCTGAATTCTGAGTATGAGTTTTGAGTTCTGAATTCTAAGTTCTGTATTCAGAATTCAGAATTCAGCATTCCTAGTTCTGACTTCTGAGTTCTGATCTCTGCATTCCTAGCTCTAGTTTTAAATTCTAGTTCTGAGCTCAGTATTATGAGTTTTGAATTTGGAGTTCTGAGCTGTGAGTTTTATCTCTGAATCCTGAGTTCTGAATTCTGAATTCTTAGCTGAATTCTGAATTCTGAGTGTGTGTTTTCAGTTCTAAATTCCGAACTCAGAGGTTTGAGTTCGAATTTTAATTTCTTTGTTTTGAGTTCTGAGTTCTGAATTCTGAGTTTTGTGTTCAGAATTTGAATTCTGAATTGTTAGTTCTGAGTTTTAAGATCTGAATTCTGAATTCTGAGTTCTGAATTAAGAGTTCTGAGTTCTTAATTCTGAGTATGAGCTTTGAGTTCTGAATTCTAAGTTCTGAAGTGTGATTTCAAAATTCTAAGTTCTATGTTCAGAATTTAGAATTCAGAATTCAGAAATCCTACTTATGAGTTCTGAACACTGCATTCTGAGTTCTACGATTGAATTCTGGTTTCTGAGTTCAGAATTCTGAGTGCTGAATTTGGAGTTCTGAGCTGTGTTTTATCTCAGAATTCTGAGTTCTGAGTTCTGAATTCCAAGTTCTGAGGTGTGAGTTCGAATTTTAATTTCTTTGTTTTGATTTCTCAATTCTAAATTCAGTGTGGAGCTGAATTGTAATTTCTGATTTCAGAATTCTGAGTTCTGGGTTCTGAACTCTGGTTTCTGAATTACGAGTTCTGTGTTCTGAATTCTGAGTTCTGGGTTCTGAATTCTGAGTTCTGAGTTACGAGATCTATGTTCAGAATTTGAATTTTGCATTTTTAGTTCTGAGTTTTAAGATCTGAATTCTGAATTGCTAGTTCTGAATCCTGACATTGGAGTCCTGAATTCTGAGTTATTAGTTCTGAGCTCGGAATTCCGAGTGGAATTCTAAATTCTGAGTTCTGAATTCTCAGGTAGGAGCTCTGAAATCTGAGCTGTGAGTTCTAAGTCTGAATTCTGAGTTTTGAGTTCTGAGTCCTGAATTCTGTGTTGTGCTGAGTTGTGAATTCTGAGTACTGATGAGGTCTGAATTCAGAATTCTGAGTTCTGAATTGCGAGTTCTGAGTTCTGAATTCTGAGTATGAGTTCTGAGTACTGAATCCCAAGTTCTGTGTTCAGAAATCAGAATTCTGAATTCCTAGTCCTGAAAGCTGAGTTCTGAACTCTGCATTCTGAGATCTAATTTTGAATTCTGATCTCTGAGCTCAGAATTCTGAGTTTTGAATTTGCATTTCTGAGCTGTGAGTTTTATTTCTGAATTCTGAGTTCTGAGTTCTGAATTCTGAATTCCAAATTCTGAGTTCTGAATTCCGAATTCTGAGGTGTGCGTTCTAATTTTAATTTCTTTGTTTTGAGTTCTGAGTTCTGAATTCAGTGTGGAGCTGAATTGTAATTTCTGGTTTCAGAATTCTGAGTTCTGGGTTCTGAATTCTGATTTCTGAATTACGAGTTCTGGGTTCTGAATTCTGAGTTCTGTGTTCAGATTTGAATTCTGAATTGTTAGTTATGAGTTTTAAGATCTGAATTCTGAATTTCTAGTTCTAAATCGTGAACTCTGAGTCATGAATTCTGAGTTACTAGTTCTGAGCTCTGATTTCCGAGTGGAATTCTAAATTCTGAGTTCTGAGTTCTGAATTCTGAGTTCTGAAATCTGAGCTGTGAGTTCTAAGTCTGAATTCTGAGTTTTCAGATCTGATTCCTGAATTCTGCGTTGTTCTGAGTTGTGAAATCTGAGTTCTGAGGAGGTCTGAGTGCTAAGATCTGAATTCAGAATTCTGAGTTCTGAATTGTGAGTTCTGAATTCTGAATTCTGAGTATGGGTTTTGAGTTCGATATTCTATTTTCTGAGTGACTTAGAATTTCGAACTTCTGTGTTCAGAATTCAGAATTCAGAATTCAGAAATCCTAGTTATGAGTTCTGAACACTGCATTCTGAGTTCTAATATTGAATTCTCGTGTCTGAGTTCAGAATTCTGAGTGCTGAGTTTGGAGTTCTGAGGTGTGAGATTTATCTCTGAATTCAGAATTCTGAGTTCTGAATTCTGAGTATGGGTTTTGAGTTCTGAATTCTAAGTTCTGAATGAGTTAGAATTTCGAAGTTCTGAGTTCAGAATTCAGAGTTCTGAATTCCTAGTTCTGAGTCCTGAATTCTTTGTTGTGCTGAGTTGTGAATTCTGAGTTCTGACGAGGTCTGAGTTCTAAGATCTGAATTCAGAAATCTGATTTCTGAATTGCAAGTTCTGAGTTCTGAATTCTGAGTATGAGTTGTGAGTTCTGAATTCTAAATTCTGAGGTAGGAGTTCTGAATTCTGAGCTGTGAGTTCTAAGTCTGAATTCTGAGTTTTGAGTTCTGAGTCCTGAATTCTGTGTTGTTCTGAGTTGTGAAATCTGAGTTCTGAGGAGGTCTGAGTGCTAAGATCTGATTTCAGAATTCTGAGTTCTGAATTAAGAGTTCTGAGTTCTGAATTCTGAGTATGAGTTTTGAGTTCTGAATTCTAAGTTCTGTATTCAGAATTCAGAATTCAGCATTCCTAGTTCTGACTTCTGAGTTCTGATCTCTGCATTCCTAGCTCTAGTTTTAAATTCTAGTTCTGAGCTCAGTATTATGAGTTTTGAATTTGGAGTTCTGAGCTGTGAGTTTTATCTCTGAATCCTGAGTTCTGAATTCTGAATTCTTAGCTGAATTCTGAATTCTGAGTGTGTGTTTTCAGTTCTAAATTCCGAACTCAGAGGTTTGAGTTCGAATTTTAATTTCTTTGTTTTGAGTTCTGAGTTCTGAATTCTGAGTTTTGTGTTCAGAATTTGAATTCTGAATTGTTAGTTCTGAGTTTTAAGATCTGAATTCTGAATTCTGAGTTCTGAATTAAGAGTTCTGAGTTCTTAATTCTGAGTATGAGCTTTGAGTTCTGAATTCTAAGTTCTGAAGTGTGATTTCAAAATTCTAAGTTCTATGTTCAGAATTTAGAATTCAGAATTCAGAAATCCTACTTATGAGTTCTGAACACTGCATTCTGAGTTCTACGATTGAATTCTGGTTTCTGAGTTCAGAATTCTGAGTGCTGAATTTGGAGTTCTGAGCTGTGTTTTATCTCAGAATTCTGAGTTCTGAGTTCTGAATTCCAAGTTCTGAGGTGTGAGTTCGAATTTTAATTTCTTTGTTTTGATTTCTCAATTCTAAATTCAGTGTGGAGCTGAATTGTAATTTCTGATTTCAGAATTCTGAGTTCTGGGTTCTGAACTCTGGTTTCTGAATTACGAGTTCTGTGTTCTGAATTCTGAGTTCTGGGTTCTGAATTCTGAGTTCTGAGTTACGAGATCTATGTTCAGAATTTGAATTTTGCATTTTTAGTTCTGAGTTTTAAGATCTGAATTCTGAATTGCTAGTTCTGAATCCTGACATTGGAGTCCTGAATTCTGAGTTATTAGTTCTGAGCTCGGAATTCCGAGTGGAATTCTAAATTCTGAGTTCTGAATTCTCAGGTAGGAGCTCTGAAATCTGAGCTGTGAGTTCTAAGTCTGAATTCTGAGTTTTGAGTTCTGAGTCCTGAATTCTGTGTTGTGCTGAGTTGTGAATTCTGAGTACTGATGAGGTCTGAATTCAGAATTCTGAGTTCTGAATTGCGAGTTCTGAGTTCTGAATTCTGAGTATGAGTTCTGAGTACTGAATCCCAAGTTCTGTGTTCAGAAATCAGAATTCTGAATTCCTAGTCCTGAAAGCTGAGTTCTGAACTCTGCATTCTGAGATCTAATTTTGAATTCTGATCTCTGAGCTCAGAATTCTGAGTTTTGAATTTGCATTTCTGAGCTGTGAGTTTTATTTCTGAATTCTGAGTTCTGAGTTCTGAATTCTGAATTCCAAATTCTGAGTTCTGAATTCCGAATTCTGAGGTGTGCGTTCTAATTTTAATTTCTTTGTTTTGAGTTCTGAGTTCTGAATTCAGTGTGGAGCTGAATTGTAATTTCTGGTTTCAGAATTCTGAGTTCTGGGTTCTGAATTCTGATTTCTGAATTACGAGTTCTGGGTTCTGAATTCTGAGTTCTGTGTTCAGATTTGAATTCTGAATTGTTAGTTATGAGTTTTAAGATCTGAATTCTGAATTTCTAGTTCTAAATCGTGAACTCTGAGTCATGAATTCTGAGTTACTAGTTCTGAGCTCTGATTTCCGAGTGGAATTCTAAATTCTGAGTTCTGAGTTCTGAATTCTGAGTTCTGAAATCTGAGCTGTGAGTTCTAAGTCTGAATTCTGAGTTTTCAGATCTGATTCCTGAATTCTGCGTTGTTCTGAGTTGTGAAATCTGAGTTCTGAGGAGGTCTGAGTGCTAAGATCTGAATTCAGAATTCTGAGTTCTGAATTGTGAGTTCTGAATTCTGAATTCTGAGTATGGGTTTTGAGTTCGATATTCTATTTTCTGAGTGACTTAGAATTTCGAACTTCTGTGTTCAGAATTCAGAATTCAGAATTCAGAAATCCTAGTTATGAGTTCTGAACACTGCATTCTGAGTTCTAATATTGAATTCTCGTGTCTGAGTTCAGAATTCTGAGTGCTGAGTTTGGAGTTCTGAGGTGTGAGATTTATCTCTGAATTCAGAATTCTGAGTTCTGAATTCTGAGTATGGGTTTTGAGTTCTGAATTCTAAGTTCTGAATGAGTTAGAATTTCGAAGTTCTGAGTTCAGAATTCAGAGTTCTGAATTCCTAGTTCTGAGTCCTGAATTCTTTGTTGTGCTGAGTTGTGAATTCTGAGTTCTGACGAGGTCTGAGTTCTAAGATCTGAATTCAGAAATCTGATTTCTGAATTGCAAGTTCTGAGTTCTGAATTCTGAGTATGAGTTGTGAGTTCTGAATTCTAAATTCTGAGGTAGGAGTTCTGAATTCTGAGCTGTGAGTTCTAAGTCTGAATTCTGAGTTTTGAGTTCTGAGTCCTGAATTCTGTGTTGTTCTGAGTTGTGAAATCTGAGTTCTGAGGAGGTCTGAGTGCTAAGATCTGATTTCAGAATTCTGAGTTCTGAATTAAGAGTTCTGAGTTCTGAATTCTGAGTATGAGTTTTGAGTTCTGAATTCTAAGTTCTGTATTCAGAATTCAGAATTCAGCATTCCTAGTTCTGACTTCTGAGTTCTGATCTCTGCATTCCTAGCTCTAGTTTTAAATTCTAGTTCTGAGCTCAGTATTATGAGTTTTGAATTTGGAGTTCTGAGCTGTGAGTTTTATCTCTGAATCCTGAGTTCTGAATTCTGAATTCTTAGCTGAATTCTGAATTCTGAGTGTGTGTTTTCAGTTCTAAATTCCGAACTCAGAGGTTTGAGTTCGAATTTTAATTTCTTTGTTTTGAGTTCTGAGTTCTGAATTCTGAGTTTTGTGTTCAGAATTTGAATTCTGAATTGTTAGTTCTGAGTTTTAAGATCTGAATTCTGAATTCTGAGTTCTGAATTAAGAGTTCTGAGTTCTTAATTCTGAGTATGAGTTTTGAGTACTGAATCACAAGTTTTGTGTTCAGAATTAAGAATTCAGAATTCCTAGTTCTGAGTTCTGAGTTCTGAACTCTGCATTCTGGGTTCTAATTTTGATTTTTGATTTCTGAGCTCAGTATTCTGAGTTTTCAATTTAGAGTTCTGAGCTATGAGTTTTATCTCTGAATTCTGAGTTCTGACTTATGAATTCTGAGCTGAATTCTGAATAGTGAATTCTGAATTCTGATGTGTGAGTTCGAATTTTAATTTTTTGTTTTGAGTTCTGAGTTCTGAATTCAGTTTCGAGCTGAACTGTAATGTCTGATTCAGAATTCTGAGTTCTGTGTTCTGAGTGCTGAATTCTTAGCTGATTTCTGAGTTCTGAGTTCTGAGATCTGAATTCTGATCTGAATTCTGAATTCTGAGTCTGAATTCTGAATTCTGATGTGTGAGTTTTAATTTATACTTTTTTGTTTTGAGTTCTGATTTCGGAATTCAGTGTGAAGCTGAATTGTAATTTCTGATTTCAGAATTCTGAGTTCTGGGTTGTGAGTTCTGACTTCTGAATTACGAGTTCCTTATTCTGTATTCTGAGTTCTGTGTTCAGAATTTGAATTCTGAATTGTTAGTTGTGAGTTTTTAGATTTGAATTCTGAATTGCTAGTTCTGAATCCTGAATTCTGAGTTATTAGTTCTGATGTCTGAATTCCGAGTGGAATTCTGAATTCTGATTTCTGAGAGCTGATTTCTGAGTTCTGAATTCTGAGCTGTGAGTTCTAAGTCTGAATTCTGACTTTTCAGTTCTGAGTTCTTAATTCTGTGTTGTTCTGAGTTGCGATATCTGAGTTCTGAGGAGGTCTGAGTTCTAAGATCTGAATTCAGAATTCAGAGTACTGAATTGCGAGTTCTGAGTTCTGAATTCTGAGTATGAGTTTTGAGTTCTGAATTCTAAGTTCTGAATTCTGAGTTCTAAATTCCAAGTTCAATGTTCAGAATTCAGAATTCAGAATTCCTAGTTATGAGTTCTGAACACTGCATTCTGAATTCTAATATTGAATTCTTATTTCTGATGTCAGAATTCTCAGTGCTGAATTTGCAGTTCTGAGCTGTGAGTTTTATCTCTGAGTTCTGAATTCTGAATTCTAAGTTCTGAATTCAGAATTCTGAGGTGTGATTTTGAATGTTAAATTCTTTGTTTTGAGTTTTGAGTTCTGAATTCAGTGTGGAGCCAATTGTAATTTCTGATTTCAGAATTCTGAGCTCTGGGATCTGAATTCTGAGTTCTGTGTTCAGAATTTGAACTCTGAATTGTTAGTTCTGAGTTTTAAGATCTGAATTCTGAATTACAAGTTCTGTATCCTGAACTCTGTGTCCTGAATTCTGAGTTATTATTCCTGAGCTGTGAATTCCGAGTGGAATTCTAAATTCTGAGTTCTGAATTCTGAGGTAGGAGTTCTGAATTCTGAGCTGTCTCTTCTAAGTCTGAATTCTGAGTTTTGAGTTCTGAGTTGTGAATTCTGTGTTTGCTGAGTTGTGAAATCTGAGTTGTGAGGTGGTCTAAGCATTAAGATCTGAATTCAGAATTCTGAGTTCTGAATTAAGAGTTCTGAGTTCTGAATTATGAGTATGAGTTCTGAGTGACTTAGAATTTCGAAGTTCTGTGTTCAGAATTCAGAATTCTGAATTCCTAGTTCTGAGTCCTGAATTCAGTGTTGTGCTCAGTTGTGAAATCTGAGTTCTGAGGAGGTCTGAGTTCTAAGATCTGAATTCAGAAATCTGAGTTCTGAATTATGAGTTCTGAGTTCTGAATTCTGAGTATGAGCTTTGAGTTCTGAATTCTAAGTTCTGAAGTGTGATTTCAAAATTCTAAGTTCTATGTTCAGAATTTAGAATTCAGAATTCAGAAATCCTAGTTATGAGTTCTGAACACTGCATTCTGATTTCTACGATTGAATTCTGGTTTCTGAGTTCAGAATTCTGAGTGCTGAATTTGGAGTTCTGAGCTGTGTTTTATCTCTGAATTCTGAGTTCTGAGTTCTGAATTCCAAGTTCTGAGGTGTGAGTTCGAATTTTAATTTCTTTGTTTTGATTTCTCAGTTCTAAATTCAGTGTGGAGCTGAATTGTAATTTCTGATTTCAGAATTCTGAGTTCTGGGTTCTGAACTCTGGTTTCTGAATTACGAGTTCTGTGTTCTGAATTCTGAGTTCTGGGTTCTGAATTCTGAGTTCTGAGTTACGAGATCTATGTTCAGAATTTGAATTTTGCATTTTTAGTTCTGAGTTTTAAGATCTGAATTCTGAATTGCTAGTTCTGAATCCTGACATTGGAGTCCTGAATTCTGAGTTATTAGTTCTGAGCTCGGAATTCCGAGTGGAATTCTAAATTCTGAGTTCTGAATTCTCAGGTAGGAGCTCTGAAATCTGAGCTGTGAGTTCTAAGTCTGAATTCTGAGTTTTGAGTTCTGAGTCCTGAATTCTGTGTTGTGCTGAGTTGTGAATTCTGAGTACTGATGAGGTCTGAATTCAGAATTCTGAGTTCTGAATTGCGAGTTCTGAGTTCTGAATTCTGAGTATGAGTTCTGAGTACTGAATCCCAAGTTCTGTGTTCAGAAATCAGAATTCTGAATTCCTAGTCCTGAAAGCTGAGTTCTGAACTCTGCATTCTGAGATCTAATTTTGAATTCTGATCTCTGAGCTCAGAATTCTGAGTTTTGAATTTGCATTTCTGAGCTGTGAGTTTTATTTCTGAATTCTGAGTTCTGA
The DNA here is from genome assembly GCF_030435755.1 of Ochotona princeps. Classification (NCBI taxonomy): domain Eukaryota; kingdom Metazoa; phylum Chordata; class Mammalia; order Lagomorpha; family Ochotonidae; genus Ochotona; species Ochotona princeps. The sequence continues at coordinate 202,214 of NW_026701725.1, forward strand.
GTTCTGAATTCTGAATTCCAAATTCTGAGTTCTGAATTCCGAATTCTGAGGTGTGCGTTCTAATTTTAATTTCTTTGTTTTGAGTTCTGAGTTCTGAATTCAGTGTGGAGCTGAATTGTAATTTCTGGTTTCAGAATTCTGAGTTCTGGGTTCTGAATTCTGATTTCTGAATTACGAGTTCTGGGTTCTGAATTCTGAGTTCTGTGTTCAGATTTGAATTCTGAATTGTTAGTTCTGAGTTTTAAGATCTGAATTCTGAATTGCTAGTTCTAAATCCTGAATTCTGAGTTATTAGTTCTGAGCTCTGAATTCCGAGTGGAATTCTAAATTCTGAGTTCTGAGTTCTGAATTCTGAGTTGTGAGTTCTAAGTCTGAATTCTGAGTTTTGAGTTCCGAGTCCTGAATTCTTTGTTGTTCTGAGTTGTGAAATCTGAGTTCTGAGGAGGTCTGAGAGCTAAAATCTGAACTCAGAATTCTGAGTTCTGAATTAAGAGTTCTGAGTTCTGAATTCTGAGTATGAGCTTTGAGTTCTGAATTCTAAGTTCTGAAGTGTGATTTCAAAATTCTAAGTTCTATGTTCAGAATTCAGAATTCAGAATTCAGAAATCCTAGTTATGAGTTCTGAACACTGCATTCTGAGTTCTACGATTGAATTCTGGTTTCTGAGTTCAGAATTCTGAGTGCTGAATTTGGAGTTCTGAGCTGTGTTTTATCTCAGAATTCTGAGTTCTGAGTTCTGAATTCCAAATTCTGAGGTGTGAGTTCGAATTTTAATTTCTTTGTTTTGATTTCTCAATTCTAAATTCAGTGTGGAGCTGAATTGTAATTTCTGATTTCAGAATTCTGAGTTCTGGGTTCTGAACTCTGGTTTCTGAATTCTGAGTTCTGTGTTCTGAATTCGGAGTTCTGGGTTCTGAATTCTGAGTTCTGAGTTACGAGTTCTATGTTCAGAATTTGAATTTTGCATTGTTAGTTCTGAGTTTTAAGATCTGAATTCTGAATTGCTAGTTCTGAATCCTGACATCCGAGTCCTGAATTCTGAGTTATTAGTTCTGAGCTCTGAATTCCGAGTGGAATTCTAAATTCTGAGTTCTGAATTCTCAGGTAGGAGCTCTGAAATCTGAGCTGTGATTTCTAAGTCTGAATTCTGAGTTTTGAGTTCTGAGTCCTGAATTCTGTGTTGTGCTGAGTTGTGAATTCTGAGTACTGATGAGGTCTGAATTCAGAATTCTGAGTTCTGAATTGCGAGTTCTGAGTTCTGAATTCTGAGTATGAGTTCTGAGTACTGAATCCCAAGTTCTGTGTTCAGAATTCAGAATTCTGAATTCCTAGTCCTGAGAGCTGAGTTCTGAACTCTGCATTCTGAGATCTAATTTTGAATTCTGATCTCTGAGCTCAGAATTCTGAGTTTTGAATTTGCATTTCTGAGCTGTGAGTTTTATTTCTGAATTCTGAGTTCTGAGTTCTGAATTCTGAATTCCAAATTCTGAGTTCTGAATTCCGAATTCTGAGGTGTGCGTTCTAATTTTAATTTTTTTTTTTTTTTGAGTTCTGAGTTCTGAATTCAGTGTGGAGCTGAATTGTAATTTCTGGTTTCAGAATTCTGAGTTCTGGGTTCTGAATTCTGATTTCTGAATTACGAGTTCTGGGTTCTGAATTCTGAGTTCTGTGTTCAGATTTGAATTCTGAATTGTTAGTTCTGAGTTTTAAGATCTGAATTCTGAATTGCTAGTTCTAAATCCTGAACTCTGAGTCCTGAATTCTGAGTTATTAGTTCTGAGCTCTGAATTCCACGTGAATTTTAAATTCTGAGTTCTGAGTTCTGAATTCTGAGCTGTGAGTTCTAAGTCTGAATTCTGAGTTTTGCGTTCTGAGTCCTGAATTCTGTGTTGTTCTGAGTTGTGAAATCTGAGTTCTGAGGAGGTCTGAGTGCTAAGATCTGATTTCAGAATTCTGAGTTCTGAATTAAGAGTTCTGTGTTCTGAATTCTGAGTATGAGTTTTGAGTACTGAATTCCAAGGTTTGTGTTCAGAATTCAGAATTCAGCATTCCTAGTTCTGAGTTCTGAGTTCTGAACTCTGTATTCTGGGTTCTAATTTTGATTACTGATTTCTGAGCTCAGTATTCTGAGTTTTCAATTTAGAGTTCTGAGCTGTGAGTTTTATCTCTGAATCCTGAGTTCTGAATTCTGAATTCTTAGCTGAATTCTGAGTTCTGAGTTCTGAATTCCGAATACTGAGTCCTGAATTCTGAATTCTGAGTATGAGTTTTGAGCTCTGAATTCCGAATTCAGAGGTGTGAGTTCGAATTTTAATTTCTTTGTTTTGAGTTCTGAATTCTGAATTCTAGTTCTGAATTATGAGTTCATGTTCTGAATTCTGAGTTCTGTGTTCAGAATTTAATTCTGAATTGTTAGTTCTGAGTTTGAAGATCTGAATTCTGAATTGCTAGTTCTGAATTCTGAACTCTGAGCCCTAATTCTGAGTTATTAGTTCTGAGCTCTGAATTCCGAGTGTAATTCTGAAATCTGAGGTCTGAGTTTTAAGATCGGAGCTGTGAGTTCTAAGTCTGAATTCTGAGTTTTGTGTTCTGAGTTGTGAATTCTGTCTTGTGCTGAGTTGTGAAATCTGAGTTCTGAGGAGGTCTGAGTTCTAAGATCTGAATTCAGAATTCTGAGTTCTGAATTGCGAGTTCTGAGGTGTGAGTTTGAATTTGAATTTCTTTGCTTTGAGTCCTGAGTTCTGAATTCAGTGTGGAGCTGAATTATAATTTCTGATTTCAGAATTGTGAGTTCTGGGTTCTGAATTCTGATTTTTGAATATTGAGTTCTGTGTTCTGAATTCTGAGTTCTGTGTTCAGATTTGAATTCTGAATTGTTAGTTCTGAGTTTTAAGATCTGAATTCTGAATTTCTAGTTCTAAATCGTGAACTCTGAGTCATGAATTCTGAGTTACTAGTTCTGAGCTCTGATTTCCGAGTGGAATTCTAAATTCTGAGTTCTGAGTTCTGAATTCTGAGTTCTGAAATCTGAGCTGTGAGTTCTAAGTCTGAATTCTGAGTTTTCAGATCTGATTCCTGAATTCTGCGTTGTTCTGAGTTGTGAAATCTGAGTTCTGAGGAGGTCTGAGTGCTAAGATCTGAATTCAGAATTCTGAGTTCTGAATTGCGAGTTCTGAGTTCTGAATTCTGAGTATGGGTTTTGAGTTCGATATTCTATTTTCTGAGTGACTTAGAATTTCGAACTTCTGTGTTCAGAATTCAGAATTCAGAATTCAGAAATCCTAGTTATGAGTTCTGAACACTGCATTCTGAGTTCTAATATTGAATTCTCGTGTCTGAGTTCAGAATTCTGAGTGCTGAATTTGGAGTTCTGAGGTGTGAGATTTATCTCTGAATTCAGAATTCTGAGTTCTGAATTCTGAGTATGGGTTTTGAGTTCTGAATTCTAAGTTCTGAATGAGTTAGAATTTCGAAGTTCTGAGTTCAGAATTCAGAGTTCTGAATTCCTAGTTCTGAGTCCTGAATTCTTTGTTGTGCTGAGTTGTGAATTCTGAGTTCTGACGAGGTCTGAGTTCTAAGATCTGAATTCAGAAATCTGATTTCTGAATTGCAAGTTCTGAGTTCTGAATTCTGAGTATGAGTTGTGAGTTCTGAATTCTAAGTTCTGAGGTAGGAGTTCTGAATTCTGAGCTGTGAGTTCTAAGTCTGAATTCTGAGTTTTGAGTTCTGAGTCCTGAATTCTGTGTTGTTCTGAGTTGTGAAATCTGAGTTCTGAGGAGGTCTGAGTGCTAAGATCTGATTTCAGAATTCTGAGTTCTGAATTAAGAGTTCTGTGTTCTGAATTCTGAGTATGAGTTTTGAGTACTGAATTCCAAGGTTTGTGTTCAGAATTCAGAATTCAGCATTCCTAGTTCTGAGTTCTGAGTTCTGAACTCTGTATTCTGGGTTCTAATTTTGATTACTGATTTCTGAGCTCAGTATTCTGAGTTTTCAATTTAGAGTTCTGAGCTGTGAGTTTTATCTCTGAATCCTGAGTTCTGAATTCTGAATTCTTAGCTGAATTCTGAGTTCTGAGTTCTGAATGCCGAATACTGAGTCCTGAATTCTGAATTCTGAGTATGAGTTTTGAGCTCTGAATTCCGAATTCAGAGGTGTGAGTTCGAATTTTAATTTCTTTGTTTTGAGTTCTGAATTCTGAATTCTAGTTCTGAATTATGAGTTCATGTTCTGAATTCTGAGTTCTGTGTTCAGAATTTAATTCTGAATTGTTAGTTCTGAGTTTGAAGATCTGAATTCTGAATTGCTAGTTCTGAATTCTGAACTCTGAGCCCTAATTCTGAGTTATTAGTTCTGAGCTCTGAATTCTGAGTGTAATTCTGACATCTGAGGTCTGAGTTTTAAGATCGGAGCTGTGAGTTCTAAGTCTGAATTCTGAGTTTTGTGTTCTGAGTTGTGAATTCTGTCTTGTGCTGAGTTGTGAAATCTGAGTTCTGAGGAGGTCTGAGTTCTAAGATCTGAATTCAGAATTCTGAGTTCTGAATTGCGAGTTCTGAGGTGTGAGTTTGAATTTGAATTTCTTTGCTTTGAGTCCTGAGTTCTGAATTCAGTGTGGAGCTGAATTATAATTTCTGATTTCAGAATTGTGAGTTCTGGGTTCTGAATTCTGATTTTTGAATATTGAGTTCTGTGTTCTGAATTCTGAGTTCTGTGTTCAGATTTGAATTCTGAATTGTTAGTTCTGAGTTTTAAGATCTGAATTCTGAATTTCTAGTTCTAAATCGTGAACTCTGAGTCATGAATTCTGAGTTACTAGTTCTTAGCTCTGATTTCCGAGTGGAATTCTAAATTCTGAGTTCTGAGTTCTGAATTCTGAGTTCTGAAATCTGAGCTGTGAGTTCTAAGTCTGAATTCTGAGTTTTCAGATCTGATTCCTGAATTCTGCGTTGCTCTGAGTTGTGAAATCTGAGTTCTGAGGAGGTCTGAGTGCTAAGATCTGAATTCAGAATTCTGAGTTCTGAATTGCGAGTTCTGAGTTCTGAATTCTGAGTATGGGTTTTGAGTTCGATATTCTATTTTCTGAGTGAGTTAGAATTTCGAACTTAAGTGTACAGAATTCAGAATTCAGAATTCAGAAATCCTAGTTATGAGTTCTGAACACTGCATTCTGAGTTCTAATATTGAATTCTCGTGTCTGAGTTCAGAATTCTGAGTGCTGAATTTGGAGTTCTGAGGTGTGAGATTTATCTCTGAATTCAGAATTCTGAGTTCTGAATTCTGAGTATGGGTTTTGAGTTCTGAATTCTAAGTTCTGAATGAGTTAGAATTTCGAAGTTCTGAGTTCAGAATTCAGAGTTCTGAATTCCTAGTTCTGAGTCCTGAATTCTTTGTTGTGCTGAGTTGTGAATTCTGAGTTCTGACGAGGTCTGAGTTCTAAGATCTGAATTCAGAAATCTGATTTCTGAATTGCAAGTTCTGAGTTCTGAATTCTGAGTATGAGTTGTGAGTTCTGAATTCTAAGTTCTGAGGTAGGAGTTCTGAATTCTGAGCTGTGAGTTCTAAGTCTGAATTCTGAGTTTTGAGTTCTGAGTCCTGAATTCTGTGTTGTTCTGAGTTGTGAAATCTGAGTTCTGAGGAGGTCTGAGTGCTAAGATCTGATTTCAGAATTCTGAGTTCTGAATTAAGAGTTTTGTGTTCTGAATTCTGAGTATGAGTTTTGAGTACTGAATTCCAAGGTTTGTGTTCAGAATTCAGAATTCAGCATTCCTAGTTCTGAGTTCTGAGTTCTGAACTCTGTATTCTGGGTTCTAATTTTGATTACTGATTTCTGATCTCAGTATTCTGAGTTTTCAATTTAGAGTTCTGAGCTGTGAGTTTTATCTCTGAATCCTGAGTTCTGAATTCTGAATTCTTAGCTGAATTCTGAGTTCTGAGTTCTGAATTCCGAATACTGAGTCCTGAATTCTGAATTCTGAGTATGAGTTTTGAGCTCTGAATTCCGAATTCAGAGGTGTGAGTTCGAATTTTAATTTCTTTGTTTTGAGTTCTGAATTCTGAATTCTAGTTCTGAATTATGAGTTCATGTTCTGAATTCTGAGTTCTGTGTTCAGAATTTAATTCTGAATTGTTAGTTCTGAGTTTGAAGATCTGAATTCTGAATTGCTAGTTCTGAATTCTGAACTCTGAGCCCTAATTCTGAGTTATTAGTTCTGAGCTCTGAATTCCGAGTGTAATTCTGAAATCTGAGGTCTGAGTTTTAAGATCGGAGCTGTGAGTTCTAAGTCTGAATTCTGAGTTTTGTGTTCTGAGTTGTGAATTCTGTCTTGTGCTGAGTTGTGAAATCTGAGTTCTGAGGAGGTCTGAGTTCTAAGATCTGAATTCAGAATTCTGAGTTCTGAATTGCGAGTTCTGAGGTGTGAGTTTGAATTTGAATTTCTTTGCTTTGAGTCCTGAGTTCTGAATTCAGTGTGGAGCTGCATTATAATTTCTGATTTCAGAATTGTGAGTTCTGGGTTCTGAATTCTGATTTTTGAATATTGAGTTCTGTGTTCTGAATTCTGAGTTCTGTGTTCAGATTTGAATTCTGAATTGTTAGTTCTGAGTTTTAAGATCTGAATTCTGAATTTCTAGTTCTAAATCGTGAACTCTGAGTCATGAATTCTGAGTTACTAGTTCTGAGCTCTGATTTCCGAGTGGAATTCTAAATTCTGAGTTCTGAGTTCTGAATTCTGAGTTCTGAAATCTGAGCTGTGAGTTCTAAGTCTGAATTCTGAGTTTTCAGATCTGATTCCTGAATTCTGCGTTGTTCTGAGTTGTGAAATCTGAGTTCTGAGGAGGTCTGAGTGCTAAGATCTGATTTCAGAATTCTGAGTTCTGAATTAAGAGTTTTGTGTTCTGAATTCTGAGTATGAGTTTTGAGTACTGAATTCCAAGGTTTGTGTTCAGAATTCAGAATTCAGCATTCCTAGTTCTGAGTTCTGAGTTCTGAACTCTGTATTCTGGGTTCTAATTTTGATTACTGATTTCTGAGCTCAGTATTCTGAGTTTTCAATTTAGAGTTCTGAGCTGTGAGTTTTATCTCTGAATCCTGAGTTCTGAATTCTGAATTCTTAGCTGAATTCTGAGTTCTGAGTTCTGAATTCCGAATACTGAGTCCTGAATTCTGAATTCTGAGTATGAGTTTTGAGCTCTGAATTCCGAATTCAGAGGTGTGAGTTCGAATTTTAATTTCTTTGTTTTGAGTTCTGAATTCTGAATTCTAGTTCTGAATTATGAGTTCATGTTCTGAATTCTGAGTTCTGTGTTCAGAATTTAATTCTGAATTGTTAGTTCTGAGTTTCAAGATCTGAATTCTGAATTGCTAGTTCTGAATTCTGAACTCTGAGCCCTAATTCTGAGTTATTAGTTCTGAGCTCTGAATTCCGAGTGTAATTCTGAAATCTGAGGTCTGAGTTTTAAGATCGGAGCTGTGAGTTCTAAGTCTGAATTCTGAGTTTTGTGTTCTGAGTTGTGAATTCTGTCTTGTGCTGAGTTGTGAAATCTGAGTTCTGAGGAGGTCTGAGTTCTAAGATCTGAATTCAGAATTCTGAGTTCTGAATTGCGAGTTCTGAGGTGTGAGTTTGAATTTGAATTTCTTTGCTTTGAGTCCTGAGTTCTGAATTCAGTGTGGAGCTGAATTATAATTTCTGATTTCAGAATTGTGAGTTCTGGGTTCTGAATTCTGATTTTTGAATATTGAGTTCTGTGTTCTGAATTCTGAGTTCTGTGTTCAGATTTGAATTCTGAATTGTTAGTTCTGAGTTTTAAGATCTGAATTCTGAATTTCTAGTTCTAAATCGTGAACTCTGAGTCATGAATTCTGAGTTATTAGTTCTGAGCTCTGATTTCCGAGTGGAATTCTAAATTCTGAGTTCTGAGTTCTGAATTCTGAGTTCTGAAATCTGAGCTGTGAGTTCTAAGTCTGAATTCTGAGTTTTCAGATCTGATTCCTGAATTCTGCGTTGTTCTGAGTTGTGAAATCTGAGTTCTGAGGAGGTCTGAGTGCTAAGATCTGAATTCAGAATTCTGAGTTCTGAATTGCGAGTTCTGAGTTCTGAATTCTGAGTATGGGTTTTGAGTTCGATATTCTATTTTCTGAGTGACTTAGAATTTCGAACTTCTGCGTTCAGAATTCAGAATTCAGAATTCAGAAATCCTAGTTATGAGTTCTGAACACTGCATTCTGAGTTCTAATATTGAATTCTCGTGTCTGAGTTCAGAATTCTGAGTGCTGAATTTGGAGTTCTGAGGTGTGAGATTTATCTCTGAATTCAGAATTCTGAGTTCTGAATTCTGAGTATGGGTTTTGTGTTCTGAATTCTAAGTTCTGAATGAGTTAGAATTTCGAAGTTCTGAGTTCAGAATTCAGAGTTCTGAATTCCTAGTTCTGAGTCCTGAATTCTTTGTTGTGCTGAGTTGTGAATTCTGAGTTCTGACGAGGTCTGAGTTCTAAGATCTGAATTCAGAAATCTGATTTCTGAATTGCAAGTTCTGAGTTCTGAATTCTGAGTATGAGTTGTGAGTTCTGAATTCTAAGTTCTGAGGTAGGAGTTCTGAATTCTGAGCTGTGAGTTCTAAGTCTGAATTCTGAGTTTTGAGTTCTGAGTCCTGAATTCTGTGTTGTTCTGAGTTGTGAAATCTGAGTTCTGAGGAGGTCTGAGTGCTAAGATCTGATTTCAGAATTCTGAGTTCTGAATTAAGAGTTCTGTGTTCTGAATTCTGAGTATGAGTTTTGAGTACTGAATTCCAAGGTTTGTGTTCAGAATTCAGAATTCAGCATTCCTAGTTCTGAGTTCTGAGTTCTGAACTCTGTATTCTGGGTTCTAATTCTGATTACTGATTTCTGAGCTCAGTATTCTGAGTTTTCAATTTAGAGTTCTGAGCTGTGAGTTTTATCTCTGAATCCTGAGTTCTGAATTCTGAATTCTTAGCTGAATTCTGAGTTCTGAGTTCTGAATGCCGAATACTGAGTCCTGAATTCTGAATTCTGAGTATGAGTTTTGAGCTCTGAATTCCGAATTCAGAGGTGTGAGTTCGAATTTTAATTTCTTTGTTTTGAGTTCTGAATTCTGAATTCTAGTTCTGAATTATGAGTTCATGTTCTGAATTCTGAGTTCTGTGTTCAGAATTTAATTCTGAATTGTTAGTTCTGAGTTTGAAGATCTGAATTCTGAATTGCTAGTTCTGAATTCTGAACTCTGAGCCCTAATTCTGAGTTATTAGTTCTGAGCTCTGAATTCCGAGTGTAATTCTGAAATCTGAGGTCTGAGTTTTAAGATCGGAGCTGTGAGTTCTAAGTCTGAATTCTGAGTTTTGTGTTCTGAGTTGTGAATTCTGTCTTGTGCTGAGTTGTGAAATCTGAGTTCTGAGGAGGTCTGAGTTCTAAGATCTGAATTCAGAATTCTGAGTTCTGAATTGCGAGTTCTGAATTGTGAGTTTGAATTTGAATTTCTTTGCTTTGAGTCCTGAGTTCTGAATTCAGTGTGGAGCTGAATTATAATTTCTGATTTCAGAATTGTGAGTTCTGGGTTCTGAATTCTGATTTTTGAATATTGAGTTCTGTGTTCTGAATTCTGAGTTCTGTGTTCAGATTTGAATTCTGAATTGTTAGTTCTGAGTTTTAAGATCTGAATTCTGAATTTCTAGTTCTAAATCGTGAACTCTGAGTCATGAATTCTGAGTTACTAGTTCTGAGCTCTGATTTCCGAGTGGAATTCTAAATTCTGAGTTCTGAGTTCTGAATTCTGAGTTTTGAAATCTGAGCTGTGAGTTCTAAGTCTGAATTCTGAGTTTTCAGATCTGATTCCTGAATTCTGCGTTGTTCTGAGTTGTGAAATCTGAGTTCTGAGGAGGTCTGAGTGCTAAGATCTGAATTCAGAATTCTGAGTTCTGAATTGCGAGTTCTGAGTTCTGAATTCTGAGTATGGGTTTTGAGTTCGATATTCTATTTTCTGAGTGACTTAGAATTTCGAACTTCTGCGTTCAGAATTCAGAATTCAGAATTCAGAAATCCTAGTTATGAGTTCTGAACACTGCATTCTGAGTTCTAATATTGAATTCTCGTGTCTGAGTTCAGAATTCTGAGTGCTGAATTTGGAGTTCTGAGGTGTGAGATTTATCTCTGAATTCAGAATTCTGAGTTCTCAATTCTGAGTATGGGTTTTGTGTTCTGAATTCTAAGTTCTGAATGAGTTAGAATTTCGAAGTTCTGAGTTCAGAATTCAGAGTTCTGAATTCCTAGTTCTGAGTCCTGAATTCTTTGTTGTGCTGAGTTGTGAATTCTGAGTTCTGACGAGGTCTGAGTTCTAAGATCTGAATTCAGAAATCTGATTTCTGAATTGCAAGTTCTGAGTTCTGAATTCTGAGTATGAGTTGTGAGTTCTGAATTCTAAGTTCTGAGGTAGGAGTTCTGAATTCTGAGCTGTGAGTTCTAAGTCTGAATTCTGAGTTTTGAGTTCTGAGTCCTGAATTCTGTGTTGTTCTGAGTTGTGAAATCTGAGTTCTGAGGAGGTCTGAGTGCTAAGATCTGATTTCAGAATTCTGAGTTCTGAATTAAGAGTTCTGTGTTCTGAATTCTGAGTATGAGTTTTGAGTACTGAATTCCAAGGTTTGTGTTCAGAATTCAGAATTCAGCATTCCTAGTTCTGAGTTCTGAGTTCTGAACTCTGTATTCTGGGTTCTAATTCTGATTACTGATTTCTGAGCTCAGTATTCTGAGTTTTCAATTTAGAGTTCTGAGCTGTGAGTTTTATCTCTGAATCCTGAGTTCTGAATTCTGAATTCTTAGCTGAATTCTGAGTTCTGAGTTCTGAATGCCGAATACTGAGTCCTGAATTCTGAATTCTGAGTATGAGTTTTGAGCTCTGAATTCCGAATTCAGAGGTGTGAGTTCGAATTTTAATTTCTTTGTTTTGAGTTCTGAATTCTGAATTCTAGTTCTGAATTATGAGTTCATGTTCTGAATTCTGAGTTCTGTGTTCAGAATTTAATTCTGAATTGTTAGTTCTGAGTTTGAAGATCTGAATTCTGAATTGCTAGTTCTGAATTCTGAACTCTGAGCCCTAATTCTGAGTTATTAGTTCTGAGCTCTGAATTCCGAGTGTAATTCTGAAATCTGAGGTCTGAGTTTTAAGATCGGAGCTGTGAGTTCTAAGTCTGAATTCTGAGTTTTGTGTTCTGAGTTGTGAATTCTGTCTTGTGCTGAGTTGTGAAATCTGAGTTCTGAGGAGGTCTGAGTTCTAAGATCTGAATTCAGAATTCTGAGTTCTGAATTGCGAGTTCTGAATTGTGAGTTTGAATTTGAATTTCTTTGCTTTGAGTCCTGAGTTCTGAATTCAGTGTGGAGCTGAATTATAATTTCTGATTTCAGAATTGTGAGTTCTGGGTTCTGAATTCTGATTTTTGAATATTGAGTTCTGTGTTCTGAATTCTGAGTTCTGTGTTCAGATTTGAATTCTGAATTGTTAGTTCTGAGTTTTAAGATCTGAATTCTGAATTTCTAGTTCTAAATCGTGAACTCTGAGTCATGAATTCTGAGTTACTAGTTCTGAGCTCTGATTTCCGAGTGGAATTCTAAATTCTGAGTTCTGAGTTCTGAATTCTGAGTTTTGAAATCTGAGCTGTGAGTTCTAAGTCTGAATTCTGAGTTTTCAGATCTGATTCCTGAATTCTGCGTTGTTCTGAGTTGTGAAATCTGAGTTCTGAGGAGGTCTGAGTGCTAAGATCTGAATTCAGAATTCTGAGTTCTGAATTGCGAGTTCTGAGTTCTGAATTCTGAGTATGGGTTTTGAGTTCGATATTCTATTTTCTGAGTGACTTAGAATTTCGAACTTCTGTGTTCAGAATTCAGAATTCAGAATTCAGAAATCCTAGTTATGAGTTCTGAACACTGCATTCTGAGTTCTAATATTGAATTCTCGTGTCTGAGTTCAGAATTCTGAGTGCTGAATTTGGAGTTCTGAGGTGTGAGATTTATCTCTGAATTCAGAATTCTGAGTTCTGAATTCTGAGTATGGGTTTTGAGTTCTGAATTCTAAGTTCTGAATGAGTTAGAATTTCGAAGTTCTGAGTTCAGAATTCAGAGTTCTGAATTCCTAGTTCTGAGTCCTGAATTCTTTGTTGTGCTGAGTTGTGAATTCTGAGTTCTGACGAGGTCTGAGTTCTAAGATCTGAATTCAGAAATCTGATTTCTGAATTGCAAGTTCTGAGTTCTGAATTCTGAGTATGAGTTGTGAGTTCTGAATTCTAAGTTCTGAGGTAGGAGTTCTGAATTCTGAGCTGTGAGTTCTAAGTCTGAATTCTGAGTTTTGAGTTCTGAGTCCTGAATTCTGTGTTGTTCTGAGTTGTGAAATCTGAGTTCTGAGGAGGTCTGAGTGCTAAGATCTGATTTCAGAATTCTGAGTTCTGAATTAAGAGTTCTGTGTTCTGAATTCTGAGTATGAGTTTTGAGTACTGAATTCCAAGGTTTGTGTTCAGAATTCAGAATTCAGCATTCCTAGTTCTGAGTTCTGAGTTCTGAACTCTGTATTCTGGGTTCTAATTTTGATTACTGATTTCTGATCTCAGTATTCTGAGTTTTCAATTTAGAGTTCTGAGCTGTGAGTTTTATCTCTGAATCCTGAGTTCTGAATTCTGAATTCTTAGCTGAATTCTGAGTTCTGAGTTCTGAATGCCGAATACTGAGTCCTGAATTCTGAATTCTGAGTATGAGTTTTGAGCTCTGAATTCCGAATTCAGAGGTGTGAGTTCGAATTTTAATTTCTTTGTTTTGAGTTCTGAATTCTGAATTCTAGTTCTGAATTATGAGTTCATGTTCTGAATTCTGAGTTCTGTGTTCAGAATTTAATTCTGAATTGTTAGTTCTGAGTTTGAAGATCTGAATTCTGAATTGCTAGTTCTGAATTCTGAACTCTGAGCCCTAATTCTGAGTTATTAGTTCTGAGCTCTGAATTCTGAGTGTAATTCTGAAATCTGAGGTCTGAGTTTTAAGATCGGAGCTGTGAGTTCTAAGTCTGAATTCTGAGTTTTGTGTTCTGAGTTGTGAATTCTGTCTTGTGCTGAGTTGTGAAATCTGAGTTCTGAGGAGGTCTGAGTTCTAAGATCTGAATTCAGAATTCTGAGTTCTGAATTGCGAGTTCTGAGGTGTGAGTTTGAATTTGAATTTCTTTGCTTTGAGTCCTGAGTTCTGAATTCAGTGTGGAGCTGAATTATAATTTCTGATTTCAGAATTGTGAGTTCTGGGTTCTGAATTCTGATTTTTGAATATTGAGTTCTGTGTTCTGAATTCTGAGTTCTGTGTTCAGATTTGAATTCTGAATTGTTAGTTCTGAGTTTTAAGATCTGAATTCTGAATTTCTAGTTCTAAATCGTGAACTCTGAGTCATGAATTCTGAGTTACTAGTTCTGAGCTCTGATTTCCGAGTGGAATTCTAAATTCTGAGTTCTGAGTTCTGAATTCTGAGTTTTGAAATCTGAGCTGTGAGTTCTAAGTCTGAATTCTGAGTTTTCAGATCTGATTCCTGAATTCTGCGTTGTTCTGAGTTGTGAAATCTGAGTTCTGAGGAGGTCTGAGTGCTAAGATCTGAATTCAGAATTCTGAGTTCTGAATTGCGAGTTCTGAGTTCTGAATTCTGAGTATGGGTTTTGAGTTCGATATTCTATTTTCTGAGTGACTTAGAATTTCGAACTTCTGTGTTCAGAATTCAGAATTCAAAATTCAGAAATCCTAGTTATGAGTTCTGAACACTGCATTCTGAGTTCTAATATTGAATTCTCGTGTCTGAGTTCAGAATTCTGAGTGCTGAATTTGGAGTTCTGAGGTGTGAGATTTATCTCTGAATTCAGAATTCTGAGTTCTGAATTCTGAGTATGGGTTTTGAGTTCTGAATTCTAAGTTCTGAATGAGTTAGAATTTCGAAGTTCTGAGTTCAGAATTCAGAGTTCTGAATTCCTAGTTCTGAGTCCTGAATTCTTTGTTGCGCTGAGTTGTGAATTCTGAGTTCTGACGAGGTCTGAGTTCTAAGATCTGAATTCAGAAATCTGATTTCTGAATTGCAAGTTCTGAGTTCTGAATTCTGAGTATGAGTTGTGAGTTCTGAATTCTAAGTTCTGAGGTAGGAGTTCTGAATTCTGAGCTGTGAGTTCTAAGTCTGAATTCTGAGTTTTGAGTTCTGAGTCCTGAATTCTGTGTTGTTCTGAGTTGTGAAATCTGAGTTCTGAGGAGGTCTGAGTGCTAAGATCTGATTTCAGAATTCTGAGTTCTGAATTAAGAGTTCTGTGTTCTGAATTCTGAGTATGGGTTTTGAGTTCGATATTCTATTTTCTGAGTGAGTTAGAATTTCGAACTTAAGTGTTCAGAATTCAGAATTCAGAATTCAGAAATCCTAGTTATGAGTTCTGAACACTGCATTCTGAGTTCTAATATTGAATTCTCGTGTCTGAGTTCAGAATTCTGAGTGCTGAATTTGGAGTTCTGAGGTGTGAGATTTATCTCTGAATTCAGAATTCTGAGTTCTGAATTGCGAGTTCTGAGTTCTGAATTCTGAGTATGGGTTTTGAGTTCTGAATTCTAACTTCTGAATGAGTTAGAATTTCGAAGTTCTGAGTTCAGAATTCAGAATTCTGAATTCCTAGTTCTGAGTCCTGAATTCTTTGTTGTGCTGAGTTGTGAATTCTGAGTTCTGACGAGGTCTGAGTTCTAAGATCTGAATTCAGAAATCTGATTTCTGAATTGCGAGTTCTGAGTTCTGAAATCTGAGTATGAGTTTTGAGTTCTGAATTCTAAGTTCTGAGGTGTGAGTTCGAAATTCTAACTTCTATGTTCAGAATTCAGATTTCAGAATTCAGAAATGCTACTTATGAGTTCTGAACACTGCATTCTGAGTTGTAATTTTGAAATCTGATCTCTGAGCTCAGAATTCTGAGTTTTGAATTTGCAGTTCTGAGCTGTAAGTTTTATCTCTGAATTCCGAATTCTGAGTTCTGACCTCTGAATTCCAAATTCTGAGTTCTGAATTCTGAATTCTGTTGTGTGTGTTCTAGTTTAAATTTCTATGTTTTGAGGTCTGAGTTCTGAATTCAGTGTGGAGCTGAATTGTAATTTCTGATTTCAGAATTCTGAGTTCTGGGTTCTGAATTCTGAGTTCCGAATTACGTGTTCTGTGTTCTGAATTCTGAGTTCTGTGTTCAGATTTGAATTCTGAATTTTTAGTTATGAGTTTTAAGATCTGAATTCTGAATTTCTAGTTCTGAATCCTGAACTCTGAGTTATTAGTTCTGAGCTCTGATTTCTGAGTGGAATTCTAAATTCTGAGTTCGAGTTCTGAATTCTGAGCTGTGAGTTGTAAGTTTGAATTCTGACTTTTGAGTTCTGAGTTCTTAATTCTGTGTTGTTCTGAGCTGTGAAATCTGAGTTCTGAGGAGGTCTGAGTGCTAAGATCTGAATTCAGAATTCTGAGTTCTGAATTTCGAGTTCTGAGTTCTGAATTCTGAGTATGGGTTTTGAGTTCGATATTCTATTTTCTGAGTGACTTAGAATTTCGAACTTAAGTGTTCAGAATTCAGAATTCAAAATTCAGAAATCCTAGTTATGAGTTCTGAACACTGCATTCTGAGTTCTAATATTGAATTCTCGTGTCTGAGTTCAGAATTCTGAGTGCTGAATTTGGAGTTCTGAGGTGTGAGATTTATCTCTGAATTCAGAATTCTGAGTTCTGAATTGCGAGTTCTGAGTTCTGAATTCTGAGTATGGGTTTTGAGTTCTGAATTCTAAGTTCTGAATGAGTTAGAATTTCGAAGTTCTGAGTTCAGAATTCAGAATTCTGAATTCCTAGTTCTGAGTCCTGAATTCTTTGTTGTGCTGAGTTGTGAATTCTGAGTTCTGACGAAGTCTGAGTTCTAAGATCTGAATTCAGAAATCTGATTTCTGAATTGCGAGTTCTGAGTTCTGAAATCTGAGTATGAGTTTTGAGTTCTGAATTCTAAGTTCTGAGGTGTGAGTCGAAATTCTAACTTCTATGTTCAGAATTCAGAATTCAGAATTCAGAAATCCTACTTATGAGTTCTGAACACTGCTTTCTGAGTTGTAATTTTGAAATCTGATCTCTGAGCTCAGAATTCTGAGTTTTGAATTTGCAGTTCTGAGCTGTGAGTTTTATCTCTGAATTCCGAATTCTGAGTTCTGACTTCTGAATTCCAAATTCTGAGTTCTGAATTCTGAATTCTGTTGTGTGTGTTCTAGTTTAAATTTCTATGTTTTGAGGTCTGAGTTCTGAATTCAGTGTGGAGCTGAATTGTAATTTCTGATTTCAGAATTCTGAGTTCTGTGTTCTGAATTCTGAGTTCTGTGTTCAGATTTGAATTCTGAATTTTTAGTTATGAGTTTTAAGATCTGAATTCTGAATTTCTAGTTCTGAATCCTGAACTCTGAGTTATTAGTTCTGAGCTCTGATTTCTGAGTGGAATTCTAAATTCTGAGTTCGAATTCTGAATTCTGAGCTGTGAGTTGTCAGTTTGAATTCTGACTTTTGAGTTCTGAGTTCTTAATTCTGTGTTGTTCTGAGCTGTGAAATCTGAGTTCTGACGAGGTCTGAGTGCTAAGATCTGAATTCAGAAATCTGAGTTCTGAATTGCGAGTTCTGAGTTCTGAGTTCTGAGTATGGGTTTTGAGTTCTGAATTCTAAGTTGTGAGTGACTTAGAATTTCGAAGTTCTGTGTTCAGAATTTAGAATACAGAATTTCTACTTCTGAGTCCTGAATTCTTTGTTGTGTTGAGTTGTGAAATCTGAGTTGTGAGGAGGTCTGAGTTCTAAGATCTGAATTCAGAAATCTGAGTTCTGAATTGTGAGTTCTGAGTTCTGAATTCTGAGTATGAGTTTTGAGTTCTGAATTCGGAATTCAGAGGTGTGAGTTCGAATTTTAATTTCTTTATTTTGAGTTCTGTGTTCTCAATTCTGAGTTCTGTGTTCAGAATTTGAATTCTGAATTGTTAGTTCTGAGTTTTAAGATCTGAATTCTGAATTGCTAGTTCTGAATCCTGAACTCTGAGTCCTGAATTCTGAGTTATTAGTTCTGAGCTCTGAATTCCGAGTAGAATTCTAAATTCTGAGTCCTGGATTCTGAGTTCTGAGTTCTGAATTCTAAGCTGTGAGTTCTAAGTCTGAATTCTGAGTTTTGAGTTCTGAGTCCTGAATTCTGTGTTGTGCTGAGTTGTGAAATCTGAGTTCTGAGGAGGTCTGAGTTCTAAGATCCGAATTCAGAATTCTGAGTTCTGAATTGCGAGTTCTGAGTTCTGAATTCTGAGTATGAGTTTTGAGTACTGAATCCCAAGTTCTGTGTTTAGAATTCAGAATTCTGAATTCCTAGATCTGAGATCTGAGTTCTGAACTCTGAGTTCCAAGTTCTGATTTTGAATTCTGATCTCTGAGCTCAGAATTCTGAGGTTTGAATTTGGAATTCGGAGCTGTGAGTTTTATCTCTGAATTCTGAATTTTGAGTTCTGAATTCTTACCTGAATTCTGAGTTTTGAGTTATGAATTCTGAGCTGAATTTTGAATTCTGAGTATGAGCTTTGAGCTCTGAATTCCAAATTCTGATGTGTGAGTTCAAATTTTAATTTCTTTGTTTTCAGTTCTGAGTTCTGAATTCAGTATGGAGCTGAATTGTAATTTCTGATTTCAGAATTCTGAGTTCTGGGTTCTGAATTCTGAGTTCTGAATTATGAGTTCTGTGTTCTGAATTCTGAGTTCTGTGTTCAGATTTGAAATCTGAATTTTTAGTTCTGAGTTTTAAGATCTGAATTCTGAATTTCTAGTTCTAAATCCTGAACTCTGAGTCCTGAATTCTGAGCTATTAGTTCTGAGCTCTGAATTCCGAGTGGAATTCTAAATTCTGAGTTCTGAGTTCTGAATTCTGAGTATGAGTTTTGAGTTCTGAATTCGGAATTCAGAGGTGTGAGTTCGAATTTTAATTTCTTTATTTTGAGTTCTGTGTTCTCAATTCTGAGTTCTGTGTTCAGAATTTGAATTCTGAATTGTTAGTTCTGAGTTTTAAGATCTGAATTCTGAATTGCTAGTTCTGAATCCTGAACTCTGAGTCCTGAATTCTGAGTTATTAGTTCTGAGCTCTGAATTCCGTGTAGAATTCTAAATTCTGAGTCCTGGATTCTGAGTTCTGAGTTCTGAATTCTAAGCTGTGAGTTCTAAGTCTGAATTCTGAGTTTTGAGTTCTGAGTCCTGAATTCTGTGTTGTGCTGAGTTGTGAAATCTGAGTTCTGAGGAGGTCTGAGTTCTAAGATCTGAATTCAGAATTCTGAGTTCTGAATTGCGAGTTCTGAGTTCTGAATTCTGAGTATGAGTTTTGAGTACTGAATCCCAAGTTCTGTGTTTAGAATTCAGAATTCTGAATTCCTAGATCTGAGATCTGAGTTCTGAACTCTGAGTTCCAAGTTCTGATTTTGAATTCTGATCTCTGAGCTCAGAATTCTGAGGTTTGAATTTGGAATTCGGAGCTGTGAGTTTTATCTCTGAATTCTGAATTTTGAGTTCTGAATTCTTACCTGAATTCTGAGTTTTGAGTTATGAATTCTGAGCTGAATTCTGAATTCTGAGTATGAGCTTTGAGCTCTGAATTCCAAATTCTGAGGTGTGAGTTCAAATTTTAATTTCTTTGTTTTCAGTTCTGAGTTCTGAATTCAGTATGGAGCTGAATTGTAATTTCTGATTTCAGAATTCTGAGTTCTGGGTTCTGAATTCTGAGTTCTGAATTATGAGTTCTGTGTTCTGAATTCTGAGTTCTGTGTTCAGATTTGAAATCTGAATTTTTAGTTCTGAGTTTTAAGATCTGAATTCTGAATTTCTAGTTCTAAATCCTGAACTCTGAGACCTGAATTCTGAGTTATTAGTTCTGAGCTCTGAATTCCGAGTGGAATTCTAAATTCTGAGTTCTGAGTTCTGAATTCTGAGTTCTGAATTCTGAGTTGTGAGTTCTGAGTCCTGAATTCTGTGTTGTGCTGAGTTGTGAAATCTGAGTTCTGAGGAGGTCTGAGTTCTAAGATCTGAATTCAGAATTCTGAGTTCTGAATTGCGAGTTCTGAATTCTGAATTCTGAGTATGAGTTCTGAGTACTGAATCCCAAGTTCTATGTTCAGAATTCAGAATTCTGAATTTCTAGTTATGAGATCTGAGTTCTGAACTCTTCTCTCTGAGTTCTAATATTGAATTCTGATCTCTGAGCTCAGAATTCTGAGTGCTGAATTCGGAGTTCTGAACCATGAGTTTTATCTCTGAATTCTGAATTCTGAGTTCTGATTTCTGAATTCCAAATTCTGAGTTCTGAATTCTGAATTCTGAGGTGTGAGTTCGAATTTGAATTTCTTTGTTTTGACTTCTGACTTCTGAATTCAGTGTGAAGCTGAATTGTAATTTCTGATTTCAGAATTCTGAGTTCTGGGTTCTGAATTCTGATTTCTGAATTATGAGTTCTGGGTTCTGAATTCTGAGTTCTGTGTTCAGATTTGAATTCTGAATTCTGCATTGTTAGTTCTGAGTTTTAAGATCTGAATTCTGAATTGCTAGTTCTGAATTCTGAACTCTGAGTCCTGAATTCTGAGTTATTAGTTCTGAGCTCTGAATTCCGAGTGGAATTCTAAATTCTGAGTTCTGAATTCTGAGGTAGGAGTTCTGAAATCTGAGCTGTGAGTTCTAAGTCTGAATTCTGAGTTTTGAGTTCTGAGTACTGAATCCCAAGTTCTGTGTTTAGAATTCAAAATTCTGAATTCCTAATTCTGAGATCTGAGTTCTGAACGCTGCATTCTGAGTTCTAATTTTGAATTCTGATTTCTGAGCTCAGAATTCTGAGTTTTGAATTTGGAGTTCTGAGCTGTGAGTTTTATCTCTGAATCCAGAGTTCTGAATTCTAAATTCTTAGCTGAATTCTGAGTTCTGAGTTCTGAATTCTGAATTCAATTCTGAATTCTGAGTTCTGCATTCCGAATTCTGAGGTGTGAGTTTGAATTTGAATTTCTTTGTTTTGAGTTCTGAGTTCTGAATTCAGTATGGAGCTGAATTGTAATTTCTGATTTCAGAATTCTAAGTTCTGGGTTCTGAATTGTGAGCCTGAATTATGAGTTCATGCTCTGAATTCTGAGTTCGGTGTTCAGAATTTGAATTCAGAATTGTTAGTTCTGAGTTTTAAGAACTGAATTCTGATTTGCTAGTTCTGAATCCTGAGTTCTGAGTCCTGAATTCTGAGTTATTATTTCTGTGCTCTGAATTCCGAGTAGAATTCTGAATTCTGAGCTGTGAGTTCTAAGTCTGAATTCTGAGTTTTGAGTTCTGAGTCCTGAATACTTTGTTGTGCTGAATTGTGAAATCTGAGTTCTGAGGAGGTCTGAGTTCTAAGATCTGAATTCAGAATTCTGAGTTCTGAATTGCGAGTTCTGAGTTCTGAATTTTGAGTATGAGTTCTGAGTACTGAATCCCAAGTTCTATGTTCAGAATTCAGAATTCAGCATTTGTAGTTCTGAGTTCTGAGTTCTGAACTCTGTATTCTGGGTTCTAATTTTGATTACTGATTTCTGAGCTCAGTATTCTGAGTTTTCAATTTAGAGTTCTGAGCTGTGAGTTTTATCTCTGAATCCTGAATTCTGAATTCTGAATTCTTAGCTGAATTCTGAGTTCTGAGTTCTGAGTTATGAATTCTGAGCTGAATTTTGAATTCTGAGTATGAGTTTTGAGCTCTGAATTCCAAATTCAGAGGTGTGAGTTCAAATTTTAATTTCTTTTTTTTGAGTTCTGAATTCTGAATTCTGAGTTCTGAATTATGAGTTCATGTTCTGAATTCTGAGTTCTGTGTTCAGAATTTAATTCTGAATTGTTAGTTCTGAGTTTGAAGATCTGAATTCTGAATTGCTAGTTCTGAATTCTGAACTCTGAGCCCTAATTCTGAGTTATTAGTTCTGAGCTCTGAATTCCGAGTGTAATTCTGAAATCTGAGGTCTGAGTTTTAAGATCGGAGCTGTGAGTTCTAGGTCTGAATTCTGAGTTTTGTGTTCTGAGTTGTGAATTCTGTCTTGTGCTGAGTTGTGAAATCTGAGTTCTGAGGAGGTCTGAGTTCTAAGATCTGAATTCAGAATTCTGAGTTCTGAATTACGAGTTCTGAGGTGTGAGTTCGAATTTGAATTTCTTTGCTTTGAGTCCTGAGTTCTGAATTCAGTGTGGAGCTGAATTATAATTTCTGATTTCAGAATTCTGAGTTCTGGGTTCTGAATTCTGATTTTTGAATATTGAGTTCTGTGTTCTGAATTCTCAGTTCTGTGTTCAGATTTGAATTCTGAATTGTTAGTTCTGAGTTTTAAGATCTGAATTCTGAATTTCTAGTTCTAAATCGTGAGCTCTGAGTCATGAATTCTGAGTTACTAGTTCTTAGCTCTGATTTCCGAGTGGAATTCTAAATTCTGAGTTCTGAGTTCTGAATTCTGAGTTCTGAAATCTGAGCTGTGAGTTCTAAGTCTGAATTCTGAGTTTTCAGATCTGATTACTGAATTCTGCGTTGTTCTGAGTTGTGAAATCTGAGTTCTGAGGAGGTCTGAGTGCTAAGATCTGAATTCAGAATTCTGAGTTCTGAATTGCGAGTTCTGAGTTCTGAATTCTGAGTATGGGTTTTGAGTTCGATATTCTATTTTCTGAGTGAGTTAGAATTTCGAACTTAAGTGTTCAGAATTCAGAATTCAGAATTCAGAAATCCTAGTTATGAGTTCTGAACACTGCATTCTGAGTTCTAATATTGAATTCTCGTGTCTGAGTTCAGAATTCTGAGTGCTGAATTTGGAGTTCTGAGGTGTGAGATTTATCTCTGAATTCAGAATTCTGAGTTCTGAATTGCGAGTTCTGAGTTCTGAATTCTGAGTATGGGTTTTGAGTTCTGAATTCTAACTTCTGAATGAGTTAGAATTTCGAAGTTCTGAGTTCAGAATTCAGAATTCTGAATTCCTAGTTCTGAGTCCTGAATTCTTTGTTGTGCTGAGTTGTGAATTCTGAGTTCTGACGAAGTCTGAGTTCTAAGATCTGAATTCAGAAATCTGATTTCTGAATTACGAGTTCTGAGTTCTGATATCTGAGTATGAGTTTTGAGTTCTGAATTCTAAGTTCTGAGGTGTGAGTTCGAAATTCTAACTTCTATGTTCAGAATTCAGAATTCAGAATTCAGAAATCCTACTTATGAGTTCTGAACACTGCATTCTGAGTTGTAATTTTGAAATCTGATCTCTGAGCTCAGAATTCTGAGTTTTGAATTTGCAGTTCTGAGCTGTTTTATCTCTGAATTCCGAATTCTGAGTTCTGACTTCTGAATTCCAAATTCTGAGTTCTGAATTCTGAATTCTGTTGTGTGTGTTCTAGTTTTAATTTCTATGTTTTGAGGCCTGAGTTCTGAATTCAGTGTGGAGCAGAATTGTAATTTCTGATTTCAGAATTCTGAGTTCTGTGTTCTGAATTCTGAGTTCTGTGTTCAGATTTGAATTCTGAAATTTTAGTTATGAGTTTTAAGATCTGAATTCTGAATTTCTAGTTCTGAATCCTGAACTCTGAGTTATTAGTTCTGAGCTCTGATTTCTGAGTGGAATTCTAAATTCTGAGTTCGAGTTCTGAATTCTGAGCTGTGAGTTGTAAGTTTGAATTCTGACTTTTGAGTTCTGTGTTCTTAATTCTGTGCTGTTCTGAGCTGTGAAATCTGAGTTCTGACGAGTTCTGAGTGCTAAGATCTGAATTCAGAATTCTGAGTTCTGAATTGCGAGTTCTGAGTTCTGAATTCTGAGTATGGGTTTTCAGTTCTGAATTCTAAGTTGTGAGTGACTTAGAATTACGAAGTTCTGTGTTCAGAATTTAGAATACAGAATTTCTACTTCTGAGTCCTGAATTCTTTGTTGTGTTGAGTTGTGAAATCTGAGTTGTGAGGAGGTCTGAGTTCTAAGATCTGAATTCAGAAATCTGAGTTCTGAATTGCGAGTTCTGAGTTCTGAATTCTGAGTATGAGTTTTGAGTTCTGAATTCGGAATTCAGAGGTGTGAGTTCAAATTTTAATTTCATTATTTTGAGTTCTGTGTTCTCAATTCTGAGTTCTGTGTTCAGAATTTGAATTCTAAATTGTTAGTTCTGAGTTTTAAGATCTGAATTCTGAATTGCTAGTTCTGAATCCTGAACTCTGAGTCCTGAATTCTGAGTTATTAGTTCTGAGCTCTGAATTCCGAGTAGAATTCTAAATTCTGAGTCCTGGATTCTGAGTTCTGAGTTCTGAATTCTGAGCTGTGAGTTCTAAGTCTGATATCTGAGTTTTGAGTTCTGAATCCTGAATTCTGTGTTGTGCTGAGTTGTGAAATCTGAGTTCTGAGGAGGTCTGAGTTCTAAGTTCTGAATTCAGAATTCTGAGTTCTGAATTATGAGTTCTGAGGTGTGAGTTCGAATTTGAATTTCTTTGCTTTGAGTCCTGACTTCTGAATTCAGTGTGGAGCTGAATTATAATTTCTGATGTCAGAATTCTGAGTTCTGGGTTCTGAATTCTGATTTTTGAATATTGAGTTCTGTGTTCTGAATTCTGAGTTCTGTGTTCAGATTTGAATTCTGAATTGTTAGTTCTGAGTTTTAAGATCTGAATTCTGAATTTCTAGTTCTAAATCGTGAACTGTGAGTCATGAATTCTGAGTTACTAGTTCTGAGCTCTGATTTCCGAGTGGAATTCTAAATTCTGAGTTCTGAGCTCTGAATTCTGAGTTCTGAAATCTGAGCTGTGAGTTCTAAGTCTGAATTCTGAGTTTTCAGATCTGATTCCTGAATTCTGCGTTGTTCTGAGTTGTGAATTCTGAGTTCTGAGGAGGTCTGAGTGCTAAGATCTGAATTCAGAATTCTGAGTTCTGAATTGCGAGTTCTGAGTTCTGAATTCTGAGTATGGGTTTTGAGTTCGATATTCTATTTTCTGAGTGAGTTAGAATTTCGAACTTAAGTGTTCTGAATTCAGAATTCAGAATTCATAAATCCTAGTTATGAGTTCTGAACACTGCATTCTGAGTTCTAATATTGAATTCTCGTGTCTGAGTTCAGAATTCTGAGTGCTGAATTTGGAGTTCTGAGGTGTGAGATTTAACTCTGAATTCAGAATTCTGAGTTCTGAATTGCGAGTTCTGAGTTCTGAATTCTGAGTATGGGTTTTGAGTTCTGAATTCTAAGTTCTGAATGAGTTAGAATTTCGAAGTTCTGAGTTCAGAATTCAGAATTCTGAATTCCTAGTTCTGAGTCCTGAATTCTTTGTTGTGCTGAGTTGTGAATTCTGAGTTCTGACGAAGTCTGAGTTCTAAGATCTGAATTCAGAAATCTGATTTCTGAATTGCGAGTTCTGAGTTCTGAAATCTGAGTATGAGTTTTGAGTTCTGAATTCTAAGTTCTGAGGTGTGAGTTCGAAATTCTAACTTCTATGTTCAGAATTCAGAATTCAGAATTCAGAAATCCTACTTATGAGTTCTGAACATTGCATTCTGAGTTGTAATTTTGAATTCTGATCTCTGAGCTCAGAATTCTGAGTTTTGAATTTGCAGTTCTGAGCTGTGAGTTTTATCTTTGAATTCTGAATTCTGAGTTCTGACTTCTGAATTCCAAATTCTGAGTTCCGAATTCTGAATTCTGTTGTGTGCGTTCTAGTTTTAATTTCTATGTTTTGAGGCCTGAGTTCTGAATTCAGTGTGGAGCAGAATTGTAATTTCTGATTTCAGAATTCTGAGTTCTGGGTTCTGAATTCTGAGTTCCGAATTACATGTTCTGTGTTCTGAATTCTGAGTTCTGTGTTCAGATTTGAATTCTGAATTTTTAGTTATGAGTTTTAAGATCTGAATTCTGAATTTCTAGTTCTGAATCCTGAACTCTGAGTTATTAGTTCTGAGCTCTGATTTCTGAGTGGAATTCTAAATTCTGAGTTCGAATTCTGAATTCTGAGCTGTGAGTTGTCAGTTTGAATTCTGACTTTTGAGTTCTGAGTTCTTAATTCTGTGTTGTTCTGAGCTGTGAAATCTGAGTTCTGACGAGGTCTGAGTGCTAAGATCTGAATTCAGAATTCTGAGTTCTGAATTTCGAGTTCTGAGTTCTGAATTCTGAGTATGGGTTTTGAGTTCTGAATTCTAAGTTGTGAGTGACTTAGAATTTCGAAGTTCTGTGTTCAGAATTTAGAATACAGAATTTCTACTTCTGAGTCCTGAATTCTTTGTTGTGTTGAGTTGTGAAATCTGAGTTGTGAGGAGGTCTGAGTTCTAAGATCTGAATTCAGAAATCTGAGTTCTGAATTGTGAGTTCTGAGTTCTGAATTCTGAGTATGAGTTTTGAGTTCTGAATTCGGAATTCAGAGGTGTGAGTTCGAATTTTAATTTCTTTATTTTGAGTTCTGTGTTCTCAATTCTGAGTTCTGTGTTCAGAATTTGAATTCTGAATTGTTAGTTTTGAGTTTTAAGATCTGAATTCTGAATTGCTAGTTCTGAATCCTGAACTCTGAGTCCTGAATTCTGAGTTATTAGTTCTGAGCTCTGAATTCCGAGTAGAATTCTAAATTCTGAGTCCTGGATTCTGAGTTCTGAGTTCTGAATTCTAAGCTGTGAGTTCTAAGTCTGAATTCTGAGTTTTGAGTTCTGAGTCCTGAATTCTGTGTTGTGCTGAGTTGTGAAATCTGAGTTCTGAGGAGGTCTGAGTTCTAAGATCTGAATTCAGAATTCTGAGTTCTGAATTGCGAGTTCTGAGTTCTGAATTCTGAGTATGAGTTTTGAGTACTGAATCCCAAGTTCTGTGTTTAGAATTCAGAATTCTGAATTCCTAGATCTGAGATCTGAGTTCTGAACTCTGAGTTCCAAGTTCTGATTTTGAATTCTGATCTCTGAGCTCAGAATTCTGAGGTTTGAATTTGGAATTCGGAGCTGTGAGTTTTATCTCTGAATTCTGAATTTTGAGTTCTGAATTCTTACCTGAATTCTGAGTTTTGAGTTATGAATTCTGAGCTGAATTCTGAATTCTGAGTATGAGCTTTGAGCTCTGAATTCCAAATTCTGAGGTGTGAGTTCAAATTTTAATTTCTTTGTTTTCAGTTCTGAGTTCTGAATTCAGTATGGAGCTGAATTGTAATTTCTGATTTCAGAATTCTGAGTTCTGGGTTCTGAATTCTGAGTTCTGAATTATGAGTTCTGTGTTCTGAATTCTGAGTTCTGTGTTCAGATTTGAAATCTGAATTTTTAGTTCTGAGTTTTAAGATCTGAATTCTGAATTTCTAGTTCTAAATCCTGAACTCTGAGTCCTGAATTCTGAGTTATTAGTTCTGAGCTCTGAATTCCGAGTGGAATTCTAAATTCTGAGTTCTGAGTTCTGAATTCTGAGTTCTGAATTCTGAGTTGTGAGTTCTGAGTCCTGAATTCTGTGTTGTGCTGAGTTGTGAAATCTGAGTTCTGAGGAGGTCTGAGTTCTAAGATCTGAATTCAGAATTCTGAGTTCTGCATTGCGAGTTCTGAATTCTGAATTCTGAGTATGAGTTCTGAGTACTGAATCCCAAGTTCTATGTTCAGAATTCAGAATTCTGAATTTCTAGTTATGAGATCTGAGTTCTGAACTCTTCATTCTGAGTTCTAATATTGAATTCTGATCTCTGAGCTCAGAATTCTGAGTGCTGAATTCGGAGTTCTGAACCATGAGTTTTATCTCTGAATTCTGAATTCTGAGTTCTGATTTCTGAATTCCAAATTCTGAGTTCTGAATTCCGAATTCTGAGGTGTGAGTTCGAATTTGAATTTCTTTGTTTTGACTTCTGACTTCTGAATTCAGTGTGAAGCTGAATTGTAATTTCTGATTTCAGAATTCTGAGTTCTGGGTTCTGAATTCTGATTTCTGAATTATGAGTTCTGGGTTCTGAATTCTGAGTTCTGTGTTCAGATTTGAATTCTGAATTCTGCATTGTTAGTTCTGAGTTTTAAGATCTGAATTCTGAATTGCTAGTTCTGAATTCTGAACTCTGAGTCCTGAATTCTGAGTTATTAGTTCTGAGCTCTGAATTCCGAGTGGAATTCTAAATTCTGAGTTCTGAATTCTGAGGTAGGAGTTCTGAAATCTGAGCTGTGAGTTCTAAGTCTGAATTCTGAGTTTTGAGTTCTGAGTACTGAATCCCAAGTTCTGTGTTTAGAATTCAAAATTCTGAATTCCTAATTCTGAGATCTGAGTTCTGAACGCTGCATTCTGAGTTCTAATTTTGAATTCTGATTTCTGAGCTCAGAATTCTGAGTTTTGAATTTGGAGTTCTGAGCTGTGAGTTTTATCTCTGAATCCAGAGTTCTGAATTCTAAATTCTTAGCTGAATTCTGAGTTCTGAGTTCTGAATTCTGAATTCAATTCTGAATTCTGAGTTCTGCATTCCGAATTCTGAGGTGTGAGTTTGAATTTGAATTTCTTTGTTTTGAGTTCTGAGTTCTGAATTCAGTATGGAGCTGAATTGTAATTTCTGATTTCAGAATTCTGAGTTCTGGGTTCTGAATTGTGAGCCTGAATTATGAGTTCATGCTCTGAATTCTGAGTTCTGTGTTCAGAATTTGAATTCAGAATTGTTAGTTCTGAGTTTTAAGAACTGAATTCTGATTTGCTAGTTCTGAATCCTGAGTTCTGAGTCCTGAATTCTGAGTTATTATTTCTGTGCTCTGAATTCCGAGTAGAATTCTGAATTCTGAGCTGTGAGTTCTAAGTCTGAATTCTGAGTTTTGAGTTCTGAGTCCTGAATTCTTTGTTGTGCTGAATTGTGAAATCTGAGTTCTGAGGAGGTCTGAGTTCTAAGATCTGAATTCAGAATTCTGAGTTCTGAATTGCGAGTTCTGAGTTCTGAATTTTGAGTATGAGTTCTGAGTACTGAATCCCAAGTTCTATGTTCAGAATTCAGAATTCAGCATTTGTAGTTCTGAGTTCTGAGTTCTGAACTCTGTATTCTGGGTTCTAATTTTGATTACTGATTTCTGAGCTCAGTATTCTGAGTTTTCAAGTTAGAGTTCTGAGCTGTGAGTTTTATCTCTGAATCCTGAATTCTGAATTCTGAATTCTTAGCTGAATTCTGAGTTCTGAGTTCTGAGTTATGAATTCTGAGCTGAATTTTGAATTCTGAGTATGAGTTTTGAGCTCTGAATTCCAAATTCAGAGGTGTGAGTTCAAATTTTAATTTCTTTGTTTTGAGTTCTGAATTCTGAATTCTGAGTTCTGAATTATGAGTTCATGTTCTGAATTCTGAGTTCTGTGTTCAGAATTTAATTCTGAATTGTTAGTTCTGAGTTTGAAGATCTGAATTCTGAATTGCTAGTTCTGAATTCTGAACTCTGAGCCCTAATTCTGAGTTATTAGTTCTGAGCTCTGAATTCCGAGTGTAATTCTGAAATCTGAGGTCTGAGTTTTAAGATCGGAGCTGTGAGTTCTAGGTCTGAATTCTGAGTTTTGTGTTCTGAGTTGTGAATTCTGTCTTGTGCTGAGTTGTGAAATCTGAGTTCTGAGGAGGTCTGAGTTCTAAGATCTGAATTCAGAATTCTGAGTTCTGAATTGCGAGTTCTGAGGTGTGAGTTTGAATTTCAATTTCTTTGCTTTGAGTCCTGAGTTCTGAATTCAGTGTGGAGCTGAATTATAATTTCTGATTTCAGAATTGTGAGTTCTGGGTTCTGAATTCTGATTTTTGAATATTGAGTTCTGTGTTCTGAATTCTCAGTTCTGTGTTCAGATTTGAATTCTGAATTGTTAGTTCTGAGTTTTAAGATCTGAATTCTGAATTTCTAGTTCTAAATCGTGAGCTCTGAGTCATGAATTCTGAGTTACTAGTTCTTAGCTCTGATTTCCGAGTGGAATTCTAAATTCTGAGTTCTGAGTTCTGAATTCTGAGTTCTGAAATCTGAGCTGTGAGTTCTAAGTCTGAATTCTGAGTTTTCAGATCTGATTCCTGAATTCTGCGTTGTTCTGAGTTGTGAAATCTGAGTTCTGAGGAGGTCTGAGTGCTAAGATCTGAATTCAGAATTCTGAGTTCTGAATTGCGAGTTCTGAGTTCTGAATTCTGAGTATGGGTTTTGAGTTCGATATTCTATTTTCTGAGTGAGTTAGAATTTCGAACTTAAGTGTTCAGAATTCAGAATTCAGAAATCCTAGTTATGAGTTCTGAACACTGCATTCTGAGTTCTAATATTGAATACTCGTGTCTGAGTTCAGAATTCTGAGTGCTGAATTTGGAGTTCTGAGGTGTGAGATTTATCTCTGAATTCAGAATTCTGAGTTCTGAATTGCGAGTTCTGAGTTCTGAATTCTGAGTATGGGTTTTGAGTTCTGAATTCTAACTTCTGAATGAGTTAGAATTTCGAAGTTCTGAGTTCAGAATTCAGAATTCTGAATTCCTAGTTCTGAGTCCTGAATTCTTTGTTGTGCTGAGTTGTGAATTCTGAGTTCTGACGAGGTCTGAGTTCTAAGATCTGAATTCAGAAATCTGATTTCTGAATTGCGAGTTCTGAGTTCTGAAATCTGAGTATGAGTTTTGAGTTCTGAATTCTAAGTTCTGAGGTGTGAGTTCGAAATTCTAACTTCTATGTTCAGAATTCAGAATTCAGAATTCAGAAATCCTACTAATGAGTTCTGAACACTGCATTCTGAGTTGTAATTTTGAATTCTGATCTCTGAGTTCAGAATTCTGAGTGCTGAATTTGCAGTTCTGAGCTGTTTTATCTCTGAATTCCGAATTCTGAGTTCTGACTTCTGAATTCCAAATTCTGAGTTCTGAATTCTGAATTCTGTTGTGTGCGTTCTAGTTTTAATTTCTTTGTTTTGAGGCCTGAGTTCTGAATTCAGTGTGGAGCAGAATTGTAATTTCTGATTTCAGAATTCTGAGTTCTGTGTTCTGAATTCTGAGTTCTGTGTTCAGATTTGAATTCTGAATTTTTAGTTATGAGTTTTAAGATCTGAATTCTGAATTTCTAGTTCTGAATCCTGAACTCTGAGTTATTAGTTCTGAGCTCTGATTTCTGAGTGGAATTCTAAATTCTGAGTTCGAGTTCTGAATTCTGAGCTGTGAGTTGTAAGTTTGAATTCTGACTTTTGAGTTCTGAGTTCTTAATTCTGTGCTGTTCTGAGCTGTGAAATCTGAGTTCTGAGGAGTTCTGAGTGCTAAGATCTGAATTCAGAATTCTGAGTTCTGAATTGCGAGTTCTGAGTTCTGAATTCTGAGTATGGGTTTTCAGTTCTGAATTCTAAGTTGTGAGTGACTTAGAATTACGAAGTTCTGTGTTCAGAATTTAGAATACAGAATTTCTACTTCTGAGTCCTGAATTCTTTGTTGTGTTGAGTTGTGAAATCTGAGTTGTGAGGAGGTCTGAGTTCTAAGATCTGAATTCAGAAATCTGAGTTCTGAATTGCGAGTTCTGAGTTCTGAATTCTGAGTATGAGTTTTGAGTTCTGAATTCGGAATTCAGAGGTGTGAGTTCAAATTTTAATTTCATTATTTTGAGTTCTGTGTTCTCAATTCTGAGTTCTGTGTTCAGAATTTGAATTCTAAATTGTTAGTTCTGAGTTTTAAGATCTGAATTCTGAATTGCTAGTTGTGAATCCTGAACTCTGAGTCCTGAATTCTGAGTTATTAGTTCTGAGCTCTGAATTCCGAGTAGAATTCTAAATTCTGAGTCCTGGATTCTGAGTTCTGAGTTCTGAATTCTGAGCTGTGAGTTCTAAGTCTGAATTCTGAGTTTTGAGTTCTGAATCCTGAATTCTGTGTTGTGCTGAGTTGTGAAATCTGAGTTCTGAGGAGGTCTGAGTTCTAAGATCTGAATTCAGAATTCTGAGTTCTGAATTATGAGTTCTGAGGTGTGAGTTCGAATTTGAATTTCTTTGCTTTGAGTCCTGACTTCTGAATTCAGTGTGGAGCTGAATTATAATTTCTGATGTCAGAATTCTGAGTTCTGGGTTCTGAATTCTGATTTTTGAATATTGAGTTCTGTGTTCTGAATTCTGAGTTCTGTGTTCAGATTTGAATTCTGAATTGTTAGTTCTGAGTTTTAAGATCTGAATTCTGAATTTCTAGTTCTAAATCGTGAACTCTGAGTCATGAATTCTGAGTTACTAGTTCTGAGCTCTGATTTCCGAGTGGAATTCTAAATTCTGAGTTCTGAGCTCTGAATTCTGAGTTCTGAAATCTGAGCTGTGAGTTCTAAGTCTGAATTCTGAGTTTTCAGATCTGATTCCTGAATTCTGCGTTGTTCTGAGTTGTGAAATCTGAGTTCTGAGGAGGTCTGAGTGCTAAGATCTGAATTCAGAATTCTGAGTTCTGAATTGCGAGTTCTGAGTTCTGAATTCTGAGTATGGGTTTTGAGTTCGATATTCTATTTTCTGAGTGAGTTAGAATTTCGAACTTAAGTGTTCAGAATTCAGAATTCAGAATTCATAAATCCTAGTTATGAGTTCTGAACACTGCATTCTGAGTTCTAATATTGAATTCTCGTGTCTGAGTTCAGAATTCTGAGTGCTGAATTTGGAGTTCTGAGGTGTGAGATTTAACTCTGAATTCAGAATTCTGAGTTCTGAATTGCGAGTTCTGAGTTCTGAATTCTGAGTATGGGTTTTGAGTTCTGAATTCTAAGTTCTGAATGAGTTAGAATTTCGAAGTTCTGAGTTCAGAATTCAGAATTCTGAATTCCTAGTTCTGAGTCCTGAATTCTTTGTTGTGCTGAGTTGTGAATTCTGAGTTCTGACGAAGTCTGAGTTCTAAGATCTGAATTCAGAAATCTGATTTCTGAATTGCGAGTTCTGAGTTCTGAAATCTGAGTATGAGTTTTGAGTTCTGAATTCTAAGTTCTGAGGTGTGAGTTCGAAATTCTAACTTCTATGTTCAGAATTCAGAATTCAGAATTCAGAAATCCTACTTATGAGTTCTGAACATTGCATTCTGAGTTGTAATTTTGAATTCTGATCTCTGAGCTCAGAATTCTGAGTTTTGAATTTGCAGTTCTGAGCTGTGAGTTTTATCTTTGAATTCTGAATTCTGAGTTCTGACTTCTGAATTCCAAATTCTGAGTTCCGAATTCTGAATTCTGTTGTGTGCGTTCTAGTTTTAATTTCTATGTTTTGAGGCCTGAGTTCTGAATTCAGTGTGGAGCAGAATTGTAATTTCTGATTTCAGAATTCTGAGTTCTGGGTTCTGAATTCTGAGTTCCGAATTACATGTTCTGTGTTCTGAATTCTGAGTTCTGTGTTCAGATTTGAATTCTGAATTTTTAGTTATGAGTTTTAAGATCTGAATTCTGAATTTCTAGTTCTGAATCCTGAACTCTGAGTTATTAGTTCTGAGCTCTGATTTCTGAGTGGAATTCTAAATTCTGAGTTCGAATTCTGAATTCTGAGCTGTGAGTTGTCAGTTTGAATTCTGACTTTTGAGTTCTGAGTTCTTAATTCTGTGTTGTTCTGAGCTGTGAAATCTGAGTTCTGACGAGGTCTGAGTGCTAAGATCTGAATTCAGAAATCTGAGTTCTGAATTGCGAGTTCTGAGTTCTGAGTTCTGAGTATGGGTTTTGAGTTCTGAATTCTAAGTTGTGAGTGACTTAGAATTTCGAAGTTCTGTGTTCAGAATTTAGAATACAGAATTTCTACTTCTGAGTCCTGAATTCTTTGTTGTGTTGAGTTGTGAAATCTGAGTTGTGAGGAGGTCTGAGTTCTAAGATCTGAATTCAGAAATCTGAGTTCTGAATTGTGAGTTCTGAGTTCTGAATTCTGAGTATGAGTTTTGAGTTCTGAATTCGGAATTCAGAGGTGTGAGTTCGAATTTTAATTTCTTTATTTTGAGTTCTGTGTTCTCAATTCTGAGTTCTGTGTTCAGAATTTGAATTCTGAATTGTTAGTTCTGAGTTTTAAGATCTGAATTCTGAATTGCTAGTTCTGAATCCTGAACTCTGAGTCCTGAATTCTGAGTTATTAGTTCTGAGCTCTGAATTCCGAGTAGAATTCTAAATTCTGAGTCCTGGATTCTGAGTTCTGAGTTCTGAATTCTAAGCTGTGAGTTCTAAGTCTGAATTCTGAGTTTTGAGTTCTGAGTCCTGAATTCTGTGTTGTGCTGAGTTGTGAAATCTGAGTTCTGAGGAGGTCTGAGTTCTAAGATCCGAATTCAGAATTCTGAGTTCTGAATTGCGAGTTCTGAGTTCTGAATTCTGAGTATGAGTTTTGAGTACTGAATCCCAAGTTCTGTGTTTAGAATTCAGAATTCTGAATTCCTAGATCTGAGATCTGAGTTCTGAACTCTGAGTTCCAAGTTCTGATTTTGAATTCTGATCTCTGAGCTCAGAATTCTGAGGTTTGAATTTGGAATTCGGAGCTGTGAGTTTTATCTCTGAATTCTGAATTTTGAGTTCTGAATTCTTACCTGAATTCTGAGTTTTGAGTTATGAATTCTGAGCTGAATTTTGAATTCTGAGTATGAGCTTTGAGCTCTGAATTCCAAATTCTGATGTGTGAGTTCAAATTTTAATTTCTTTGTTTTCAGTTCTGAGTTCTGAATTCAGTATGGAGCTGAATTGTAATTTCTGATTTCAGAATTCTGAGTTCTGGGTTCTGAATTCTGAGTTCTGAATTATGAGTTCTGTGTTCTGAATTCTGAGTTCTGTGTTCAGATTTGAAATCTGAATTTTTAGTTCTGAGTTTTAAGATCTGAATTCTGAATTTCTAGTTCTAAATCCTGAACTCTGAGTCCTGAATTCTGAGCTATTAGTTCTGAGCTCTGAATTCCGAGTGGAATTCTAAATTCTGAGTTCTGAGTTCTGAATTCTGAGTATGAGTTTTGAGTTCTGAATTCGGAATTCAGAGGTGTGAGTTCGAATTTTAATTTCTTTATTTTGAGTTCTGTGTTCTCAATTCTGAGTTCTGTGTTCAGAATTTGAATTCTGAATTGTTAGTTCTGAGTTTTAAGATCTGAATTCTGAATTGCTAGTTCTGAATCCTGAACTCTGAGTCCTGAATTCTGAGTTATTAGTTCTGAGCTCTGAATTCCGTGTAGAATTCTAAATTCTGAGTCCTGGATTCTGAGTTCTGAGTTCTGAATTCTAAGCTGTGAGTTCTAAGTCTGAATTCTGAGTTTTGAGTTCTGAGTCCTGAATTCTGTGTTGTGCTGAGTTGTGAAATCTGAGTTCTGAGGAGGTCTGAGTTCTAAGATCTGAATTCAGAATTCTGAGTTCTGAATTGCGAGTTCTGAGTTCTGAATTCTGAGTATGAGTTTTGAGTACTGAATCCCAAGTTCTGTGTTTAGAATTCAGAATTCTGAATTCCTAGATCTGAGATCTGAGTTCTGAACTCTGAGTTCCAAGTTCTGATTTTGAATTCTGATCTCTGAGCTCAGAATTCTGAGGTTTGAATTTGGAATTCGGAGCTGTGAGTTTTATCTCTGAATTCTGAATTTTGAGTTCTGAATTCTTACCTGAATTCTGAGTTTTGAGTTATGAATTCTGAGCTGAATTCTGAATTCTGAGTATGAGCTTTGAGCTCTGAATTCCAAATTCTGAGGTGTGAGTTCAAATTTTAATTTCTTTGTTTTCAGTTCTGAGTTCTGAATTCAGTATGGAGCTGAATTGTAATTTCTGATTTCAGAATTCTGAGTTCTGGGTTCTGAATTCTGAGTTCTGAATTATGAGTTCTGTGTTCTGAATTCTGAGTTCTGTGTTCAGATTTGAAATCTGAATTTTTAGTTCTGAGTTTTAAGATCTGAATTCTGAATTTCTAGTTCTAAATCCTGAACTCTGAGACCTGAATTCTGAGTTATTAGTTCTGAGCTCTGAATTCCGAGTGGAATTCTAAATTCTGAGTTCTGAGTTCTGAATTCTGAGTTCTGAATTCTGAGTTGTGAGTTCTGAGTCCTGAATTCTGTGTTGTGCTGAGTTGTGAAATCTGAGTTCTGAGGAGGTCTGAGTTCTAAGATCTGAATTCAGAATTCTGAGTTCTGAATTGCGAGTTCTGAATTCTGAATTCTGAGTATGAGTTCTGAGTACTGAATCCCAAGTTCTATGTTCAGAATTCAGAATTCTGAATTTCTAGTTATGAGATCTGAGTTCTGAACTCTTCTCTCTGAGTTCTAATATTGAATTCTGATCTCTGAGCTCAGAATTCTGAGTGCTGAATTCGGAGTTCTGAACCATGAGTTTTATCTCTGAATTCTGAATTCTGAGTTCTGATTTCTGAATTCCAAATTCTGAGATCTGAATTCTGAATTCTGAGGTGTGAGTTCGAATTTGAATTTCTTTGTTTTGACTTCTGACTTCTGAATTCAGTGTGAAGCTGAATTGTAATTTCTGATTTCAGAATTCTGAGTTCTGGGTTCTGAATTCTGATTTCTGAATTATGAGTTCTGGGTTCTGAATTCTGAGTTCTGTGTTCAGATTTGAATTCTGAATTCTGCATTGTTAGTTCTGAGTTTTAAGATCTGAATTCTGAATTGCTAGTTCTGAATTCTGAACTCTGAGTCCTGAATTCTGAGTTATTAGTTCTGAGCTCTGAATTCCGAGTGGAATTCTAAATTCTGAGTTCTGAATTCTGAGGTAGGAGTTCTGAAATCTGAGCTGTGAGTTCTAAGTCTGAATTCTGAGTTTTGAGTTCTGAGTACTGAATCCCAAGTTCTGTGTTTAGAATTCAAAATTCTGAATTCCTAATTCTGAGATCTGAGTTCTGAACGCTGCATTCTGAGTTCTAATTTTGAATTCTGATTTCTGAGCTCAGAATTCTGAGTTTTGAATTTGGAGTTCTGAGCTGTGAGTTTTATCTCTGAATCCAGAGTTCTGAATTCTAAATTCTTAGCTGAATTCTGAGTTCTGAGTTCTGAATTCTGAATTCAATTCTGAATTCTGAGTTCTGCATTCCGAATTCTGAGGTGTGAGTTTGAATTTGAATTTCTTTGTTTTGAGTTCTGAGTTCTGAATTCAGTATGGAGCTGAATTGTAATTTCTGATTTCAGAATTCTAAGTTCTGGGTTCTGAATTGTGAGCCTGAATTATGAGTTCATGCTCTGAATTCTGAGTTCGGTGTTCAGAATTTGAATTCAGAATTGTTAGTTCTGAGTTTTAAGAACTGAATTCTGATTTGCTAGTTCTGAATCCTGAGTTCTGAGTCCTGAATTCTGAGTTATTATTTCTGTGCTCTGAATTCCGAGTAGAATTCTGAATTCTGAGCTGTGAGTTCTAAGTCTGAATTCTGAGTTTTGAGTTCTGAGTCCTGAATACTTTGTTGTGCTGAATTGTGAAATCTGAGTTCTGAGGAGGTCTGAGTTCTAAGATCTGAATTCAGAATTCTGAGTTCTGAATTGCGAGTTCTGAGTTCTGAATTTTGAGTATGAGTTCTGAGTACTGAATCCCAAGTTCTATGTTCAGAATTCAGAATTCAGCATTTGTAGTTCTGAGTTCTGAGTTCTGAACTCTGTATTCTGGGTTCTAATTTTGATTACTGATTTCTGAGCTCAGTATTCTGAGTTTTCAATTTAGAGTTCTGAGCTGTGAGTTTTATCTCTGAATCCTGAATTCTGAATTCTGAATTCTTAGCTGAATTCTGAGTTCTGAGTTCTGAGTTATGAATTCTGAGCTGAATTTTGAATTCTGAGTATGAGTTTTGAGCTCTGAATTCCAAATTCAGAGGTGTGAGTTCAAATTTTAATTTCTTTTTTTTGAGTTCTGAATTCTGAATTCTGAGTTCTGAATTATGAGTTCATGTTCTGAATTCTGAGTTCTGTGTTCAGAATTTAATTCTGAATTGTTAGTTCTGAGTTTGAAGATCTGAATTCTGAATTGCTAGTTCTGAATTCTGAACTCTGAGCCCTAATTCTGAGTTATTAGTTCTGAGCTCTGAATTCCGAGTGTAATTCTGAAATCTGAGGTCTGAGTTTTAAGATCGGAGCTGTGAGTTCTAGGTCTGAATTCTGAGTTTTGTGTTCTGAGTTGTGAATTCTGTCTTGTGCTGAGTTGTGAAATCTGAGTTCTGAGGAGGTCTGAGTTCTAAGATCTGAATTCAGAATTCTGAGTTCTGAATTGCGAGTTCTGAGGTGTGAGTTTGAATTTCAATTTCTTTGCTTTGAGTCCTGAGTTCTGAATTCAGTGTGGAGCTGAATTATAATTTCTGATTTCAGAATTCTGAGTTCTGGGTTCTGAATTCTGATTTTTGAATATTGAGTTCTGTGTTCTGAATTCTCAGTTCTGTGTTCAGATTTGAATTCTGAATTGTTAGTTCTGAGTTTTAAGATCTGAATTCTGAATTTCTAGTTCTAAATCGTGAGCTCTGAGTCATGAATTCTGAGTTACTAGTTCTTAGCTCTGATTTCCGAGTGGAATTCTAAATTCTGAGTTCTGAGTTCTGAATTCTGAGTTCTGAAATCTGAGCTGTGAGTTCTAAGTCTGAATTCTGAGTTTTCAGATCTGATTACTGAATTCTGCGTTGTTCTGAGTTGTGAAATCTGAGTTCTGAGGAGGTCTGAGTGCTAAGATCTGAATTCAGAATTCTGAGTTCTGAATTGCGAGTTCTGAGTTCTGAATTCTGAGTATGGGTTTTGAGTTCGATATTCTATTTTCTGAGTGAGTTAGAATTTCGAACTTAAGTGTTCAGAATTCAGAATTCAGAATTCAGAAATCCTAGTTATGAGTTCTGAACACTGCATTCTGAGTTCTAATATTGAATTCTCGTGTCTGAGTTCAGAATTCTGAGTGCTGAATTTGGAGTTCTGAGGTGTGAGATTTATCTCTGAATTCAGAATTCTGAGTTCTGAATTGCGAGTTCTGAGTTCTGAATTCTGAGTATGGGTTTTGAGTTCTGAATTCTAACTTCTGAATGAGTTAGAATTTCGAAGTTCTGAGTTCAGAATTCAGAATTCTGAATTCCTAGTTCTGAGTCCTGAATTCTTTGTTGTGCTGAGTTGTGAATTCTGAGTTCTGACGAAGTCTGAGTTCTAAGATCTGAATTCAGAAATCTGATTTCTGAATTACGAGTTCTGAGTTCTGATATCTGAGTATGAGTTTTGAGTTCTGAATTCTAAGTTCTGAGGTGTGAGTTCGAAATTCTAACTTCTATGTTCAGAATTCAGAATTCAGAATTCAGAAATCCTACTTATGAGTTCTGAACACTGCATTCTGAGTTGTAATTTTGAAATCTGATCTCTGAGCTCAGAATTCTGAGTTTTGAATTTGCAGTTCTGAGCTGTTTTATCTCTGAATTCCGAATTCTGAGTTCTGACTTCTGAATTCCAAATTCTGAGTTCTGAATTCTGAATTCTGTTGTGTGTGTTCTAGTTTTAATTTCTATGTTTTGAGGCCTGAGTTCTGAATTCAGTGTGGAGCAGAATTGTAATTTCTGATTTCAGAATTCTGAGTTCTGTGTTCTGAATTCTGAGTTCTGTGTTCAGATTTGAATTCTGAAATTTTAGTTATGAGTTTTAAGATCTGAATTCTGAATTTCTAGTTCTGAATCCTGAACTCTGAGTTATTAGTTCTGAGCTCTGATTTCTGAGTGGAATTCTAAATTCTGAGTTCGAGTTCTGAATTCTGAGCTGTGAGTTGTAAGTTTGAATTCTGACTTTTGAGTTCTGTGTTCTTAATTCTGTGCTGTTCTGAGCTGTGAAATCTGAGTTCTGACGAGTTCTGAGTGCTAAGATCTGAATTCAGAATTCTGAGTTCTGAATTGCGAGTTCTGAGTTCTGAATTCTGAGTATGGGTTTTCAGTTCTGAATTCTAAGTTGTGAGTGACTTAGAATTACGAAGTTCTGTGTTCAGAATTTAGAATACAGAATTTCTACTTCTGAGTCCTGAATTCTTTGTTGTGTTGAGTTGTGAAATCTGAGTTGTGAGGAGGTCTGAGTTCTAAGATCTGAATTCAGAAATCTGAGTTCTGAATTGCGAGTTCTGAGTTCTGAATTCTGAGTATGAGTTTTGAGTTCTGAATTCGGAATTCAGAGGTGTGAGTTCAAATTTTAATTTCATTATTTTGAGTTCTGTGTTCTCAATTCTGAGTTCTGTGTTCAGAATTTGAATTCTAAATTGTTAGTTCTGAGTTTTAAGATCTGAATTCTGAATTGCTAGTTCTGAATCCTGAACTCTGAGTCCTGAATTCTGAGTTATTAGTTCTGAGCTCTGAATTCCGAGTAGAATTCTAAATTCTGAGTCCTGGATTCTGAGTTCTGAGTTCTGAATTCTGAGCTGTGAGTTCTAAGTCTGATATCTGAGTTTTGAGTTCTGAATCCTGAATTCTGTGTTGTGCTGAGTTGTGAAATCTGAGTTCTGAGGAGGTCTGAGTTCTAAGTTCTGAATTCAGAATTCTGAGTTCTGAATTATGAGTTCTGAGGTGTGAGTTCGAATTTGAATTTCTTTGCTTTGAGTCCTGACTTCTGAATTCAGTGTGGAGCTGAATTATAATTTCTGATGTCAGAATTCTGAGTTCTGGGTTCTGAATTCTGATTTTTGAATATTGAGTTCTGTGTTCTGAATTCTGAGTTCTGTGTTCAGATTTGAATTCTGAATTGTTAGTTCTGAGTTTTAAGATCTGAATTCTGAATTTCTAGTTCTAAATCGTGAACTGTGAGTCATGAATTCTGAGTTACTAGTTCTGAGCTCTGATTTCCGAGTGGAATTCTAAATTCTGAGTTCTGAGCTCTGAATTCTGAGTTCTGAAATCTGAGCTGTGAGTTCTAAGTCTGAATTCTGAGTTTTCAGATCTGATTCCTGAATTCTGCGTTGTTCTGAGTTGTGAATTCTGAGTTCTGAGGAGGTCTGAGTGCTAAGATCTGAATTCAGAATTCTGAGTTCTGAATTGCGAGTTCTGAGTTCTGAATTCTGAGTATGGGTTTTGAGTTCGATATTCTATTTTCTGAGTGAGTTAGAATTTCGAACTTAAGTGTTCTGAATTCAGAATTCAGAATTCATAAATCCTAGTTATGAGTTCTGAACACTGCATTCTGAGTTCTAATATTGAATTCTCGTGTCTGAGTTCAGAATTCTGAGTGCTGAATTTGGAGTTCTGAGGTGTGAGATTTAACTCTGAATTCAGAATTCTGAGTTCTGAATTGCGAGTTCTGAGTTCTGAATTCTGAGTATGGGTTTTGAGTTCTGAATTCTAAGTTCTGAATGAGTTAGAATTTCGAAGTTCTGAGTTCAGAATTCAGAATTCTGAATTCCTAGTTCTGAGTCCTGAATTCTTTGTTGTGCTGAGTTGTGAATTCTGAGTTCTGACGAAGTCTGAGTTCTAAGATCTGAATTCAGAAATCTGATTTCTGAATTGCGAGTTCTGAGTTCTGAAATCTGAGTATGAGTTTTGAGTTCTGAATTCTAAGTTCTGAGGTGTGAGTTCGAAATTCTAACTTCTATGTTCAGAATTCAGAATTCAGAATTCAGAAATCCTACTTATGAGTTCTGAACATTGCATTCTGAGTTGTAATTTTGAATTCTGATCTCTGAGCTCAGAATTCTGAGTTTTGAATTTGCAGTTCTGAGCTGTGAGTTTTATCTTTGAATTCTGAATTCTGAGTTCTGACTTCTGAATTCCAAATTCTGAGTTCCGAATTCTGAATTCTGTTGTGTGCGTTCTAGTTTTAATTTCTATGTTTTGAGGCCTGAGTTCTGAATTCAGTGTGGAGCAGAATTGTAATTTCTGATTTCAGAATTCTGAGTTCTGGGTTCTGAATTCTGAGTTCCGAATTACATGTTCTGTGTTCTGAATTCTGAGTTCTGTGTTCAGATTTGAATTCTGAATTTTTAGTTATGAGTTTTAAGATCTGAATTCTGAATTTCTAGTTCTGAATCCTGAACTCTGAGTTATTAGTTCTGAGCTCTGATTTCTGAGTGGAATTCTAAATTCTGAGTTCGAATTCTGAATTCTGAGCTGTGAGTTGTCAGTTTGAATTCTGACTTTTGAGTTCTGAGTTCTTAATTCTGTGTTGTTCTGAGCTGTGAAATCTGAGTTCTGACGAGGTCTGAGTGCTAAGATCTGAATTCAGAATTCTGAGTTCTGAATTTCGAGTTCTGAGTTCTGAATTCTGAGTATGGGTTTTGAGTTCTGAATTCTAAGTTGTGAGTGACTTAGAATTTCGAAGTTCTGTGTTCAGAATTTAGAATACAGAATTTCTACTTCTGAGTCCTGAATTCTTTGTTGTGTTGAGTTGTGAAATCTGAGTTGTGAGGAGGTCTGAGTTCTAAGATCTGAATTCAGAAATCTGAGTTCTGAATTGTGAGTTCTGAGTTCTGAATTCTGAGTATGAGTTTTGAGTTCTGAATTCGGAATTCAGAGGTGTGAGTTCGAATTTTAATTTCTTTATTTTGAGTTCTGTGTTCTCAATTCTGAGTTCTGTGTTCAGAATTTGAATTCTGAATTGTTAGTTTTGAGTTTTAAGATCTGAATTCTGAATTGCTAGTTCTGAATCCTGAACTCTGAGTCCTGAATTCTGAGTTATTAGTTCTGAGCTCTGAATTCCGAGTAGAATTCTAAATTCTGAGTCCTGGATTCTGAGTTCTGAGTTCTGAATTCTAAGCTGTGAGTTCTAAGTCTGAATTCTGAGTTTTGAGTTCTGAGTCCTGAATTCTGTGTTGTGCTGAGTTGTGAAATCTGAGTTCTGAGGAGGTCTGAGTTCTAAGATCTGAATTCAGAATTCTGAGTTCTGAATTGCGAGTTCTGAGTTCTGAATTCTGAGTATGAGTTTTGAGTACTGAATCCCAAGTTCTGTGTTTAGAATTCAGAATTCTGAATTCCTAGATCTGAGATCTGAGTTCTGAACTCTGAGTTCCAAGTTCTGATTTTGAATTCTGATCTCTGAGCTCAGAATTCTGAGGTTTGAATTTGGAATTCGGAGCTGTGAGTTTTATCTCTGAATTCTGAATTTTGAGTTCTGAATTCTTACCTGAATTCTGAGTTTTGAGTTATGAATTCTGAGCTGAATTCTGAATTCTGAGTATGAGCTTTGAGCTCTGAATTCCAAATTCTGAGGTGTGAGTTCAAATTTTAATTTCTTTGTTTTCAGTTCTGAGTTCTGAATTCAGTATGGAGCTGAATTGTAATTTCTGATTTCAGAATTCTGAGTTCTGGGTTCTGAA
The DNA here is from genome assembly GCF_030435755.1 of Ochotona princeps. Taxonomy (NCBI): domain Eukaryota; kingdom Metazoa; phylum Chordata; class Mammalia; order Lagomorpha; family Ochotonidae; genus Ochotona; species Ochotona princeps. The sequence goes on from NW_026701725.1 coordinate 244,338, forward strand.
TTCTGAGTTCTGAATTATGAGTTCTGTGTTCTGAATTCTGAGTTCTGTGTTCAGATTTGAAATCTGAATTTTTAGTTCTGAGTTTTAAGATCTGAATTCTGAATTTCTAGTTCTAAATCCTGAACTCTGAGTCCTGAATTCTGAGTTATTAGTTCTGAGCTCTGAATTCCGAGTGGAATTCTAAATTCTGAGTTCTGAGTTCTGAATTCTGAGTTCTGAATTCTGAGTTGTGAGTTCTGAGTCCTGAATTCTGTGTTGTGCTGAGTTGTGAAATCTGAGTTCTGAGGAGGTCTGAGTTCTAAGATCTGAATTCAGAATTCTGAGTTCTGCATTGCGAGTTCTGAATTCTGAATTCTGAGTATGAGTTCTGAGTACTGAATCCCAAGTTCTATGTTCAGAATTCAGAATTCTGAATTTCTAGTTATGAGATCTGAGTTCTGAACTCTTCATTCTGAGTTCTAATATTGAATTCTGATCTCTGAGCTCAGAATTCTGAGTGCTGAATTCGGAGTTCTGAACCATGAGTTTTATCTCTGAATTCTGAATTCTGAGTTCTGATTTCTGAATTCCAAATTCTGAGTTCTGAATTCTGAATTCTGAGGTGTGAGTTCGAATTTGAATTTCTTTGTTTTGACTTCTGACTTCTGAATTCAGTGTGAAGCTGAATTGTAATTTCTGATTTCAGAATTCTGAGTTCTGGGTTCTGAATTCTGATTTCTGAATTATGAGTTCTGGGTTCTGAATTCTGAGTTCTGTGTTCAGATTTGAATTCTGAATTCTGCATTGTTAGTTCTGAGTTTTAAGATCTGAATTCTGAATTGCTAGTTCTGAATTCTGAACTCTGAGTCCTGAATTCTGAGTTATTAGTTCTGAGCTCTGAATTCCGAGTGGAATTCTAAATTCTGAGTTCTGAATTCTGAGGTAGGAGTTCTGAAATCTGAGCTGTGAGTTCTAAGTCTGAATTCTGAGTTTTGAGTTCTGAGTACTGAATCCCAAGTTCTGTGTTTAGAATTCAAAATTCTGAATTCCTAATTCTGAGATCTGAGTTCTGAACGCTGCATTCTGAGTTCTAATTTTGAATTCTGATTTCTGAGCTCAGAATTCTGAGTTTTGAATTTGGAGTTCTGAGCTGTGAGTTTTATCTCTGAATCCAGAGTTCTGAATTCTAAATTCTTAGCTGAATTCTTGAGTTCTGAGTTCTGAATTCTGAATTCAATTCTGAATTCTGAGTTCTGCATTCCGAATTCTGAGGTGTGAGTTTGAATTTGAATTTCTTTGTTTTGAGTTCTGAGTTCTGAATTCAGTATGGAGCTGAATTGTAATTTCTGATTTCAGAATTCTGAGTTCTGGGTTCTGAATTGTGAGCCTGAATTATGAGTTCATGCTCTGAATTCTGAGTTCTGTGTTCAGAATTTGAATTCAGAATTGTTAGTTCTGAGTTTTAAGACTGAATTCTGATTTGCTAGTTCTGAATCCTGAGTTCTGAGTCCTGAATTCTGAGTTATTATTTCTGTGCTCTGAATTCCGAGTAGAATTCTGAATTCTGAGCTGTGAGTTCTAAGTCTGAATTCTGAGTTTTGAGTTCTGAGTCCTGAATTCTTTGTTGTGCTGAATTGTGAAATCTGAGTTCTGAGGAGGTCTGAGTTCTAAGATCTGAATTCAGAATTCTGAGTTCTGAATTGCGAGTTCTGAGTTCTGAATTTTGAGTATGAGTTCTGAGTACTGAATCCCAAGTTCTATGTTCAGAATTCAGAATTCAGCATTTGTAGTTCTGAGTTCTGAGTTCTGAACTCTGTATTCTGGGTTCTAATTTTGATTACTGATTTCTGAGCTCAGTATTCTGAGTTTTCAAGTTAGAGTTCTGAGCTGTGAGTTTTATCTCTGAATCATGAATTCTGAATTCTGAATTCTTAGCTGAATTCTGAGTTCTGAGTTCTGAGTTATGAATTCTGAGCTGAATTTTGAATTCTGAGTATGAGTTTTGAGCTCTGAATTCCAAATTCAGAGGTGTGAGTTCAAATTTTAATTTCTTTGTTTTGAGTTCTGAATTCTGAATTCTGAGTTCTGAATTATGAGTTCATGTTCTGAATTCTGAGTTCTGTGTTCAGAATTTAATTCTGAATTGTTAGTTCTGAGTTTGAAGATCTGAATTCTGAATTGCTAGTTCTGAATTCTGAACTCTGAGCCCTAATTCTGAGTTATTAGTTCTGAGCTCTGAATTCCGAGTGTAATTCTGAAATCTGAGGTCTGAGTTTTAAGATCGGAGCTGTGAGTTCTAGGTCTGAATTCTGAGTTTTGTGTTCTGAGTTGTGAATTCTGTCTTGTGCTGAGTTGTGAAATCTGAGTTCTGAGGAGGTCTGAGTTCTAAGATCTGAATTCAGAATTCTGAGTTCCGAATTACGAGTTCTGAGGTGTGAGTTCGAATTTGAATTTCTTTGCTTTGAGTCCTGAGTTCTGAATTCAGTGTGGAGCTGAATTATAATTTCTGATTTCAGAATTCTGAGTTCTGTGTTCTGAATTCTGATTTTTGAATATTGAGTTCTGTGTTCTGAATTCTCAGTTCTGTGTTCAGATTTGAATTCTGAATTGTTAGTTCTGAGTTTTAAGATCTGAATTCTGAATTTCTAGTTCTAAATCGTGAGCTCTGAGTCATGAATTCTGAGTTACTAGTTCTGAGCTCTGATTTCCGAGTGGAATTCTAAATTCTGAGTTCTGAGTTCTGAATTCTGAGTTCTGAAATCTGAGCTGTGAGTTCTAAGTCTGAATTCTGAGTTTTCAGATCTGATTCCTGAATTCTGCGTTGTTCTGAGTTGTGAAATCTGAGTTCTGAGGAGGTCTGAGTGCTAAGATCTGAATTCAGAATTCTGAGTTCTGAATTGCGAGTTCTGAGTTCTGAATTCTGAGTATGGGTTTTGAGTTCGATATTCTATTTTCTGAGTGAGTTAGAATTTCGAACTTAAGTGTTCAGAATTCAGAATTCAGAATTCAGAAATCCTAGTTATGAGTTCTGAACACTGCATTCTGAGTTCTAATATTGAATTCTCGTGTCTGAGTTCAGAATTCTGAGTGCTGAATTTGGAGTTCTGAGGTGTGAGATTTATCTCTGAATTCAGAATTCTGAGTTCTGAATTGCGAGTTCTGAGTTCTGAATTCTGAGTATGGGTTTTGAGTTCTGAATTCTAACTTCTGAATGAGTTAGAATTTCGAAGTTCTGAGTTCAGAATTCAGAATTCTGAATTCCTAGTTCTGAGTCCTGAATTCTTTGTTGTGCTGAGTTGTGAATTCTGAGTTCTGACGAAGTCTGAGTTCTAAGATCTGAATTCAGAAATCTGATTTCTGAATTGCGAGTTCTGAGTTCTGAAATCTGAGTATGAGTTTTGAGTTCTGAATTCTAAGTTCTGAGGTGTGAGTTCGAAATTCTAACTTCTATGTTCAGAATTCAGAATTCAGAATTCAGAAATCCTACTTATGAGTTCTGAACACTGCATTCTGAGTTGTAATTTTGAAATCTGATCTCTGAGCTCAGAATTCTGAGTTTTGAATTTGCAGTTCTGAGCTGTAAGTTTTATCTCTGAATTCCGAATTCTGAGTTCTGACTTCTGAATTCCAAATTCTGAGTTCCGAATTCTGAATTCTGTTGTGTGTGTTCTAGTTTAAATTTCTATGTTTTGAGGTCTGAGTTCTGAATTCAGTGTGGAGCTGAATTGTAATTTCTGATTTCAGAATTCTGAGTTCTGGGTTCTGAATTCTGAGTTCCGAATTACGTGTTCTGTGTTCTGAATTCTGAGTTCTGTGTTCAGATTTGAATTCTGAATTTTTAGTTATGAGTTTTAAGATCTGAATTCTGAATTTCTAGTTCTGAATCCTGAACTCTGAGTTATTAGTTCTGAGCTCTGATTTCTGAGTGGAATTCTAAATTCTGAGTTCGAGTTCTGAATTCTGAGCTGTGAGTTGTAAGTTTGAATTCTGACTTTTGAGTTCTGAGTTCTTAATTCTGTGTTGTTCTGAGCTGTGAAATCTGAGTTCTGAGGAGGTCTGAGTGCTAAGATCTGAATTCAGAATTCTGAGTTCTGAATTGCGAGTTCTGAGTTCTGAATTCTGAGTATGGGTTTTGAGTTCTGAATTCTAAGTTGTGAGTGACTTAGAATTTCGAAGTTCTGTGTTCAGAATTCAGAATACAGAATTTCTACTTCTGAGTCCTGAATTCTTTGTTGTGTTGAGTTGTGAAATCTGAGTTGTGAAGAGGTCTGAGTTCTAAGATCTGAATTCAGAATTCTGAGTTCTGAATTGCGAGTTCTGAGTTCTGAATTTTGAGTATGAGTTCTGAGTACTGAATCCCAAGTTCTATGTTCAAAATTCAGAATTCAGCATTCGTAGTTCTGAGTTCTGAGTTCTGAACTCTGTATTCTGGGTTCTAATTTTGATTACTGATTTCTGAGCTCAGTATTCTGAGTTTTCAATTTAGAGTTCTGAGCTGTGAGTTTTATCTCTGAATCCTGAATTCTGAATTCTGAATTCTTAGCTGAATTCTGAGTTCTGAGTTCTGAGTTATGAATTCTGAGCTGAATTTTGAATTCTGAGTATGAGTTTTGAGCTCTGAATTCCAAATTCAGAGGTGTGAGTTCAAATTTATTTTCTTTGTTTTGAGTTCTGAATTCTGAATTCCGAGTTCTGAATTATGAGTTCATGTTCTGAATTGCTAGTTCTGTGTTCAGAATTTAATTCTGAATTGTTAGTTCTGAGTTTGAAGATCTGAATTCTGAATTGCTAGTTCTGAATTCTGAACTCTGAGCCCTAATTCTGAGTTATTATTTCTGTGCTCTGAATTCCGAGTGTAATTCTGAAATCTGAGGTCTGAGTTTTAAGATCGGAGCTGTGAGTTCTAGGTCTGAATTCTGAGTTTTGTATTCTGAGTTGTGAATTCTGTCTTGTGCTGAGTTGTGAAATCTGAGTTCTGAGGAGGTCTGAGTTCTAAGATCTGAATTCAGAATTCTGAGTTCTGAATTACGAGTTCTGAGGTGTGAGTTCGAATTTGAATTTCTTTGCTTTGAGTCCTGAGTTCTGAATTCAGTGTGGAGCTGAATTATAATTTCTGATTTCAGAATTCTGAGTTCTGTGTTCTGAATTCTGATTTTTGAATATTGAGTTCTGTGTTCTGAATTCTGAGTTCTGTGTTGAGATTTGAATTCTGAATTGTTAGTTCTGAGTTTTAAGATCTGAATTCTGAATTTCTAGTTCTAAATCGTGAGCTCTGAGTCATGAATTCTGAGTTACTAGTTCTGAGCTCTGATTTCCGAGTGGAATTCTAAATTCTGAGTTCTGAGTTCTGAATTCTGAGTTCTGAAATCTGAGCTGTGAGTTCTAAGTCTGAATTCTGAGTTTTCAGATCTGATTCCTGAATTCTGCGTTGTTCTGAGTTGTGAAATCTGAGTTCTGAGGAGGTCTGAGTGCTAAGATCTGAATTCAGAATTCTGAGTTCTGAATTGCGAGTTCTGAGTTCTGAATTCTGAGTATGGGTTTTGAGTTCGATATTCTATTTTCTGAGTGAGTTAGAATTTCGAACTTAAGTGTTCAGAATTCAGAATTCAGAATTCAGAAATCCTAGTTATGAGTTCTGAACACTGCATTCTGAGTTCTAATATTGAATTCTCGTGTCTGAGTTCAGAATTCTGAGTGCTGAATTTGGAGTTCTGAGGTGTGAGATTTATCTCTGAATTCAGAATTCTGAGTTCTGAATTGCGAGTTCTGAGTTCTGAATTCTGAGTATGGGTTTTGAGTTCTGAATTCTAACTTCTGAATGAGTTAGAATTTCGAAGTTCTGAGTTCAGAATTCAGAATTCTGAATTCCTAGTTCTGAGTCCTGAATTCTTTGTTGTGCTGAGTTGTGAATTCTGAGTTCTGACGAAGTCTGAGTTCTAAGATCTGAATTCAGAAATCTGATTTCTGAATTGCGAGTTCTGAGTTCTGAAATCTGAGTATGAGTTTTGAGTTCTGAATTCTAAGTTCTGAGGTGTGAGTTCGAAATTCTAACTTCTATGTTCAGAATTCAGAATTCAGAATTCAGAAATCCTACTTATGAGTTCTGAACATTGCATTCTGAGTTGTAATTTTGAATTCTGATCTCTGAGCTCAGAATTCTGAGTTTTGAATTTGCAGTTCTGAGCTGTGAGTTTTATCTTTGAATTCTGAATTCTGAGTTCTGACTTCTGAATTCCAAATTCTGAGTTCCGAATTCTGAATTCTGTTGTGTGCGTTCTAGTTTTAATTTCTATGTTTTGAGGCCTGAGTTCTGAATTCAGTGTGGAGCAGAATTGTAATTTCTGATTTCAGAATTCTGAGTTCTGGGTTCTGAATTCTGAGTTCCGAATTACATGTTCTGTGTTCTGAATTCTGAGTTCTGTGTTCAGATTTGAATTCTGAATTTTTAGTTATGAGTTTTAAGATCTGAATTCTGAATTTCTAGTTCTGAATCCTGAACTCTGAGTCCTGAATTCTGAGTTATTAGTTCTGAGCTCTGAAATCCAAGTGGAATTCTAAATTCTGAGTTCTGAGTTCTGAATTCTGAGTTCTGAAATCTGAGCTGTGAGTTCTAAGTCTGAATTCTGAGTTTTGAGTTCTGAGTACTGAATCCCAAGTTCTGTGTTTAAAATTCAAAATTCTGAATTCCTAGTTCTGAGATCTGAGTTCTGAAGTCTGCATTCTGAGTTCTAATTTTGAATTCTGATTTTTGAGCTCAGAATTCTGAGTTTTGAATTTGGAGTTCTGAGCTGTGAGTTTTATCTCTGAATCCAGAGTTCTGAATTCTAAATTCTTAGCTGAATTCTAAGTTCTGAGTTCTGAATTCTGAATTGAATTCTGAATTCTGAGTTCTGCATTCCGAATTCTGAGGTGTGAGTTTGAATTTGAATTTCTTTGTTTTGAGTTCTGAGTTCTGAATTCAGTATGGAGCTGAATTGTAATTTCTGATTTCAGAATTCTGAGTTCTGGGTTCTGAATTGTGAGCCTGAATTATGAGTTCATGCTCTGAATTCTGAGTTCTGTGTTCAGAATTTGAATTCAGAATTGTTAGTTCTGAGTTTTAAGAACTGAATTCTGAATTGCTAGTTCTGAATCCTGAATTCTGAGTCCCGAATTCTGAGTTATTATTTCTGAGTCCTGAATTCCGAGTGGAATTCTGAATTCTGAGCTGTGAGTTCTAAGTCTGAATTCTGAGTTTTGAGTTCTGAGTCCTGAATTCTTTGTTGTGCTGAATTGTGAAATCTGAGTTCTGAGGAGGTCTGAGTTCTAAGATCTGAATTCAGAATTCTGAGTTCTGAATTGCGAGTTCTGAGTTCTGAATTTTGAGTATGAGTTCTGAGTACTGAATCCCAAGTTCTATGTTCAGAATTCAGAATTCAGCATTCGTAGTTCTGAGTTCTGAGTTCTGAACTCTGTATTCTGGGTTCTAATTTTGATTACTGATTTCTGAGCTCAGTATTCTGAGTTTTCAAGTTAGAGTTCTGAGCTGTGAGTTTTATCTCTGAATCCTGAATTCTGAATTCTGAATTCTTAGCTGAATTCTGAGTTCTGAGTTCTGAGTTATGAATTCTGAGCTGAATTTTGAATTCTGAGTATGAGTTTTGAGCTCTGAATTCCAAATTCAGAGGTGTGAGTTCAAATTTTAATTTCTTTGTTTTGAGTTCTGAATTCTGAATTCTGAGTTCTGAATTATGAGTTCATGTTCTGAATTCTGAGTTTTGTGTTCTGAGTTGTGAATTCTGTCTTGTGCTGAGTTTTGAAATCTGAGTTCTGAGGAGGTCTGAGTTCTAAGATCTGAATTCAGAATTCTGAGTTCTGAATTACGAGTTCTGAGGTGTGAGTTCGAATTTGAATTTCTTTGCTTTGAGTCCTGAGTTCTGAATTCAGTGTGGAGCTGAATTTCTGATTTCTGATTTCAGAATTCTGAGTTCTGTGTTCTGAATTCTGATTTTTGAATATTGAGTTCTGTGTTCTGAATTCTCAGTTCTGTGTTCAGATTTGAATTCTGAATTGTTAGTTCTGAGTTTTAAGATCTGAATTCTGAATTTCTAGTTCTAAATCGTGAGCTCTGAGTCATGAATTCTGAGTTACTAGTTCTGAGCTCTGATTTCCGAGTGGAATTCTAAATTCTGAGTTCTGAGTTCTGAATTCTGAGTTCTGAAATCTGAGCTGTGAGTTCTAAGTCTGAATTCTGAGTTTTCAGATCTGATTCCTGAATTCTGCGTTGTTCTGAGTTGTGAAATCTGAGTTCTGAGGAGGTCTTCTGAATGAGTTAGAATTTCGAAGTTCTGAGTTCTGAATTGCGAATTCTGAATTCCTAGTTCTGAGTCCTGAATTCTTTGTTGTGCTGAGTTGTGAATTCTGAGTTCTGACCAAGTCTGAGTTCTAAGATCTGAATTCAGAAATGTGATTTCTGAATTGCGAGTTCTGAGTTCTGAAATCTGAGTATGAGTTTTGAGTTCTGAATTCTAAGTTCTGAGGTGTGAGTTCGAAATTCTAACTTCTATGTTCAGAATTCAGAATTCAGAATTCAGAAATCCTACTTATGAGTTCTGAACACTGCATTCTGAGTTGTAATTTTGAAATCTGATCTCTGAGCTCAGAATTCTGAGTTTTGAATTTGCAGTTCTGAGCTGTGAGTTTTATCTCTGAATTCCGAATTCTGAGTTCTGACTTCTGAATTCCAAATTCTGAGTTCTGAATTCTGAATTCTGTTGTGTGTGTTCTAGTTTAAATTTCTATGTTTTGAGGTCTGAGTTCTGAATTCAGTGTGGAGCTGAATTGTAATTTCTGATTTCAGAATTCTGAGTTCTGGGTTCTGAATTCTGAGTTCCGAATTACGTGTTCTGTGTTCTGAATTCTGAGTTCTGTGTTCAGATTTGAATTCTGAATTTTTAGTTATGAGTTTTAAGATCTGAATTCTGAATTTCTAGTTCTGAATCCTGAACTCTGAGTTATTAGTTCTGAGCTCTGATTTCTGAGTGGAATTCTAAATTCTGAGTTCGAGTTCTGAATTCTGAGCTGTGAGTTGTAAGTTTGAATTCTGACTTTTGAGTTCTGAGTTCTTAATTCTGTGTTGTTCTGAGCTGTGAAATCTGAGTTCTGAGGAGGTCTGAGTGCTAAGATCTGAATTCAGAATTCTGAGTTCTGAATTGCGAGTTCTGAGTTCTGAATTCTGAGTATGGGTTTTGAGTTCTGAATTCTAAGTTGTGAGTGACTTAGAATTTCGAAGTTCTGTGTTCAGAATTCAGAATACAGAATTTCTACTTCTGAGTCCTGAATTCTTTGTTGTGTTGAGTTGTGAAATCTGAGTTGTGAAGAGGTCTGAGTTCTAAGATCTGAATTCAGAATTCTGAGTTCTGAATTGCGAGTTCTGAGTTCTGAATTTTGAGTATGAGTTCTGAGTACTGAATCCCAAGTTCTATGTTCAAAATTCAGAATTCAGCATTCGTAGTTCTGAGTTCTGAGTTCTGAACTCTGTATTCTGGGTTCTAATTTTGATTACTGATTTCTGAGCTCAGTATTCTGAGTTTTCAATTTAGAGTTCTGAGCTGTGAGTTTTATCTCTGAATCCTGAATTCTGAATTCTGAATTCTTAGCTGAATTCTGAGTTCTGAGTTCTGAGTTATGAATTCTGAGCTGAATTTTGAATTCTGAGTATGAGTTTTGAGCTCTGAATTCCAAATTCAGAGGTGTGAGTTCAAATTTATTTTCTTTGTTTTGAGTTCTGAATTCTGAATTCTGAGTTCTGAATTATGAGTTCATGTTCTGAATTCTGAGTTCTGTGTTCAGAATTTAATTCTGAATTGTTAGTTCTGAGTTTGAAGATCTGAATTCTGAATTGCTAGTTCTGAATTCTGAACTCTGAGCCCTAATTCTGAGTTATTAGTTCTGAGCTCTGAATTCCGAGTGTAATTCTGAAATCTGAGGTCTGAGTTTTAAGATCGGAGCTGTGAGTTCTAGGTCTGAATTCTGAGTTTTGTGTTCTGAGTTGTGAATTCTGTCTTGTGCTGAGTTGTGAAATCTGAGTTCTGAGGAGGTCTGAGTTCTAAGATCTGAATTCAGAATTCTGAGTTCTGAATTACGAGTTCTGAGGTGTGAGTTCGAATTTGAATTTCTTTGCTTTGAGTCCTGAGTTCTGAATTCAGTGTGGAGCTGAATTATAATTTCTGATTTCAGGATTCTGAGTTCTGTGTTCTGAATTCTGATTTTTGAATATTGAGTTCTGTGTTCTGAATTCTCAGTTCTGTGTTCAGATTTGAATTCTGAATTGTTAGTTCTGAGTTTTAAGATCTGAATTCTGAATTTCTAGTTCTAAATCGTGAGCTCTGAGTCATGAATTCTGAGTTACTAGTTCTGAGCTCTGATTTCCGAGTGGAATTCTAAATTCTGAGTTCTGAGTTCTGAATTCTGAGTTCTGAAATCTGAGCTGTGAGTTCTAAGTCTGAATTCTGAGTTTTCAGATCTGATTCCTGAATTCTGCGTTGTTCTGAGTTGTGAAATCTGAGTTCTGAGGAGGTCTTCTGAATGAGTTAGAATTTCGAAGTTCTGAGTTCAGAATTCAGAATTCTGAATTCCTAGTTCTGAGTCCTGAATTCTTTGTTGTGCTGAGTTGTGAATTCTGAGTTCTGACGAGGTCTGAGTTCTAAGATCTGAATTCAGAAATCTGATTTCTGAATTGCGAGTTCTGAGTTCTGAAATCTGAGTATGAGTTTTGAGTTCTGAATTCTAAGTTCTGAGGTGTGAGTTTGAAATTCTAACTTCTATGTTCAGAATTCAGAATTCAGAATTCAGAAATCCTACTTATGAGTTCTGAACACTGCATTCTGAGTTGTAATTTTGAAATCTGATCTCTGAGCTCAGAATTCTGAGTTTTGAATTTGCAGTTCTGAGCTGTGAGTTTTATCTCTGAATTCCGAATTCTGAGTTCTGACTTCTGAATTCCAAATTCTGAGTTCTGAATTCTGAATTCTGTTGTGTGTGTTCTAGTTTAAATTTCTATGTTTTGAGGTCTGAGTTCTGAATTCAGTGTGGAGCTGAATTGTAATTTCTGATTTCAGAATTCTGAGTTCTGGGTTCTGAATTCTGAGTTCTGTGTTCAGATTTGAATTCTGAATTTTTAGTTATGAGTTTTTTTTTTTTTTTTTTTTTTTAAAATGTCATTCATTTAAAGCTATAATTTTAACCTTATCAAGTATTTCCAATTTTCAAATGTTTCTAATCATCTCATTAATTGTTTTTTTTTTTTTAATTTTATTTTAAATTCATTAATTACATTGTATTATGTGACACAGAATTCTGAATTTCTAGTTCTGAATCCTGAACTCTGGGTTATTAGTTCTGAGCTCTGATTTCTGAGTGGAATTCTAAATTCTGAGTTCGAGTTCTGAATTCTGAGCTGTGAGTTGTAAGTTTGAATTCTGACTTTTGAGTTCTGAGTTCTTAATTCTGTGTTGTTCTGAGCTGTGAAATCTGAGTTCTGAGGAGGTTTGAGTGCTAAGATCTGAATTCAGAATTCTGAGTTCTGAATTGCGAGTTCTGAGTTCTGAATTCTGAGTATGGGTTTTGAGTTCTGAATTCTAAGTTGTGAGTGACTTAGAATTTCGAAGTTCTGTGTTCAGAATTCAGAATACAGAATTTCTACTTCTGAGTCCTGAATTCTTTGTTGTGTTGAGTTGTGAAATCTGAGTTGTGAAGAGGTCTGAGTTCTAAGATCTGAATTCAGAATTCTGAGTTCTGAATTGCGAGTTCTGAGTTCTGAATTTTGAGTATGAGTTCTGAGTACTGAATCCCAAGTTCTATGTTCAAAATTCAGAATTCAGCATTCGTAGTTCTGAGTTCTGAGTTCTGAACTCTGTATTCTGGGTTCTAATTTTGATTACTGATTTCTGAGCTCAGTATTCTGAGTTTTCAATTTAGAGTTCTGAGCTGTGAGTTTTATCTCTGAATCCTGAATTCTGAATTCTGAATTCTTAGCTGAATTCTGAGTTCTGAGTTCTGAGTTATGAATTCTGAGCTGAATTTTGAATTCTGAGTATGAGTTTTGACCTCTGAATTCCAAATTCAGAGGTGTGAGTTCAAATTTTAATTTCTTTGTTTTGAGTTCTGAATTCTGAATTCTGAGTTCTGAATTATGAGTTCATGTTCTGAATTCTGAGTTCTGTGTTCAGAATTTAATTCTGAATTGTTAGTTCTGAGTTTGAAGATCTGAATTCTGAATTGCTAGTTCTGAATTCTGAACTCTGAGCCCTAATTCTGAGTTATTAGTTCTGAGCTCTGAATTCCGAGTGTAATTCTGAAATCTGAGGTCTGAGTTTTAAGATCGGAGCTGTGAGTTCTAGGTCTGAATTCTGAGTTTTGTGTTCTGAGTTGTGAATTCTGTCTTGTGCTGAGTTGTGAAATCTGAGTTCTGAGGAGGTCTGAGTTCTAAGATCTGAATTCAGAATTCTGAGTTCTGAATTACGAGTTCTGAGGTGTGAGTTCGAATTTGAATTTCTTTGCTTTGAGTCCTGAGTTCTGAATTCAGTGTGGAGCTGAATTATAATTTCTGATTTCAGGATTCTGAGTTCTGTGTTCTGAATTCTGATTTTTGAATATTGAGTTCTGTGTTCTGAATTCTCAGTTCTGTGTTCAGATTTGAATTCTGAATTGTTAGTTCTGAGTTTTAAGATCTGAATTCTGAATTTCTAGTTCTAAATCGTGAGCTCTGAGTCATGAATTCTGAGTTACTAGTTCTGAGCTCTGATCCGAGTGGAATTCTAAATTCTGAGTTCTGAGTTCTGAATTCTGAGTTCTGAAATCTGAGCTGTGAGTTCTAAGTCTGAATTCTGAGTTTTCAGATCTGATTCCTGAATTCTGCGTTGTTCTGAGTTGTGAAATCTGAGTTCTGAGGAGGTCTTCTGAATGAGTTAGAATTTCGAAGTTCTGAGTTCAGAATTCAGAATTCTGAATTCCTAGTTCTGAGTCCTGAATTCTTTGTTGTGCTGAGTTGTGAATTCTGAGTTCTGACGAGGTCTGAGTTCTAAGATCTGAATTCAGAAATCTGATTTCTGAATTGCGAGTTCTGAGTTCTGAAATCTGAGTATGAGTTTTGAGTTCTGAATTCTAAGTTCTGAGGTGTGAGTTCGAAATTCTAACTTCTATGTTCAGAATTCAGAATTCAGAATTCAGAAATCCTACTTATGAGTTCTGAACACTGCATTCTGAGTTGTAATTTTGAATTCTGATCTCTGAGCTCAGAATTCTGAGTTTTGAATTTGCAGTTCTGAGCTGTGAGTTTTATCTCTGAATTCCGAATTCTGAGTTCTGACTTCTGAATTCCAAATTCTGAGTTCTGAATTCTGAATTCTGTTGTGTGTGTTCTAGTTTAAATTTCTATGTTTTGAGGTCTGAGTTCTGAATTCAGTGTGGAGCTGAATTGTAATTTCTGATTTCAGAATTCTGAGTTCTGGGTTCTGAATTCTGAGTTCTGTGTTCAGATTTGAATTCTGAATTTTTAGTTATGAGTTTTAAGATCTGAATTCTGAATTTCTAGTTCTGAATCCTGAACTCTGGGTTATTAGTTCTGAGCTCTGATTTCTGAGTGGAATTCTAAATTCTGAGTTCGAGTTCTGAATTCTGAGCTGTGAGTTGTAAGTTTGAATTCTGACTTTTGAGTTCTGAGTTCTTAATTCTGTGTTGTTCTGAGCTGTGAAATCTGAGTTCTGAGGAGGTTTGAGTGCTAAGATCTGAATTCAGAATTCTGAGTTCTGAATTGCGAGTTCTGAGTTCTGAATTCTGAGTATGGGTTTTGAGTTCTGAATTCTAAGTTGTGAGTGACTTAGAATTTCGAAGTTCTGTGTTCAGAATTCAGAATACAGAATTTCTACTTCTGAGTCCTGAATTCTTTGTTGTGTTGAGTTGTGAAATCTGAGTTGTGAAGAGGTCTGAGTTCTAAGATCTGAATTCAGAATTCTGAGTTCTGAATTGCGAGTTCTGAGTTCTGAATTTTGAGTATGAGTTCTGAGTACTGAATCCCAAGTTCTATGTTCAAAATTCAGAATTCAGCATTCGTAGTTCTGAGTTCTGAGTTCTGAACTCTGTATTCTGGGTTCTAATTTTGATTACTGATTTCTGAGCTCAGTATTCTGAGTTTTCAATTTAGAGTTCTGAGCTGTGAGTTTTATCTCTGAATCCTGAATTCTGAATTCTGAATTCTTAGCTGAATTCTGAGTTCTGAGTTCTGAGTTATGAATTCTGAGCTGAATTTTGAATTCTGAGTATGAGTTTTGAGCTCTGAATTCCAAATTCAGAGGTGTGAGTTCAAATTTTAATTTCTTTGTTTTGAGTTCTGAATTCTGAATTCCGAGTTCTGAATTATGAGTTCATGTTCTGAATTCTGTGTTCTGTGTTCAGAATTTAATTCTGAATTGTTAGTTCTGAGTTTGAAGATCTGAATTCTGAATTGCTAGTTCTGAATTCTGAACTCTGAGCCCTAATTCTGAGTTATTAGTTCTGAGCTCTGAATTCCGAGTGTAATTCTGAAATCTGAGGTCTGAGTTTTAAGATCGGAGCTGTGAGTTCTAGGTCTGAATTCTGAGTTTTGTGTTCTGAGTTGTGAATTCTGTCTTGTGCTGAGTTGTGAAATCTGAGTTTTGAGGAGGTCTGAGTTCTAAGATCTGAATTCAGAATTCTGAGTTCTGAATTACGAGTTCTGAGGTGTGAGTTCGAATTTGAATTTCTTTGCTTTGAGTCCTGAGTTCTGAATTCAGTGTGGAGCTGAATTATAATTTCTGATTTCAGGATTCTGAGTTCTGTGTTCTGAATTCTGATTTTTGAATATTGAGTTCTGTGTTCTGAATTCTCAGTTCTGTGTTCAGATTTGAATTCTGAATTGTTAGTTCTGAGTTTTAAGATCTGAATTCTGAATTTCTAGTTCTAAATCGTGAGCTCTGAGTCATGAATTCTGAGTTACTAGTTCTGAGCTCTGATTTCCGAGTGGAATTCTAAATTCTGAGTTCTGAGTTCTGAATTCTGAGTTCTGAAATCTGAGCTGTGAGTTCTAAGTCTGAATTCTGAATTTTCAGATCTGATTCCTGAATTCTGCGTTGTTCTGAGTTGTGAAATCTGAGTTCTGAGGAGGTCTTCTGAATGAGTTAGAATTTCGAAGTTCTGAGTTCAGAATTCAGAATTCTGAATTCCTAGTTCTGAGTCCTGAATTCTTTGTTGTGCTGAGTTGTGAATTCTGAGTTCTGACGAGGTCTGAGTTCTAAGATCTGAATTCAGAAATCTGATTTCTGAATTGCGAGTTCTGTGTTCTGAAATCTGAGTATGAGTTTTGAGTTCTGAATTCTAAGTTCTGAGGTGTGAGTTCGAAATTCTAACTTCTATGTTCAGAATTCAGAATTCAGAATTCAGAAATCCTACTTATGAGTTCTGAACACTGCATTCTGAGTTGTAATTTTGAAATCTGATCTCTGAGCTCAGAATTCTGAGTTTTGAATTTGCAGTTCTGAGCTGTGAGTTTTATCTCTGAATTCCGAATTCTGAGTTCTGACTTCTGAATTCCAAATTCTGAGTTCTGAATTCTGAATTCTGTTGTGTGTGTTCTAGTTTAAATTTCTATGTTTTGAGGTCTGAGTTCTGAATTCAGTGTGGAGCTGAATTGTAATTTCTGATTTCAGAATTCTGAGTTCTGGGTTCTGAATTCTGAGTTCTGTGTGCAGATTTGAATTCTGAATTTTTAGTTATGAGTTTTAAGATCTGAATTCTGAATTTCTAGTTCTGAATCCTGAACTCTGGGTTATTAGTTCTGAGCTCTGATTTCTGAGTGGAATTCTAAATTCTGAGTTCGAGTTCTGAATTCTGAGCTGTGAGTTGTAAGTTTGAATTCTGACTTTTGAGTTCTGAGTTCTTAATTCTGTGTTGTTCTGAGCTGTGAAATCTGAGTTCTGACGAGGTCTGAGTGCTAAGATCTGAATTCAGAATTCTGAGTTCTGAATTGCGAGTTCTGAGTTCTGAATTCTGAGTATGGGTTTTGAGTTCTGAATTCTAAGTTGTGAGTGACTTAGAATTTCGAAGTTCTGTGTTCAGAATTCAGAATACAGAATTTCTACTTCTGAGTCCTGAATTCTTTGTTGTGTTGAGTTGTGAAATCTGAGTTGTGAAGAGGTCTGAGTTCTAAGATCTGAATTCAGAATTCTGAGTTCTGAATTGCGAGTTCTGGGTTCTGAATTTTGAGTATGAGTTCTGAGTACTGAATCCCAAGTTCTATGTTCAAAATTCAGAATTCAGCATTCGTAGTTCTGAGTTCTGAGTTCTGAACTCTGTATTCTGGGTTCTAATTTTGATTACTGATTTCTGAGCTCAGTATTCTGAGTTTTCAATTTAGAGTTCTGAGCTGTGAGTTTTATCTCTGAATCCTGAATTCTGAATTCTGAATTCTTAGCTGAATTCTGAGTTCTGAGTTCTGAGTTATGAATTCTGAGCTGAATTTTGAATTCTGAGTATGAGTTTTGAGCTCTGAATTCCAAATTCAGAGGTGTGAGTTCAAATTTTAATTTCTTTGTTTTGAGTTCTGAATTCTGAATTCCGAGTTCTGAATTATGAGTTCATGTTCTGAATTCTGAGTTCTGTGTTCAGAATTTAATTCTGAATTGTTAGTTCTGAGTTTGAAGATCTGAATTCTGAATTGCTAGTTCTGAATTCTGAACTCTGAGCCCTAATTCTGAGTTATTATTTCTGTGCTCTGAATTCCGAGTGTAATTCTGAAATCTGAGGTCTGAGTTTTAAGATCGGAGCTGTGAGTTCTAGGTCTGAATTCTGAGTTTTGTATTCTGAGTTGTGAATTCTGTCTTGTGCTGAGTTGTGAAATCTGAGTTCTGAGGAGGTCTGAGTTCTAAGATCTGAATTCAGAATTCTGAGTTCTGAATTACGAGTTCTGAGGTGTGAGTTCGAATTTGAATTTCTTTGCTTTGAGTCCTGAGTTCTGAATTCAGTGTGGAGCTGAATTATAATTTCTGATTTCAGAATTCTGAGTTCTGTGTTCTGAATTCTGATTTTTGAATATTGAGTTCTGTGTTCTGAATTCTGAGTTCTGTGTTCAGATTTGAATTCTGAATTGTTAGTTCTGAGTTTTAAGATCTGAATTCTGAATTTCTAGTTCTAAATCGTGAGCTCTGAGTCATGAATTCTGAGTTACTAGTTCTGAGCTCTGATTTCCAAGTGGAATTCTAAATTCTGAGTTCTGAGTTCTGAATTCTGAGTTCTGAAATCTGAGCTGTGAGTTCTAAGTCTGAATTCTGAGTTTTCAGATCTGATTCCTGAATTCTGCGTTGTTCTGAGTTGTGAAATCTGAGTTCTGAGGAGGTCTGAGTGCTAAGATCTGAATTCAGAATTCTGAGTTCTGAATTGCGAGTTCTGAGTTCTGAATTCTGAGTATGGGTTTTGAGTTCGATATTCTATTTTCTGAGTGAGTTAGAATTTCGAACTTAAGTGTTCAGAATTCAGAATTCAGAATTCAGAAATCCTAGTTATGAGTTCTGAACACTGCATTCTGAGTTCTAATATTGAATTCTCGTGTCTGAGTTCAGAATTCTGAGTGCTGAATTTGGAGTTCTGAGCTGTGAGTTTTATCTCTGAATTCCGAATTCTGAGTTCTGACTTCTGAATTCCAAATTCTGAGTTCTGAATTCTGAATTCTGTTGTGTGTGTTCTAGTTTAAATTTCTATGTTTTGAGGTCTGAGTTCTGAATTCAGTGTGGAGCTGAATTGTAATTTCTGATTTCAGAATTCTGAGTTCTGGGTTCTGAATTCTGAGTTCCGAATTACGTGTTCTGTGTTCTGAATTCTGAGTTCTGTGTTCAGATTTGAATTCTGAATTTTTAGTTATGAGTTTTAAGATCTGAATTCTGAATTTCTAGTTCTGAATCCTGAACTCTGAGTCCTGAATTCTGAGTTATTAGTTCTGAGCTCTGAATTCCAAGTGGAATTCTAAATTCTGAGTTCTGAGTTCTGAATTCTGAGTTCTGAAATCTGAGCTGTGAGTTCTAAGTCAGAATTCTGAGTTTTGAGTTCTGAGTACTGAATCCCAAGTTCTGTGTTTAAAATTCAAAATTCTGAATTCCTAGTTCTGAGATCTGAGTTCTGAACGCTGCATTCTGAGTTCTAATTTTGAATTCTGATTATTGAACTCAGAATTCTGAGTTTTGAATTTGGAGTTCTGAGCTGTGAGTTTTATCTCTGAATCCAGAGTTCTGAATTCTAAATTCTTAGCTGAATTCTAAGTTCTGAGTTCTGAATTCTGAATTGAATTCTGAATTCTGAGTTCTGCATTCCGAATTCTGAGGTGTGAGTTTGAATTTGAATTTCTTTGTTTTGAGTTCTGAGTTCTGAATTCAGTATGGAGCTGAATTGTAATTTCTGATTTCAGAATTCTGAGTTCTGGGTTCTGAATTGTGAGCCTGAATTATGAGTTCATGCTCTGAATTCTGAGTTCTGTGTTCAGAATTTGAATTCTGAATTGTTAGTTCTGAGTTTTAAGAACTGAATTCTGATTTGCTAGTTCTGAATCCTGAATTCTGAGTCCTGAATTCTGAGTTATTATTTCTGTGCTATGAATTCCGAGTGGAATTCTGAATTCTGAGCTGTGAGTTCTAAGTCTGAATTCTGAGATTTGAGTTCTGAGTCCTGAATTCTTTGTTGTGCTGAATTGTGAAATCTGAGTTCTGAGGAGGTCTGAGTGCTAAGATCTGAATTCAGAATTCTGAGTTCTGAATTGCGAGTTCTGAGTTCTGAATTTTGAGTATGAGTTCTGAGTACTGAATCCCAAGTTCTATGTTCAGAATTCAGAATTCAGCATTCGTAGTTCTGAGTTCTGAGTTCTGAACTCTGTATTCTGGGTTCTAATTTTGATTACTGATTTCTGAGCTCAGTATTCTGAGTTTTCAATTTAGAGTTCTGAGCTGTGAGTTTTATCTCTGAATCCTGAATTCTGAATTCTGAATTCTTAGCTGAATTCTGAGTTCTGAGTTCTGAGTTATGAATTCTGAGCTGAATTTTGAATTCTGAGTATGAGTTTTGAGCTCTGAATTCCAAATTCAGAGATGTGAGTTCTAATTTTAATTTCTTTGTTTTGAGTTCTGAATTCTGAATTCTGAGTTCTGAATTATGAGTTCATGTTCTGAATTCTGAGTTTTGTGTTCTGAGTTGTGAATTCTGTCTTGTGCTGAGTTGTGAAATCTGAGTTCTGAGGAGGTCTGAGTTCTAAGATCTGAATTCAGAATTCTGAGTTCTGAATTACGAGTTCTGAGGTGTGAGTTCGAATTTGAATTTCTTTGCTTTGAGTCCTGAGTTCTGAATTCAGTGTGGAGCTGAATTATAATTTCTGATTTCAGAATTCTGAGTTCTGTGTTCTGAATTCTGATTTTTGAATATTGAGTTCTGTGTTCTGAATTCTCAGTTCTGTGTTCAGATTTGAATTCTGAATTGTTAGTTCTGAGTTTTAAGATCTGAATTCTGAATTTCTAGTTCTAAATCGTGAGCTCTGAGTCATGAATTCTGAGTTACTAGTTCTGAGCTCTGATTTCCGAGTGGAATTCTAAATTCTGAGTTCTGAGTTCTGAATTCTGAGTTCTGAAATCTGAGCTGTGAGTTCTAAGTCTGAATTCTGAGTTTTCAGATCTGATTCCTGAATTCTGCGTTGTTCTGAGTTGTGAAATCTGAGTTCTGAGGAGGTCTTCTGAATGAGTTAGAATTTCGAAGTTCTGAGTTCAGAATTCAGAATTCTGAATTCCTAGTTCTGAGTCCTGAATTCTTTGTTGTGCTGAGTTGTGAATTCTGAGTTCTGACGAAGTCTGAGTTCTAAGATCTGAATTCAGAAATCTGATTTCTGAATTGCGAGTTCTGAGTTCTGAAATCTGAGTATGAGTTTTGAGTTCTGAATTCTAAGTTCTGAGGTGTGAGTTCGAAATTCTAACTTCTATGTTCAGAATTCAGAATTCAGAATTCAGAAATCCTACTTATGAGTTCTGAACACTGCATTCTGAGTTGTAATTTTGAAATCTGATCTCTGAGCTCAGAATTCTGAGTTTTGAATTTGCAGTTCTGAGCTGTGAGTTTTATCTCTGAATTCCGAATTCTGAGTTCTGACTTCTGAATTCCAAATTCTGAGTTCTGAATTCTGAATTCTGTTGTGTGTGTTCTAGTTTAAATTTCTATGTTTTGAGGTCTGAGTTCTGAATTCAGTGTGGAGCTGAATTGTAATTTCTGATTTCAGAATTCTGAGTTCTGGGTTCTGAATTCTGAGTTCCGAATTACGTGTTCTGTGTTCTGAATTCTGAGTTCTGTGTTCAGATTTGAATTCTGAATTTTTAGTTATGAGTTTTAAGATCTGAATTCTGAATTTCTAGTTCTGAATCCTGAACTCTGAGTTATTAGTTCTGAGCTCTGATTTCTGAGTGGAATTCTAAATTCTGAGTTCGAGTTCTGAATTCTGAGCTGTGAGTTGTAAGTTTGAATTCTGACTTTTGAGTTCTGAGTTCTTAATTCTGTGTTGTTCTGAGCTGTGAAATCTGAGTTCTGACGAGGTCTGAGTGCTAAGATCTGAATTCAGAATTCTGAGTTCTGAATTGCGAGTTCTGAGTTCTGAATTCTGAGTATGGGTTTTGAGTTCTGAATTCTAAGTTGTGAGTGACTTAGAATTTCGAAGTTCTGTGTTCAGAATTCAGAATACAGAATTTCTACTTCTGAGTCCTGAATTCTTTGTTGTGTTGAGTTGTGAAATCTGAGTTGTGAAGAGGTCTGAGTTCTAAGATCTGAATTCAGAATTCTGAGTTCTGAATTGCGCGTTCTGAGTTCTGAATTTTGAGTATGAGTTCTGAGTACTGAATCCCAAGTTCTATGTTCGGAATTCAGAATTCAGCATTCGTAGTTCTGAGTTCTGAGTTCTGAACTCTGTATTCTGGGTTCTAATTTTGATTACTGATTTCTGAGCTCAGTATTCTGAGTTTTCAATTTGGAGTTCTGAGCTGTGAGTTTTATCTCTGAATCCTGAATTCTGAATTCTGAATTCTTAGCTGAATTCTGAGTTCTGAGTTCTGAGTTATGAATTCTGAGCTGAATTTTGAATTCTGAGTATGAGTTTTGAGCTCTGAATTCCAAATTCAGAGGTGTGAGTTCAAATTTTAATTTCTTTGTTTTGAGTTCTGAATTCTGAATTCTGAGTTCTGAATTATGAGTTCATGTTCTGAATTCTGAGTTCTGTGTTCAGAATTTAATTCTGAATTGTTAGTTCTGAGTTTGAAGATCTGAATTCTGAATTGCTAGTTCTGAATTCTGAACTCTGAGCCCTAATTCTGAGTTATTAGTTCTGAGCTCTGAATTCCGAGTGTAATTCTGAAATCTGAGGTCTGAGTTTTAAGATCGGAGCTGTGAGTTCTAGGTCTGAATTCTGAGTTTTGTGTTCTGAGTTGTGAATTCTGTCTTGTGCTGAGTTGTGAAATCTGAGTTCTGAGGAGGTCTGAGTTCTAAGATCTGAATTCAGAATTCTGAGTTCTGAATTACTAGTTCTGAGGTGTGAGTTCGAATTTGAATTTCTTTGCTTTGAGTCCTGAGTTCTGAATTCAGTGTGGAGCTGAATTATAATTTCTGATTTCAGAATTCTGAGTTCTGTGTTCTGAATTCTGATTTTTGAATATTGAGTTCTGTGTTCTGAATTCTCAGTTCTGTGTTCAGATTTGAATTCTGAATTGTTAGTTCTGAGTTTTAAGATCTGAATTCTGAATTTCTAGTTCTAAATCGTGAGCTCTGAGTCATGAATTCTGAGTTACTAGTTCTGAGCTCTGATTTCCGAGTGGAATTCTAAATTCTGAGTTCTGAGTTCTGAATTCTGAGTTCTGAAATCTGAGCTGTGAGTTCTAAGTCTGAATTCTGAGTTTTCAGATCTGATTCCTGAATTCTGCGTTGTTCTGAGTTGTGAAAGATGAGTTCTGAGGAGGTCTGAGTGCTAAGATCTGAATTCAGAATTCTGAGTTCTGAATTGCGAGTTCTGAGTTCTGAATTCTGAGTATGGGTTTTGAGTTCGATATTCTATTTTCTGAGTGAGTTAGAATTTCGAACTTAAGTGTTCAGAATTCAGAATTCAGAATTCAGAAATCCTAGTTATGAGTTCTGAACACTGCATTCTGAGTTCTAATATTGAATTCTCGTGTCTGAGTTCAGAATTCTGAGTGCTGAATTTGGAGTTCTGAGGTGTGAGATTTAACTCTGAATTCAGAATTCTGAGTTCTGAATTGCGAGTTCTGAGTTCTGAATTCTGAGTATGGGTTTTGAGTTCTGAATTCTAAGTTCTGAATGAGTTAGAATTTCGAAGTTCTGAGTTCAGAATTCAGAATTCTGTATTCCTAGTTCTGAGTCCTGAATTCTTTGTTGTGCTGAGTTGTGAATTCTGAGTTCTGACGAAGTCTGAGTTCTAAGATCTGAATTCAGAAATCTGATTTCTGAATTGCGAGTTCTGAGTTCTGAAATCCGAGTATGAGTTTTGAGTTCTGAATTCTAAGTTCTGAGGTGTGAGTTCGAAATTCTAACTTCTATGTTCAGAATTCAGAATTCAGAATTCAGAAATCCTACTTATGAGTTCTGAACACTGCATTCTGAGTTGTAATTTTGAATTCTGATCTCTGAGCTCAGAATTCTGAGTTTTGAATTTGCAGTTCTGAGCTGTGAGTTTTATCTCTGAATTCTGAATTCTGAGTTCTGACTTCTGAATTCCAAATTCTGAGTTCTGAATTCTGAATTCTGTTGTGTGTGTTCTAGTTTAAATTTCTATGTTTTGAGGTCTGAGTTCTGAATTCAGTGTGGAGCTGAATTGTAATTTCTGATTTCAGAATTCTGAGTTCTGGGTTCTGAATTCTGAGTTCCGAATTACGTGTTCTGTGTTCTGAATTCTGAGTTCTGTGTTCAGATTTGAATTCTGAATTTTTAGTTATGAGTTTTAAGATCTGAATTCTGAATTTCTAGTTCTGAATCCTGAACTCTGAGTTATTAGTTCTGAGCTCTGATTTCTGAGTGGAATTCTAAATTCTGAGTTCGAGTTCTGAATTCTGAGCTGTGAGTTGTAAGTTTGAATTCTGACTTTTGAGTTCTGAGTTCTTAATTCTGTGTTGTTCTGAGCTGTGAAATCTGAGTTCTGAGGAGGTCTGAGTGCTAAGATCTGAATTCAGAATTCTGAGTTCTGAATTTCGAGTTCTGAGTTCTGAATTCTGAGTATGGGTTTTGAGTTCTGAATTCTAAGTTGTGAGTGACTTAGAATTTCGAAGTTCTGTGTTCAGAATTCAGAATACAGAATTTCTACTTCTGAGTCCTGAATTCTTTGTTGTGTTGAGTTGTGAAATCTGAGTTGTGAAGAGGTCTGAGTTCTAAGATCTGAATTCAGAAATCTGAGTTCTGAATTGCGAGTTCTGAGTTCTGAATTCTGAGTATGAGTTTTGAGTTCTGAATTCGGAATTCAGAAGTGTGAGTTCAAATTTTAATTTCTTTATTTTGAGTTCTGTGTTCTCAATTCTGAGTTCTGTGTTCAGAATTTGAATTCTGAATTGTTAGTTCTGAGTTTTAAGATCTGAATTCTGAATTGCTAGTTCTGAATCCTGAACTCTGAGTCCTGAATTCTGAGTTATTAGTTCTGAGCTCTGAATTCCGAGTAGAATTCTAAATTCTGAGTCCTGGATTCTGAGTTCTGAGTTCTGAATTCTGAGCTGTGAGTTCTAAGTCTGAATTCTGAGTTTTGAGTTCTGAGTCCTGAATTCTGTTTTGTGCTGAGTTGTGAAATCTGAGTTCTGAGGAGGTCTGAGTTCTAAGATCTGAATTCAGAATTCTGAGTTCTGAATTGCGAGTTCTGAGTTCTGAATTCTGAGTATGAGTTTTGAGTACTGAATCCCAAGTTCTGTGTTCAGAATTCAGAATTCTGAATTCCTAGATCTGAGATCTGAGTTCTGAACTCTGAGTTATAAGTTCTGATTTTGATTCTGATCTCTGAGCTTAGAATTCTGAGGTTTGAATTTGGAATTCTGAGCTATGAGTTTTATCTCTGAATTCTGAATTTTGAGTTCTGAATTCTTACCTGAGTTCTGAGTTCTGAGTTATGAATTCTGAGCTGAATTCTGAATTTTGAGTATGAGCTTTGAGCTCTGAATTGCAAATTCTGAGGTGTGAGTTCAAATTTTAATTTCTTTGTTTTGAGTTCTGGGTTCTGAATTCAGTATGGAGCTGAATTGTAATTTCTGATTTCAGAATTCTGAGTTCTGGGTTCTGAATTCTGAGTTCTGAATTACGAGTTTTGTGTTCTGAATTCTGAGTTCTGTGTTCAGATTTGAAATCTGAATTTTTAGTTCTGAGTTTTAAGATCTGAATTCTGAATTTCTAGTTCTAAATCCTGAACTCTGAGTCCTGAATTCTGAGTTATTAGTTCTGAGCTCTGAATTCCGAGTGGAATTCTAAATTCTGAGTTTTGAGTTCTGAATTCTGAGTTATTAATTCTGAGTCCTGAATTCTGTGTTGTGCTGAGTTGTGAAATCTGAGTTCTGAGGAGGTCTGAGTTCTAAGATCTGAATTCAGAATTCTGAGTTCTGAATTGCGAGTTCTGAATTCTGAATTCTGAGTATGAGTTCGGAGTACTGAATCCCAAGTTCTATGTTCAGAATTCAGAATTCTGAATACCTAGTTATGAGATCTGAGTTCTGAACTCTTCATTCTGAGTTCTAATATTGAATTCTGATCTCTGAGCTCAGAATTCTGAGTGCTGAATTTGGAGTTCTGAACCATGAGTTTTATCTCTGAATTCTGAATCCTGAGTTCTGATTTCTGAATTCCAAATTCTGAGTTCTGAATTCCGAATTCTGAGGTGTGAGTTCGAATTTGAATTTCTTTGTTTTGACTTCTGACTTCTGAATTCAGTGTGAAGCTGAATTGTAATTTCTGATTTCAGAATTCTGAGTTCTGGGTTCTGAATTCTGATTTCTGAATTATGAGTTCTGGGTTCTGAATTCTGAGTTCTGTGTTCAGATTTGAATTCTGAATTCTGCATTGTTAGTTCTGAGTTTTAAGATCTGAATTCTGAATTGCTAGTTCTGAATTCTGAACTCCGAGTCCTGAATTCTGAGTTATTAGTTCTGAGCTCTGAATTCCGAGTGGAATTCTAAATTCTGAGTTCTGAATTCTGAGGTAGGAATTCTGAAATCTGAGCTGTGAGTTCTAAGTCTGAATTCTGAGTTTTGAGTTCTGAGTACTGAATCCCAAGTTCTGTGTTTAGAATTCAAAATTCTGAATTCCTAGTTCTGAGATCTGAGTTCTGAATGCTGCATTCCGAGTTCTAATTTTGAATTCTGATTTCTGAGCTCAGAATTCTGAGTTTTGAATTTGTAGTTCTGAGCTGTGAGTTTTACCTCTGAATCCAGAGTTCTGAATTCTAAATTCTTAGCTGAATTCTGAGTTCTGAGTTCTGAATTCTGAATTGAATTCTGAATTCTGAGTTCTGCATTCCGAATTCTGAGGTGTGAGTTTGAATTTGAATTTCTTTGTTTTGAGTTCTGAGTTCTGAATTCAGTGTGGAGCTGAATTGTAATTTCTGATTTCAGAATTCTGAGTTCTGGGTTCTGAATTGTGAGCCTGAATTATGAGTTCATGCTCTGAATTCTGAGTTCTGTGTTCAGAATTTGAATTCAGAATTGTTAGTTCTGAGTATTAAGAACTGAATTCTGATTTGCTAGTTCTGAATCCTGAATTCTGAGTCCTGAATTCTGAGTTATTATTTCTGTGCCCTGAATTCCGAGTGGAATTCTGAATTCTGAGCTGTGAGTTCTAAGTCTGAATTCTGAGTTTTGAGTTCTGAGTCCTGAATTTTTTGTTGTGCTGAATTGTGAAATCTGAGTTCTGAGGAGGTCTGAGTGCTAAGATCTGAATTCAGAATTCTGAGTTCTGAATTGCGAGTTCTGAGTTCTGAATTCTGAGTATGGGTTTTGAGTTCTGAATTCTAAGTTGTGAGTGACTTAGAATTTCGAAGTTCTGTGTTCAGAATTCAGAATACAGAATTTCTACTTCTGAGTCCTGAATTCTTTGTTGTGTTGAGTTGTGAAATCTAAGTTGTGAAGAGGTCTGAGTTCTAAGATCTGAATTCAGAATTCTGAGTTCTGAATTGCGAGTTCTGAGTTCTGAATTTTGAGTATGAGTTCTGAGTACTGAATCCCAAGTTCTATGTTCAGAATTCAGAATTCAGCATTCGTAGTTCTGAGTTCTGAGTTCTGAACTCTGTATTCTGGGTTCTAATTTTGATTACTGATTTCTGAGCTCAGTATTCTGAGTTTTGAATTTGGAGTTCTGAGCTGTGAGTTTTATCTCTGAATCCTGAATTCTGAATTCTGAATTCTTAGCTGAATTCTGAGTTCTGAGTTCTGAGTTATGAATTCTGAGCTGAATTTTGAATTCTGAGTATGAGTTTTGAGCTCTGAATTCCAAATTCAGAGGTGTGAGTTCAAATTTTAATTTCTTTGTTTTGAGTTCTGAATTCTGAATTCTGAGTTCTGAATTATGAGTTCATGTTCTGAATTCTGTGTTCTGTGTTCAGAATTTAATTCTGAATTGTTAGTTCTGAGTTTGAAGATCTGAATTCTGAATTGCTAGTTCTGAATTCTGAACTCTGAGCCCTAATTCTGAGTTATTATTTCTGTGCTCTGAATTCCGAGTGTAATTCTGAAATCTGAGGTCTGAGTTTTAAGATCGGAGCTGTGAGTTCTAGGTCTGAATTCTGAGTTTTGTATTCTGAGTTGTGAATTCTGTCTTGTGCTGAGTTGTGAAATCTGAGTTCTGAGGAGGTCTGAGTTCTAAGATCTGAATTCAGAATTCTGAGTTCTGAATTATGAGTTCTGAGGTGTGAGTTCGAATTTGAATTTCTTTGCTTTGAGTCCTGAGTTCTGAATTCAGTGTGGAGCTGAATTATAATTTCTGATGTCAGAATTCTGAGTTCTGGGTTCTGAATTCTGATTTTTGAATATTGAGTTCTGTGTTCTGAATTCTCAGTTCTGTGTTCAGATTTGAATTCTGAATTGTTAGTTCTGAGTTTTAAGATCTGAATTCTGAATTTCTACTTCTAAATCGTGAGCTCTGAGTCATGACTTCTGAGTTACTAGTTCTGAGCTCTGATTTCCGAGTGGAATTCTAAATTCTGAGTTCTGAGTTCTGAATTCTGAGTTCTGAAATCTGAGCTGTGAGTTCTAAGTCTGAATTCTGAGTTTTCAGATCTGATTCCTGAATTCTGCGTTGTTCTGAGTTGTGAAATCTGAGTTCTGAGGAGGTCTGAGTGCTAAGATCTGAATTCAGAATTCTGAGTTCTGAATTGCGAGTTCTGAGTTCTGAATTCTGAGTATGGGTTTTGAGTTCGATATTCTATTTTCTGAGTGAGTTAGAATTTCGAACTTAAGTGTTCAGAATTCAGAATTCAGAATTCAGAAATCCTAGTTATGAGTTCTGAACACTGCATTCTGAGTTCTAATATTGAATTCTCGTGTCTGAGTTCAGAATTCTGAGTGCTGAATTTGGAGTTCTGAGGTGTGAGATTTATCTCTGAATTCAGAATTCTGAGTTCTGAATTGTGAGTTCTGAGTTCTGAATTCTGAGTATGGGTTTTGTGTTCTGAATTCTAACTTCTGAATGAGTTAGAATTTCGAAGTTCTGAGTTCAGAATTCAGAATTCTGAATTCCTAGTTCTGAGTCCTGAATTCTTTGTTGTGCTGAGTTGTGAATTCTGAGTTCTGACGAAGTCTGAGTTCTAAGATCTGAATTCAGAAATCTGATTTCTGAATTGCGAGTTCTGAGTTCTGAAATCTGAGTATGAGTTTTGAGTTCTGAATTCTAAGTTCTGAGGTGTGAGTTTGAAATTCTAACTTCTATGTTCAGAATTCAGAATTCAGAATTCAGAAATCCTACTTATGAGTTCTGAACACTGCATTCTGAGTTGTAATTTTGAATTCTGATCTCTGAGCTCAGAATTCTGAGTTTTGAATTTGCAGTTCTGAGCTGTGAGTTTTATCTCTGAATTCCGAATTCTGAGTTCTGACTTCTGAATTCCAAATTCTGAGTTCTGAATTCTGAATTCTGTTGTGTGTGTTCTAGTTTAAATTTCTATGTTTTGAGGTCTGAGTTCTGAATTCAGTGTGGAGCTGAATTGTAATTTCTGATTTCAGAATTCTGAGTTCTGGGTTCTGAATTCTGAGTTCCGAATTACGTGTTCTGTGTTCTGAATTCTGAGTTCTGTGTTCAGATTTGAATTCTGAATTTTTAGTTATGAGTTTTAAGATCTGAATTCTGAATTTCTAGTTCTGAATCCTGAACTCTGAGTTATTAGTTCTGAGCTCTGATTTCTGAGTGGAATTCTAAATTCTGAGTTCGTGTTCTGAATTCTGAGCTGTGAGTTGTAAGTTTGAATTCTGACTTTTGAGTTCTGAGTTCTTAATTCTGTGTTGTTCTGAGCTGTGAAATCTGAGTTCTGAGGAGGTCTGAGTGCTAAGATCTGAATTCAGAATTCTGAGTTCTGAATTGCGAGTTCTGAGTTCTGAATTCTGAGTATGGGTTTTGAGTTCTGAATTCTAAGTTCTGAGGTGTGAGTTCGAAATTCTAACTTCTATGTTCAGAATTCAGAATTCAGAATTCAGAAATCCTACTTATGAGTTCTGAACACTGCATTCTGAGTTGTAATTTTGAATTCTGATCTCTGAGCTCAGAATTCTGAGTTTTGAATTTGCAGTTCTGAGCTGTGAGTTTTATCTCTGAATTCCGAATTTGCAGTTCTGACTTCTGAATTCCAAATTCTGAGTTCTGAATTCTGAATTCTGTTGTGTGTGTTTTAGTTTAAATTTCTATGTTTTGAGGTCTGAGTTCTGAATTCAGTGTGGAGCTGAATTGTAATTTCTGATTTCAGAATTCTGAGTTCTGGGTTCTGAATTCTGAGTTCCGAATTACGTGTTCTGTGTTCTGAATTCTGAGTTCTGTGTGCAGATTTGAATTCTGAATTTTTAGTTATGAGTTTTAAGATCTGAATTCTGAATTTCTAGTTCTGAATCCTGAACTCTGAGTTATTAGTTCTGAGCTCTGATTTCTGAGTGGAATTCTAAATTCTGAGTTCGAGTTCTGAATTCTGAGCTGTGAGTTGTAAGTTTGAATTCTGACTTTTGAGTTCTGAGTTCTTAATTCTGTGTTGTTCTGAGCTGTGAAATCTGAGTTCTGAGGAGGTCTGAGTGCTAAGATCTGAATTCAGAATTCTGAGTTCTGAATTGCGAGTTCTGAGTTCTGAATTCTGAGTATGGGTTTTGAGTTCTGAATTCTAAGTTGTGAGTGACTTAGAATTTCGAAGTTCTGTGTTCAGAATTCAGAATACAGAATTTCTACTTCTGAGTCCTGAATTCTTTGTTGTGTTGAGTTGTGAAATCTGAGTTGTGAAGAGGTCTGAGTTCTAAGATCTGAATTCAGAAATCTGAGTTCTGAATTGCGAGTTCTGAGTTCTGAATTCTGAGTATGAGTTTTGAGTTCTGAATTCGGAATTCAGAAGTGTGAGTTCAAATTTTAATTTCTTTATTTTGAGTTCTGTGTTCTCAATTCTGAGTTCTGTGTTCAGAATTTGAATTCTGAATTGTTAGTTCTGAGTTTTAAGATCTGAATTCTGAATTGCTAGTTCTGAATCCTGAACTCTGAGTCCTGAATTCTGAGTTATTAGTTCTGAGCTCTGAATTCCGAGTAGAATTCTAAATTCTGAGTCCTGGATTCTGAGTTCTGAGTTCTGAATTCTGAGCTGTGAGTTCTAAGTCTGAATTCTGAGTTTTGAGTTCTGAGTCCTGAATTCTGTTTTGTGCTGAGTTGTGAAATCTGAGTTCTGAGGAGGTCTGAGTTCTAAGATCTGAATTCAGAATTCTGAGTTCTGAATTGCGAGTTCTGAGTTCTGAATTCTGAGTATGAGTTTTGAGTACTGAATCCCAAGTTCTGTGTTCAGAATTCAGAATTCTGAATTCCTAGATCTGAGATCTGAGTTCTGAACTCTGAGTTATAAGTTCTGATTTTGATTCTGATCTCTGAGCTTAGAATTCTGAGGTTTGAATTTGGAATTCTGAGCTATGAGTTTTATCTCTGAATTCTGAATTTTGAGTTCTGAATTCTTACCTGAGTTCTGAGTTCTGAGTTATGAATTCTGAGCTGAATTCTGAATTTTGAGTATGAGCTTTGAGCTCTGAATTGCAAATTCTGAGGTGTGAGTTCAAATTTTAATTTCTTTGTTTTGAGTTCTGGGTTCTGAATTCAGTATGGAGCTGAATTGTAATTTCTGATTTCAGAATTCTGAGTTCTGGGTTCTGAATTCTGAGTTCTGAATTACGAGTTTTGTGTTCTGAATTCTGAGTTCTGTGTTCAGATTTGAAATCTGAATTTTTAGTTCTGAGTTTTAAGATCTGAATTCTGAATTTCTAGTTCTAAATCCTGAACTCTGAGTCCTGAATTCTGAGTTATTAGTTCTGAGCTCTGAATTCCGAGTGGAATTCTAAATTCTGAGTTTTGAGTTCTGAATTCTGAGTTATTAATTCTGAGTCCTGAATTCTGTGTTGTGCTGAGTTGTGAAATCTGAGTTCTGAGGAGGTCTGAGTTCTAAGATCTGAATTCAGAATTCTGAGTTCTGAATTGCGAGTTCTGAATTCTGAATTCTGAGTATGAGTTCGGAGTACTGAATCCCAAGTTCTATGTTCAGAATTCAGAATTCTGAATACCTAGTTATGAGATCTGAGTTCTGAACTCTTCATTCTGAGTTCTAATATTGAATTCTGATCTCTGAGCTCAGAATTCTGAGTGCTGAATTTGGAGTTCTGAACCATGAGTTTTATCTCTGAATTCTGAATCCTGAGTTCTGATTTCTGAATTCCAAATTCTGAGTTCTGAATTCCGAATTCTGAGGTGTGAGTTCGAATTTGAATTTCTTTGTTTTGACTTCTGACTTCTGAATTCAGTGTGAAGCTGAATTGTAATTTCTGATTTCAGAATTCTGAGTTCTGGGTTCTGAATTCTGATTTCTGAATTATGAGTTCTGGGTTCTGAATTCTGAGTTCTGTGTTCAGATTTGAATTCTGAATTCTGCATTGTTAGTTCTGAGTTTTAAGATCTGAATTCTGAATTGCTAGTTCTGAATTCTGAACTCCGAGTCCTGAATTCTGAGTTATTAGTTCTGAGCTCTGAATTCCGAGTGGAATTCTAAATTCTGAGTTCTGAATTCTGAGGTAGGAATTCTGAAATCTGAGCTGTGAGTTCTAAGTCTGAATTCTGAGTTTTGAGTTCTGAGTACTGAATCCCAAGTTCTGTGTTTAGAATTCAAAATTCTGAATTCCTAGTTCTGAGATCTGAGTTCTGAATGCTGCATTCCGAGTTCTAATTTTGAATTCTGATTTCTGAGCTCAGAATTCTGAGTTTTGAATTTGTAGTTCTGAGCTGTGAGTTTTACCTCTGAATCCAGAGTTCTGAATTCTAAATTCTTAGCTGAATTCTGAGTTCTGAGTTCTGAATTCTGAATTGAATTCTGAATTCTGAGTTCTGCATTCCGAATTCTGAGGTGTGAGTTTGAATTTGAATTTCTTTGTTTTGAGTTCTGAGTTCTGAATTCAGTGTGGAGCTGAATTGTAATTTCTGATTTCAGAATTCTGAGTTCTGGGTTCTGAATTGTGAGCCTGAATTATGAGTTCATGCTCTGAATTCTGAGTTCTGTGTTCAGAATTTGAATTCAGAATTGTTAGTTCTGAGTTTTAAGAACTGAATTCTGATTTGCTAGTTCTGAATCCTGAATTCTGAGTCCTGAATTCTGAGTTATTATTTCTGTGCCCTGAATTCCGAGTGGAATTCTGAATTCTGAGCTGTGAGTTCTAAGTCTGAATTCTGAGTTTTGAGTTCTGAGTCCTGAATTTTTTGTTGTGCTGAATTGTGAAATCTGAGTTCTGAGGAGGTCTGAGTGCTAAGATCTGAATTCAGAATTCTGAGTTCTGAATTGCGAGTTCTGAGTTCTGAATTCTGAGTATGGGTTTTGAGTTCTGAATTCTAAGTTGTGAGTGACTTAGAATTTCGAAGTTCTGTGTTCAGAATTCAGAATACAGAATTTCTACTTCTGAGTCCTGAATTCTTTGTTGTGTTGAGTTGTGAAATCTAAGTTGTGAAGAGGTCTGAGTTCTAAGATCTGAATTCAGAATTCTGAGTTCTGAATTGCGAGTTCTGAGTTCTGAATTTTGAGTATGAGTTCTGAGTACTGAATCCCAAGTTCTATGTTCAGAATTCAGAATTCAGCATTCGTAGTTCTGAGTTCTGAGTTCTGAACTCTGTATTCTGGGTTCTAATTTTGATTACTGATTTCTGAGCTCAGTATTCTGAGTTTTGAATTTGGAGTTCTGAGCTGTGAGTTTTATCTCTGAATCCTGAATTCTGAATTCTGAATTCTTAGCTGAATTCTGAGTTCTGAGTTCTGAGTTATGAATTCTGAGCTGAATTTTGAATTCTGAGTATGAGTTTTGAGCTCTGAATTCCAAATTCAGAGGTGTGAGTTCAAATTTTAATTTCTTTGTTTTGAGTTCTGAATTCTGAATTCTGAGTTCTGAATTATGAGTTCATGTTCTGAATTCTGTGTTCTGTGTTCAGAATTTAATTCTGAATTGTTAGTTCTGAGTTTGAAGATCTGAATTCTGAATTGCTAGTTCTGAATTCTGAACTCTGAGCCCTAATTCTGAGTTATTATTTCTGTGCTCTGAATTCCGAGTGTAATTCTGAAATCTGAGGTCTGAGTTTTAAGATCGGAGCTGTGAGTTCTAGGTCTGAATTCTGAGTTTTGTATTCTGAGTTGTGAATTCTGTCTTGTGCTGAGTTGTGAAATCTGAGTTCTGAGGAGGTCTGAGTTCTAAGATCTGAATTCAGAATTCTGAGTTCTGAATTATGAGTTCTGAGGTGTGAGTTCGAATTTGAATTTCTTTGCTTTGAGTCCTGAGTTCTGAATTCAGTGTGGAGCTGAATTATAATTTCTGATGTCAGAATTCTGAGTTCTGGGTTCTGAATTCTGATTTTTGAATATTGAGTTCTGTGTTCTGAATTCTCAGTTCTGTGTTCAGATTTGAATTCTGAATTGTTAGTTCTGAGTTTTAAGATCTGAATTCTGAATTTCTACTTCTAAATCGTGAGCTCTGAGTCATGACTTCTGAGTTACTAGTTCTGAGCTCTGATTTCCGAGTGGAATTCTAAATTCTGAGTTCTGAGTTCTGAATTCTGAGTTCTGAAATCTGAGCTGTGAGTTCTAAGTCTGAATTCTGAGTTTTCAGATCTGATTCCTGAATTCTGCGTTGTTCTGAGTTGTGAAATCTGAGTTCTGAGGAGGTCTGAGTGCTAAGATCTGAATTCAGAATTCTGAGTTCTGAATTGCGAGTTCTGAGTTCTGAATTCTGAGTATGGGTTTTGAGTTCGATATTCTATTTTCTGAGTGAGTTAGAATTTCGAACTTAAGTGTTCAGAATTCAGAATTCAGAATTCAGAAATCCTAGTTATGAGTTCTGAACACTGCATTCTGAGTTCTAATATTGAATTCTCGTGTCTGAGTTCAGAATTCTGAGTGCTGAATTTGGAGTTCTGAGGTGTGAGATTTATCTCTGAATTCAGAATTCTGAGTTCTGAATTGTGAGTTCTGAGTTCTGAATTCTGAGTATGGGTTTTGAGTTCTGAATTCTAACTTCTGAATGAGTTAGAATTTCGAAGTTCTGAGTTCAGAATTCAGAATTCTGAATTCCTAGTTCTGAGTCCTGAATTCTTTGTTGTGCTGAGTTGTGAATTCTGAGTTCTGACGAAGTCTGAGTTCTAAGATCTGAATTCAGAAATCTGATTTCTGAATTGCGAGTTCTGAGTTCTGAAATCTGAGTATGAGTTTTGAGTTCTGAATTCTAAGTTCTGAGGTGTGAGTTTGAAATTCTAACTTCTATGTTCAGAATTCAGAATTCAGAATTCAGAAATCCTACTTATGAGTTCTGAACACTGCATTCTGAGTTGTAATTTTGAATTCTGATCTCTGAGCTCAGAATTCTGAGTTTTGAATTTGCAGTTCTGAGCTGTGAGTTTTATCTCTGAATTCCGAATTCTGAGTTCTGACTTCTGAATTCCAAATTCTGAGTTCTGAATTCTGAATTCTGTTGTGTGTGTTCTAGTTTAAATTTCTATGTTTTGAGGTCTGAGTTCTGAATTCAGTGTGGAGCTGAATTGTAATTTCTGATTTCAGAATTCTGAGTTCTGGGTTCTGAATTCTGAGTTCCGAATTACGTGTTCTGTGTTCTGAATTCTGAGTTCTGTGTTCAGATTTGAATTCTGAATTTTTAGTTATGAGTTTTAAGATCTGAATTCTGAATTTCTAGTTCTGAATCCTGAACTCTGAGTTATTAGTTCTGAGCTCTGATTTCTGAGTGGAATTCTAAATTCTGAGTTCGTGTTCTGAATTCTGAGCTGTGAGTTGTAAGTTTGAATTCTGACTTTTGAGTTCTGAGTTCTTAATTCTGTGTTGTTCTGAGCTGTGAAATCTGAGTTCTGAGGAGGTCTGAGTGCTAAGATCTGAATTCAGAATTC
Source organism: Ochotona princeps (assembly GCF_030435755.1). Classification (NCBI taxonomy): domain Eukaryota; kingdom Metazoa; phylum Chordata; class Mammalia; order Lagomorpha; family Ochotonidae; genus Ochotona; species Ochotona princeps. Next base: position 278,985 of record NW_026701725.1, read on the forward strand.
TGAGTTCTGAATTTCGAGTTCTGAGTTCTGAATTCTGAGTATGGGTTTTGAGTTCTGAATTCTAAGTTGTGAGTGACTTAGAATTTCGAAGTTCTGTGTTCAGAATTCAGAATACAGAATTTCTACTTCTGAGTCCTGAATTCTTTGTTGTGTTGAGTTGTGAAATCTGAGTTGTGAAGAGGTCTGAGTTCTAAGATCTGAATTCAGAAATCTGAGTTCTGAATTGCGAGTTCTGAGTTCTGAATTCTGAGTATGAGTTTTGAGTTCTGAATTCGGAATTCAGAAGTGTGAGTTCAAATTTTAATTTCTTTATTTTGAGTTCTGTGTTCTCAATTCTGAGTTCTGTGTTCAGAATTTGAATTCTGAATTGTTAGTTCTGAGTTTTAAGATCTGAATTCTGAATTGCTAGTTCTGAATCCTGAACTCTGAGTCCTGAATTCTGAGTTATTAGTTCTGAGCTCTGAATTCCGAGTAGAATTCTAAATTCTGAGTCCTGGATTCTGAGTTCTGAGTTCTGAATTCTGAGCTGTGAGTTCTAAGTCTGAATTCTGAGTTTTGAGTTCTGAGTCCTGAATTCTGTTTTGTGCTGAGTTGTGAAATCTGAGTTCTGAGGAGGTCTGAGTTCTAAGATCTGAATTCAGAATTCTGAGTTCTGAATTGCGAGTTCTGAGTTCTGAATTCTGAGTATGAGTTTTGAGTACTGAATCCCAAGTTCTGTGTTCAGAATTCAGAATTCTGAATTCCTAGATCTGAGATCTGAGTTCTGAACTCTGAGTTATAAGTTCTGATTTTGATTCTGATCTCTGAGCTTAGAATTCTGAGGTTTGAATTTGGAATTCTGAGCTATGAGTTTTATCTCTGAATTCTGAATTTTGAGTTCTGAATTCTTACCTGAGTTCTGAGTTCTGAGTTATGAATTCTGAGCTGAATTCTGAATTTTGAGTATGAGCTTTGAGCTCTGAATTGCAAATTCTGAGGTGTGAGTTCAAATTTTAATTTCTTTGTTTTGAGTTCTGGGTTCTGAATTCAGTATGGAGCTGAATTGTAATTTCTGATTTCAGAATTCTGAGTTCTGGGTTCTGAATTCTGAGTTCTGAATTACGAGTTTTGTGTTCTGAATTCTGAGTTCTGTGTTCAGATTTGAAATCTGAATTTTTAGTTCTGAGTTTTAAGATCTGAATTCTGAATTTCTAGTTCTAAATCCTGAACTCTGAGTCCTGAATTCTGAGTTATTAGTTCTGAGCTCTGAATTCCGAGTGGAATTCTAAATTCTGAGTTTTGAGTTCTGAATTCTGAGTTATTAATTCTGAGTCCTGAATTCTGTGTTGTGCTGAGTTGTGAAATCTGAGTTCTGAGGAGGTCTGAGTTCTAAGATCTGAATTCAGAATTCTGAGTTCTGAATTGCGAGTTCTGAATTCTGAATTCTGAGTATGAGTTCGGAGTACTGAATCCCAAGTTCTATGTTCAGAATTCAGAATTCTGAATACCTAGTTATGAGATCTGAGTTCTGAACTCTTCATTCTGAGTTCTAATATTGAATTCTGATCTCTGAGCTCAGAATTCTGAGTGCTGAATTTGGAGTTCTGAACCATGAGTTTTATCTCTGAATTCTGAATCCTGAGTTCTGATTTCTGAATTCCAAATTCTGAGTTCTGAATTCCGAATTCTGAGGTGTGAGTTCGAATTTGAATTTCTTTGTTTTGACTTCTGACTTCTGAATTCAGTGTGAAGCTGAATTGTAATTTCTGATTTCAGAATTCTGAGTTCTGGGTTCTGAATTCTGATTTCTGAATTATGAGTTCTGGGTTCTGAATTCTGAGTTCTGTGTTCAGATTTGAATTCTGAATTCTGCATTGTTAGTTCTGAGTTTTAAGATCTGAATTCTGAATTGCTAGTTCTGAATTCTGAACTCCGAGTCCTGAATTCTGAGTTATTAGTTCTGAGCTCTGAATTCCGAGTGGAATTCTAAATTCTGAGTTCTGAATTCTGAGGTAGGAATTCTGAAATCTGAGCTGTGAGTTCTAAGTCTGAATTCTGAGTTTTGAGTTCTGAGTACTGAATCCCAAGTTCTGTGTTTAGAATTCAAAATTCTGAATTCCTAGTTCTGAGATCTGAGTTCTGAATGCTGCATTCCGAGTTCTAATTTTGAATTCTGATTTCTGAGCTCAGAATTCTGAGTTTTGAATTTGTAGTTCTGAGCTGTGAGTTTTACCTCTGAATCCAGAGTTCTGAATTCTAAATTCTTAGCTGAATTCTGAGTTCTGAGTTCTGAATTCTGAATTGAATTCTGAATTCTGAGTTCTGCATTCCGAATTCTGAGGTGTGAGTTTGAATTTGAATTTCTTTGTTTTGAGTTCTGAGTTCTGAATTCAGTGTGGAGCTGAATTGTAATTTCTGATTTCAGAATTCTGAGTTCTGGGTTCTGAATTGTGAGCCTGAATTATGAGTTCATGCTCTGAATTCTGAGTTCTGTGTTCAGAATTTGAATTCAGAATTGTTAGTTCTGAGTTTTAAGAACTGAATTCTGATTTGCTAGTTCTGAATCCTGAATTCTGAGTCCTGAATTCTGAGTTATTATTTCTGTGCCCTGAATTCCGAGTGGAATTCTGAATTCTGAGCTGTGAGTTCTAAGTCTGAATTCTGAGTTTTGAGTTCTGAGTCCTGAATTTTTTGTTGTGCTGAATTGTGAAATCTGAGTTCTGAGGAGGTCTGAGTGCTAAGATCTGAATTCAGAATTCTGAGTTCTGAATTGCGAGTTCTGAGTTCTGAATTCTGAGTATGGGTTTTGAGTTCTGAATTCTAAGTTGTGAGTGACTTAGAATTTCGAAGTTCTGTGTTCAGAATTCAGAATACAGAATTTCTACTTCTGAGTCCTGAATTCTTTGTTGTGTTGAGTTGTGAAATCTAAGTTGTGAAGAGGTCTGAGTTCTAAGATCTGAATTCAGAATTCTGAGTTCTGAATTGCGAGTTCTGAGTTCTGAATTTTGAGTATGAGTTCTGAGTACTGAATCCCAAGTTCTATGTTCAGAATTCAGAATTCAGCATTCGTAGTTCTGAGTTCTGAGTTCTGAACTCTGTATTCTGGGTTCTAATTTTGATTACTGATTTCTGAGCTCAGTATTCTGAGTTTTGAATTTGGAGTTCTGAGCTGTGAGTTTTATCTCTGAATCCTGAATTCTGAATTCTGAATTCTTAGCTGAATTCTGAGTTCTGAGTTCTGAGTTATGAATTCTGAGCTGAATTTTGAATTCTGAGTATGAGTTTTGAGCTCTGAATTCCAAATTCAGAGGTGTGAGTTCAAATTTTAATTTCTTTGTTTTGAGTTCTGAATTCTGAATTCTGAGTTCTGAATTATGAGTTCATGTTCTGAATTCTGTGTTCTGTGTTCAGAATTTAATTCTGAATTGTTAGTTCTGAGTTTGAAGATCTGAATTCTGAATTGCTAGTTCTGAATTCTGAACTCTGAGCCCTAATTCTGAGTTATTATTTCTGTGCTCTGAATTCCGAGTGTAATTCTGAAATCTGAGGTCTGAGTTTTAAGATCGGAGCTGTGAGTTCTAGGTCTGAATTCTGAGTTTTGTATTCTGAGTTGTGAATTCTGTCTTGTGCTGAGTTGTGAAATCTGAGTTCTGAGGAGGTCTGAGTTCTAAGATCTGAATTCAGAATTCTGAGTTCTGAATTATGAGTTCTGAGGTGTGAGTTCGAATTTGAATTTCTTTGCTTTGAGTCCTGAGTTCTGAATTCAGTGTGGAGCTGAATTATAATTTCTGATGTCAGAATTCTGAGTTCTGGGTTCTGAATTCTGATTTTTGAATATTGAGTTCTGTGTTCTGAATTCTCAGTTCTGTGTTCAGATTTGAATTCTGAATTGTTAGTTCTGAGTTTTAAGATCTGAATTCTGAATTTCTACTTCTAAATCGTGAGCTCTGAGTCATGACTTCTGAGTTACTAGTTCTGAGCTCTGATTTCCGAGTGGAATTCTAAATTCTGAGTTCTGAGTTCTGAATTCTGAGTTCTGAAATCTGAGCTGTGAGTTCTAAGTCTGAATTCTGAGTTTTCAGATCTGATTCCTGAATTCTGCGTTGTTCTGAGTTGTGAAATCTGAGTTCTGAGGAGGTCTGAGTGCTAAGATCTGAATTCAGAATTCTGAGTTCTGAATTGCGAGTTCTGAGTTCTGAATTCTGAGTATGGGTTTTGAGTTCGATATTCTATTTTCTGAGTGAGTTAGAATTTCGAACTTAAGTGTTCAGAATTCAGAATTCAGAATTCAGAAATCCTAGTTATGAGTTCTGAACACTGCATTCTGAGTTCTAATATTGAATTCTCGTGTCTGAGTTCAGAATTCTGAGTGCTGAATTTGGAGTTCTGAGGTGTGAGATTTATCTCTGAATTCAGAATTCTGAGTTCTGAATTGTGAGTTCTGAGTTCTGAATTCTGAGTATGGGTTTTGAGTTCTGAATTCTAACTTCTGAATGAGTTAGAATTTCGAAGTTCTGAGTTCAGAATTCAGAATTCTGAATTCCTAGTTCTGAGTCCTGAATTCTTTGTTGTGCTGAGTTGTGAATTCTGAGTTCTGACGAAGTCTGAGTTCTAAGATCTGAATTCAGAAATCTGATTTCTGAATTGCGAGTTCTGAGTTCTGAAATCTGAGTATGAGTTTTGAGTTCTGAATTCTAAGTTCTGAGGTGTGAGTTTGAAATTCTAACTTCTATGTTCAGAATTCAGAATTCAGAATTCAGAAATCCTACTTATGAGTTCTGAACACTGCATTCTGAGTTGTAATTTTGAATTCTGATCTCTGAGCTCAGAATTCTGAGTTTTGAATTTGCAGTTCTGAGCTGTGAGTTTTATCTCTGAATTCCGAATTCTGAGTTCTGACTTCTGAATTCCAAATTCTGAGTTCTGAATTCTGAATTCTGTTGTGTGTGTTCTAGTTTAAATTTCTATGTTTTGAGGTCTGAGTTCTGAATTCAGTGTGGAGCTGAATTGTAATTTCTGATTTCAGAATTCTGAGTTCTGGGTTCTGAATTCTGAGTTCCGAATTACGTGTTCTGTGTTCTGAATTCTGAGTTCTGTGTTCAGATTTGAATTCTGAATTTTTAGTTATGAGTTTTAAGATCTGAATTCTGAATTTCTAGTTCTGAATCCTGAACTCTGAGTTATTAGTTCTGAGCTCTGATTTCTGAGTGGAATTCTAAATTCTGAGTTCGTGTTCTGAATTCTGAGCTGTGAGTTGTAAGTTTGAATTCTGACTTTTGAGTTCTGAGTTCTTAATTCTGTGTTGTTCTGAGCTGTGAAATCTGAGTTCTGAGGAGGTCTGAGTGCTAAGATCTGAATTCAGAATTCTGAGTTCTGAATTGCGAGTTCTGAGTTCTGAATTCTGAGTATGGGTTTTGAGTTCTGAATTCTAAGTTCTGAGGTGTGAGTTCGAAATTCTAACTTCTATGTTCAGAATTCAGAATTCAGAATTCAGAAATCCTACTTATGAGTTCTGAACACTGCATTCTGAGTTGTAATTTTGAATTCTGATCTCTGAGCTCAGAATTCTGAGTTTTGAATTTGCAGTTCTGAGCTGTGAGTTTTATCTCTGAATTCCGAATTTGCAGTTCTGACTTCTGAATTCCAAATTCTGAGTTCTGAATTCTGAATTCTGTTGTGTGTGTTTTAGTTTAAATTTCTATGTTTTGAGGTCTGAGTTCTGAATTCAGTGTGGAGCTGAATTGTAATTTCTGATTTCAGAATTCTGAGTTCTGGGTTCTGAATTCTGAGTTCCGAATTACGTGTTCTGTGTTCTGAATTCTGAGTTCTGTGTTCAGATTTGAATTCTGAATTTTTAGTTATGAGTTTTAAGATCTGAATTCTGAATTTCTAGTTCTGAATCCTGAACTCTGAGTTATTAGTTCTGAGCTCTGATTTCTGAGTGGAATTCTAAATTCTGAGTTCGAGTTCTGAATTCTGAGCTGTGAGTTGTAAGTTTGAATTCTGACTTTTGAGTTCTGAGTTCTTAATTCTGTGTTGTTCTGAGCTGTGAAATCTGAGTTCTGAGGAGGTCTGAGTGCTAAGATCTGAATTCAGAATTCTGAGTTCTGAATTTCGAGTTCTGAGTTCTGAATTCTGAGTATGGGTTTTGAGTTCTGAATTCTAAGTTGTGAGTGACTTAGAATTTCGAAGTTCTGTGTTCAGAATTCAGAATACAGAATTCCTAGTTCTGAGTCCTGAATTCTTTGTTGTGCTGAGTTGTGAATTCTTAGTTCTGACGAAGTCTGAGTTCTAAGATCTGAATTCAGAAATCTGATTTCTGAATTGCGAGTTCTGAGTTCTGAAATCTGAGTATGAGTTTTGAGTTCTGAATTCTAAGTTCTGAGGTGTGAGTTTGAAATTCTAACTTCTATGTTCAGAATTCAGAATTCAGAATTCAGAAATCCTACTTATGAGTTCTGAACACTGCATTCTGAGTTGTAATTTTGAATTCTGATCTCTGAGCTCAGAATTCTGAGTTTTGAATTTGCAGTTCTGAGCTGTGAGTTTTATCTCTGAATTCCGAATTCTGAGTTCTGACTTCTGAATTCCAAATTCTGAGTTCTGAATTCTGAATTCTGTTGTGTGTGTTCTAGTTTAAATTTCTATGTTTTGAGGTCTGAGTTCTGAATTCAGTGTGGAGCTGAATTGTAATTTCTGATTTCAGAATTCTGAGTTCTGGGTTCTGAATTCTGAGTTCCGAATTACGTGTTCTGTGTTCTGAATTCTGAGTTCTGTGTTCAGATTTGAATTCTGAATTTTTAGTTATGAGTTTTAAGATCTGAATTCTGAATTTCTAGTTCTGAATCCTGAACTCTGAGTTATTAGTTCTGAGCTCTGATTTCTGAGTGGAATTCTAAATTCTGAGTTCGTGTTCTGAATTCTGAGCTGTGAGTTGTAAGTTTGAATTCTGACTTTTGAGTTCTGAGTTCTTAATTCTGTGTTGTTCTGAGCTGTGAAATCTGAGTTCTGAGGAGGTCTGAGTGCTAAGATCTGAATTCAGAATTCTGAGTTCTGAATTGCGAGTTCTGAGTTCTGAATTCTGAGTATGGGTTTTGAGTTCTGAATTCTAAGTTCTGAGGTGTGAGTTCGAAATTCTAACTTCTATGTTCAGAATTCAGAATTCAGAATTCAGAAATCCTACTTATGAGTTCTGAACACTGCATTCTGAGTTGTAATTTTGAATTCTGATCTCTGAGCTCAGAATTCTGAGTTTTGAATTTGCAGTTCTGAGCTGTGAGTTTTATCTCTGAATTCCGAATTTGCAGTTCTGACTTCTGAATTCCAAATTCTGAGTTCTGAATTCTGAATTCTGTTGTGTGTGTTTTAGTTTAAATTTCTATGTTTTGAGGTCTGAGTTCTGAATTCAGTGTGGAGCTGAATTGTAATTTCTGATTTCAGAATTCTGAGTTCTGGGTTCTGAATTCTGAGTTCCGAATTACGTGTTCTGTGTTCTGAATTCTGAGTTCTGTGTTCAGATTTGAATTCTGAATTTTTAGTTATGAGTTTTAAGATCTGAATTCTGAATTTCTAGTTCTGAATCCTGAACTCTGAGTTATTAGTTCTGAGCTCTGATTTCTGAGTGGAATTCTAAATTCTGAGTTCGAGTTCTGAATTCTGAGCTGTGAGTTGTAAGTTTGAATTCTGACTTTTGAGTTCTGAGTTCTTAATTCTGTGTTGTTCTGAGCTGTGAAATCTGAGTTCTGAGGAGGTCTGAGTGCTAAGATCTGAATTCAGAATTCTGAGTTCTGAATTTCGAGTTCTGAGTTCTGAATTCTGAGTATGGGTTTTGAGTTCTGAATTCTAAGTTGTGAGTGACTTAGAATTTCGAAGTTCTGTGTTCAGAATTCAGAATACAGAATTCCTAGTTCTGAGTCCTGAATTCTTTGTTGTGCTGAGTTGTGAATTCTTAGTTCTGACGAAGTCTGAGTTCTAAGATCTGAATTCAGAAATCTGATTTCTGAATTGCGAGTTCTGAGTTCTGAAATCTGAGTATGAGTTTTGAGTTCTGAATTCTAAGTTCTGAGGTGTGAGTTTGAAATTCTAACTTCTATGTTCAGAATTCAGAATTCAGAATTCAGAAATCCTACTTATGAGTTCTGAACACTGCATTCTGAGTTGTAATTTTGAATTCTGATCTCTGAGCTCAGAATTCTGAGTTTTGAATTTGCAGTTCTGAGCTGTGAGTTTTATCTCTGAATTCCGAATTCTGAGTTCTGACTTCTGAATTCCAAATTCTGAGTTCTGAATTCTGAATTCTGTTGTGTGTGTTCTAGTTTAAATTTCTATGTTTTGAGGTCTGAGTTCTGAATTCAGTGTGGAGCTGAATTGTAATTTCTGATTTCAGAATTCTGAGTTCTGGGTTCTGAATTCTGAGTTCCGAATTACGTGTTCTGTGTTCTGAATTCTGAGTTCTGTGTTCAGATTTGAATTCTGAATTTTTAGTTATGAGTTTTAAGATCTGAATTCTGAATTTCTAGTTCTGAATCCTGAACTCTGAGTTATTAGTTCTGAGCTCTGATTTCTGAGTGGAATTCTAAATTCTGAGTTCGTGTTCTGAATTCTGAGCTGTGAGTTGTAAGTTTGAATTCTGACTTTTGAGTTCTGAGTTCTTAATTCTGTGTTGTTCTGAGCTGTGAAATCTGAGTTCTGAGGAGGTCTGAGTGCTAAGATCTGAATTCAGAATTCTGAGTTCTGAATTGCGAGTTCTGAGTTCTGAATTCTGAGTATGGGTTTTGAGTTCTGAATTCTAAGTTCTGAGGTGTGAGTTCGAAATTCTAACTTCTATGTTCAGAATTCAGAATTCAGAATTCAGAAATCCTACTTATGAGTTCTGAACACTGCTTTCTGAGTTGTAATTTTGAAATCTGATCTCTGAGCTCAGAATTCTGAGTTTTGAATTTGCAGTTCTGAGCTGTGAGTTTTATCTCTGAATTCCGAATTCTGAGTTCTGACTTCTGAATTCCAAATTCTGAGTTCTGAATTCTGAATTCTGTTGTGTGTGTTCTAGTTTAAATTTCTATGTTTTGAGGTCTGAGTTCTGAATTCAGTGTGGAGCTGAATTGTAATTTCTGATTTCAGAATTCTGAGTTCTGGGTTCTGAATTCTGAGTTCCGAATTACGTGTTCTGTGTTCTGAATTCTGAGTTCTGTGTTCAGATTTGAATTCTGAATTTTTAGTTATGAGTTTTAATATCTGAATTCTGAATTTCTAGTTCTGAATCCTGAACTCTGAGTCCTGAATTCTGAGTTATTAGTTCTGAGCTCTGAATTCCAAGTGGAATTCTAAATTCTGAGTTCTGAGTTCTGAATTCTGAGTTCTGAAATCTGAGCTGTGAGTTCTAAGTCAGAATTCTGAGTTTTGAGTTCTGAGTACTGAATCCCAAGTTCTGTGTTTAAAATTCAAAATTCTGAATTCCTAGTTCTGAGATCTGAGTTCTGAACGCTGCATTCTGAGTTCTAATTTTGAATTCTGATTATTGAACTCAGAATTCTGAGTTTTGAATTTGGAGTTCTGAGCTGTGAGTTTTATCTCTGAATCCAGAGTTCTGAATTCTAAATTCTTAGCTGAATTCTAAGTTCTGAGTTCTGAATTCTGAATTGAATTCTGAATTCTGAGTTCTGCATTCCGAATTCTGAGGTGTGAGTTTGAATTTGAATTTCTTTGTTTTGAGTTCTGAGTTCTGAATTCAGTATGGAGCTGAATTGTAATTTCTGATTTCAGAATTCTGAGTTCTGGGTTCTGAATTGTGAGCCTGAATTATGAGTTCATGCTCTGAATTCTGAGTTCTGTGTTCAGAATTTGAATTCAGAATTGTTAGTTCTGAGTTTTAAGAACTGAATTCTGATTTGCTAGTTCTGAATCCTGAATTCTGAGTCCTGAATTCTGAGTTATTATTTCTGTGCTCTGAATTCCGAGTGGAATTCTGAATTCTGAGCTGTGAGTTCTAAGTCTGAATTCTGAGATTTGAGTTCTGAGTCCTGAATTCTTTGTTGTGCTGAATTGTGAAATCTGAGTTCTGAGGAGGTCTGAGTGCTAAGATCTGAATTCAGAATTCTGAGTTCTGAATTGCGAGTTCTGAGTTCTGAATTTTGAGTATGAGTTCTGAGTACTGAATCCCAAGTTCTATGTTCAGAATTCAGAATTCAGCATTCGTAGTTCTGAGTTCTGAGTTCTGAACTCTGTATTCTGGGTTCTAATTTTGATTACTGATTTCTGAGCTCAGTATTCTGAGTTTTCAATTTAGAGTTCTGAGCTGTGAGTTTTATTTCTGAATCCTGAATTCTGAATTCTGAATTCTTAGCTGAATTCTGAGTTCTGAGTTCTGAGTTATGAATTCTGAGCTGAATTTTGAATTCTGAGTATGAGTTTTGAGCTCTGAATTCCAAATTCAGAGATGTGAGTTCTAATTTTAATTTCTTTGTTTTGAGTTCTGAATTCTGAATTCTGAGTTCTGAATTATGAGTTCATGTTCTGAATTCTGAGTTTTGTGTTCTGAGTTGTGAATTCTGTCTTGTGCTGAGTTGTGAAATCTGAGTTTTGAGGAGGTCTGAGTTCTAAGATCTGAATTCAGAATTCTGAGTTCTGAATTACGAGTTCTGAGGTGTGAGTTCGAATTTGAATTTCTTTGCTTTGAGTCCTGAGTTCTGAATTCAGTGTGGAGCTGAATTATAATTTCTGATTTCAGAATTCTGAGTTCTGTGTTCTGAATTCTGATTTTTGAATATTGAGTTCTGTGTTCTGAATTCTCAGTTCTGTGTTCAGATTTGAATTCTGAATTGTTAGTTCTGAGTTTTAAGATCTGAATTCTGAATTTCTAGTTCTAAATCGTGAGCTCTGAGTCATGAATTCTGAGTTACTAGTTCTGAGCTCTGATTTCCGAGTGGAATTCTAAATTCTGAGTTCTGAGTTCTGAATTCTGAGTTCTGAAATCTGAGCTGTGAGTTCTAAGTCTGAATTCTGAGTTTTCAGATCTGATTACTGAATTCTGCGTTGTTCTGAGTTGTGAAATCTGAGTTCTGAGGAGGTCTTCTGAATGAGTTAGAATTTCGAAGTTCTGAGTTCAGAATTCAGAATTCTGAATTCCTAGTTCTGAGTCCTGAATTCTTTGTTGTGCTGAGTTGTGAATTCTGAGTTCTGACGAGGTCTGAGTTCTAAGATCTGAATTCAGAAATCTGATTTCTGAATTCCGAGTTCTGAGTTCTGAAATCTGAGTATGAGTTTTGAGTTCTGAATTCTAAGTTCTGAGGTGTGAGTTCGAAATTCTAACTTCTATGTTCAGAATTCAGAATTCAGAATTCAGAAATCCTACTTATGAGTTCTGAACACTGCATTCTGAGTTGTAATTTTGAAATCTGATCTCTGAGCTCAGAATTCTGAGTTTTGAATTTGCAGTTCTGAGCTGTGAGTTTTATCTCTGAATTCCGAATTCTGAGTTCTGACTTCTGAATTCCAAATTCTGAGTTCTGAATTCTGAATTCTGTTGTGTGTGTTCTAGTTTAAATTTCTATGTTTTGAGGTCTGAGTTCTGAATTCAGTGTGGAGCTGAATTGTAATTTCTGATTTCAGAATTCTGAGTTCTGGGTTCTGAATTCTGAGTTCCGAATTACGTGTTCTGTGTTCTGAATTCTGAGTTCTGTGTTCAGATTTGAATTCTGAATTTTTAGTTATGAGTTTTAAGATCTGAATTCTGAATTTCTAGTTCTGAATCCTGAACTCTGAGTTATTAGTTCTGAGCTCTGATTTCTGAGTGGAATTCTAAATTCTGAGTTCGAGTTCTGAATTCTGAGCTGTGAGTTGTAAGTTTGAATTCTGACTTTTGAGTTCTGAGTTCTTAATTCTGTGTTGTTCTGAGCTGTGAAATCTGAGTTCTGACGAGGTCTGAGTGCTAAGATCTGAATTCAGAATTCTGAGTTCTGAATTGCGAGTTCTGAGTTCTGAATTCTGAGTATGGGTTTTGAGTTCTGAATTCTAAGTTGTGAGTGACTTAGAATTTCGAAGTTCTGTGTTCAGAATTCAGAATACAGAATTTCTACTTCTGAGTCCTGAATTCTTTGTTGTGTTGAGTTGTGAAATCTGAGTTGTGAAGAGGTCTGAGTTCTAAGATCTGAATTCAGAATTCTGAGTTCTGAATTGCGAGTTCTGAGTTCTGAATTTTGAGTATGAGTTCTGAGTACTGAATCCCAAGTTCTATGTTCGGAATTCAGAATTCAGCATTCGTAGTTCTGAGTTCTGAGTTCTGAACTCTGTATTCTGGGTTCTAATTTTGATTACTGATTTCTGAGCTCAGTATTCTGAGTTTTCAATTTGGAGTTCTGAGCTGTGAGTTTTATCTCTGAATCCTGAATTCTGAATTCTGAATTCTTAGCTGAATTCTGAGTTCTGAGTTCTGAGTTATGAATTCTGAGCTGAATTTTGAATTCTGAGTATGAGTTTTGAGCTCTGAATTCCAAATTCAGAGGTGTGAGTTCAAATTTTAATTTCTTTGTTTTGAGTTCTGAATTCTGAATTCTGAGTTCTGAATTATGAGTTCATGTTCTGAATTCTGAGTTCTGTGTTCAGAATTTAATTCTGAATTGTTAGTTCTGAGTTTGAAGATCTGAATTCTGAATTGCTAGTTCTGAATTCTGAACTCTGAGCCCTAATTCTGAGTTATTAGTTCTGAGCTCTGAATTCCGAGTGTAATTCTGAAATCTGAGGTCTGAGTTTTAAGATCGGAGCTGTGAGTTCTAGGTCTGAATTCTGAGTTTTGTGTTCTGAGTTGTGAATTCTGTCTTGTGCTGAGTTGTGAAATCTGAGTTCTGAGGAGGTCTGAGTTCTAAGATCTGAATTCAGAATTCTGAGTTCTGAATTACTAGTTCTGAGGTGTGAGTTCGAATTTGAATTTCTTTGCTTTGAGTCCTGAGTTCTGAATTCAGTGTGGAGCTGAATTATAATTTCTGATTTCAGAATTCTGAGTTCTGTGTTCTGAATTCTGATTTTTGAATATTGAGTTCTGTGTTCTGAATTCTCAGTTCTGTGTTCAGATTTGAATTCTGAATTGTTAGTTCTGAGTTTTAAGATCTGAATTCTGAATTTCTAGTTCTAAATCGTGAGCTCTGAGTCATGAATTCTGAGTTACTAGTTCTGAGCTCTGATTTCCGAGTGGAATTCTAAATTCTGAGTTCTGAGTTCTGAATTCTGAGTTCTGAAATCTGAGCTGTGAGTTCTAAGTCTGAATTCTGAGTTTTCAGATCTGATTCCTGAATTCTGCGTTGTTCTGAGTTGTGAAAGATGAGTTCTGAGGAGGTCTGAGTGCTAAGATCTGAATTCAGAATTCTGAGTTCTGAATTGCGAGTTCTGAGTTCTGAATTCTGAGTATGGGTTTTGAGTTCGATATTCTATTTTCTGAGTGAGTTAGAATTTCGAACTTAAGTGTTCAGAATTCAGAATTCAGAATTCAGAAATCCTAGTTATGAGTTCTGAACACTGCATTCTGAGTTCTAATATTGAATTCTCGTGTCTGAGTTCAGAATTCTGAGTGCTGAATTTGGAGTTCTGAGGTGTGAGATTTAACTCTGAATTCAGAATTCTGAGTTCTGAATTGCGAGTTCTGAGTTCTGAATTCTGAGTATGGGTTTTGAGTTCTGAATTCTAAGTTCTGAATGAGTTAGAATTTCGAAGTTCTGAGTTCAGAATTCAGAATTCTGTATTCCTAGTTCTGAGTCCTGAATTCTTTGTTGTGCTGAGTTGTGAATTCTGAGTTCTGACGAAGTCTGAGTTCTAAGATCTGAATTCAGAAATCTGATTTCTGAATTGCGAGTTCTGAGTTCTGAAATCCGAGTATGAGTTTTGAGTTCTGAATTCTAAGTTCTGAGGTGTGAGTTCGAAATTCTAACTTCTATGTTCAGAATTCAGAATTCAGAATTCAGAAATCCTACTTATGAGTTCTGAACACTGCATTCTGAGTTGTAATTTTGAATTCTGATCTCTGAGCTCAGAATTCTGAGTTTTGAATTTGCAGTTCTGAGCTGTGAGTTTTATCTCTGAATTCTGAATTCTGAGTTCTGACTTCTGAATTCCAAATTCTGAGTTCTGAATTCTGAATTCTGTTGTGTGTGTTCTAGTTTAAATTTCTATGTTTTGAGGTCTGAGTTCTGAATTCAGTGTGGAGCTGAATTGTAATTTCTGATTTCAGAATTCTGAGTTCTGGGTTCTGAATTCTGAGTTCCGAATTACGTGTTCTGTGTTCTGAATTCTGAGTTCTGTGTTCAGATTTGAATTCTGAATTTTTAGTTATGAGTTTTAAGATCTGAATTCTGAATTTCTAGTTCTGAATCCTGAACTCTGAGTTATTAGTTCTGAGCTCTGATTTCTGAGTGGAATTCTAAATTCTGAGTTCGAGTTCTGAATTCTGAGCTGTGAGTTGTAAGTTTGAATTCTGACTTTTGAGTTCTGAGTTCTTAATTCTGTGTTGTTCTGAGCTGTGAAATCTGAGTTCTGAGGAGGTCTGAGTGCTAAGATCTGAATTCAGAATTCTGAGTTCTGAATTTCGAGTTCTGAGTTCTGAATTCTGAGTATGGGTTTTGAGTTCTGAATTCTAAGTTGTGAGTGACTTAGAATTTCGAAGTTCTGTGTTCAGAATTCAGAATACAGAATTTCTACTTCTGAGTCCTGAATTCTTTGTTGTGTTGAGTTGTGAAATCTGAGTTGTGAAGAGGTCTGAGTTCTAAGATCTGAATTCAGAAATCTGAGTTCTGAATTGCGAGTTCTGAGTTCTGAATTCTGAGTATGAGTTTTGAGTTCTGAATTCGGAATTCAGAAGTGTGAGTTCAAATTTTAATTTCTTTATTTTGAGTTCTGTGTTCTCAATTCTGAGTTCTGTGTTCAGAATTTGAATTCTGAATTGTTAGTTCTGAGTTTTAAGATCTGAATTCTGAATTGCTAGTTCTGAATCCTGAACTCTGAGTCCTGAATTCTGAGTTATTAGTTCTGAGCTCTGAATTCCGAGTAGAATTCTAAATTCTGAGTCCTGGATTCTGAGTTCTGAGTTCTGAATTCTGAGCTGTGAGTTCTAAGTCTGAATTCTGAGTTTTGAGTTCTGAGTCCTGAATTCTGTTTTGTGCTGAGTTGTGAAATCTGAGTTCTGAGGAGGTCTGAGTTCTAAGATCTGAATTCAGAATTCTGAGTTCTGAATTGCGAGTTCTGAGTTCTGAATTCTGAGTATGAGTTTTGAGTACTGAATCCCAAGTTCTGTGTTCAGAATTCAGAATTCTGAATTCCTAGATCTGAGATCTGAGTTCTGAACTCTGAGTTATAAGTTCTGATTTTGATTCTGATCTCTGAGCTTAGAATTCTGAGGTTTGAATTTGGAATTCTGAGCTATGAGTTTTATCTCTGAATTCTGAATTTTGAGTTCTGAATTCTTACCTGAGTTCTGAGTTCTGAGTTATGAATTCTGAGCTGAATTCTGAATTTTGAGTATGAGCTTTGAGCTCTGAATTGCAAATTCTGAGGTGTGAGTTCAAATTTTAATTTCTTTGTTTTGAGTTCTGGGTTCTGAATTCAGTATGGAGCTGAATTGTAATTTCTGATTTCAGAATTCTGAGTTCTGGGTTCTGAATTCTGAGTTCTGAATTACGAGTTTTGTGTTCTGAATTCTGAGTTCTGTGTTCAGATTTGAAATCTGAATTTTTAGTTCTGAGTTTTAAGATCTGAATTCTGAATTTCTAGTTCTAAATCCTGAACTCTGAGTCCTGAATTCTGAGTTATTAGTTCTGAGCTCTGAATTCCGAGTGGAATTCTAAATTCTGAGTTTTGAGTTCTGAATTCTGAGTTATTAATTCTGAGTCCTGAATTCTGTGTTGTGCTGAGTTGTGAAATCTGAGTTCTGAGGAGGTCTGAGTTCTAAGATCTGAATTCAGAATTCTGAGTTCTGAATTGCGAGTTCTGAATTCTGAATTCTGAGTATGAGTTCGGAGTACTGAATCCCAAGTTCTATGTTCAGAATTCAGAATTCTGAATACCTAGTTATGAGATCTGAGTTCTGAACTCTTCATTCTGAGTTCTAATATTGAATTCTCGTGTCTGAGTTCAGAATTCTGAGTGCTGAATTTGGAGTTCTGAACCATGAGTTTTATCTCTGAATTCTGAATCCTGAGTTCTGATTTCTGAATTCCAAATTCTGAGTTCTGAATTCCGAATTCTGAGGTGTGAGTTCGAATTTGAATTTCTTTGTTTTGACTTCTGACTTCTGAATTCAGTGTGAAGCTGAATTGTAATTTCTGATTTCAGAATTCTGAGTTCTGGGTTCTGAATTCTGATTTCTGAATTATGAGTTCTGGGTTCTGAATTCTGAGTTCTGTGTTCAGATTTGAATTCTGAATTCTGCATTGTTAGTTCTGAGTTTTAAGATCTGAATTCTGAATTGCTAGTTCTGAATTCTGAACTCCGAGTCCTGAATTCTGAGTTATTAGTTCTGAGCTCTGAATTCCGAGTGGAATTCTAAATTCTGAGTTCTGAATTCTGAGGTAGGAATTCTGAAATCTGAGCTGTGAGTTCTAAGTCTGAATTCTGAGTTTTGAGTTCTGAGTACTGAATCCCAAGTTCTGTGTTTAGAATTCAAAATTCTGAATTCCTAGTTCTGAGATCTGAGTTCTGAATGCTGCATTCCGAGTTCTAATTTTGAATTCTGATTTCTGAGCTCAGAATTCTGAGTTTTGAATTTGTAGTTCTGAGCTGTGAGTTTTACCTCTGAATCCAGAGTTCTGAATTCTAAATTCTTAGCTGAATTCTGAGTTCTGAGTTCTGAATTCTGAATTGAATTCTGAATTCTGAGTTCTGCATTCCGAATTCTGAGGTGTGAGTTTGAATTTGAATTTCTTTGTTTTGAGTTCTGAGTTCTGAATTCAGTGTGGAGCTGAATTGTAATTTCTGATTTCAGAATTCTGAGTTCTGGGTTCTGAATTGTGAGCCTGAATTATGAGTTCATGCTCTGAATTCTGAGTTCTGTGTTCAGAATTTGAATTCAGAATTGTTAGTTCTGAGTTTTAAGAACTGAATTCTGATTTGCTAGTTCTGAATCCTGAATTCTGAGTCCTGAATTCTGAGTTATTATTTCTGTGCCCTGAATTCCGAGTGGAATTCTGAATTCTGAGCTGTGAGTTCTAAGTCTGAATTCTGAGTTTTGAGTTCTGAGTCCTGAATTTTTTGTTGTGCTGAATTGTGAAATCTGAGTTCTGAGGAGGTCTGAGTGCTAAGATCTGAATTCAGAATTCTGAGTTCTGAATTGCGAGTTCTGAGTTCTGAATTCTGAGTATGGGTTTTGAGTTCTGAATTCTAAGTTGTGAGTGACTTAGAATTTCGAAGTTCTGTGTTCAGAATTCAGAATACAGAATTTCTACTTCTGAGTCCTGAATTCTTTGTTGTGTTGAGTTGTGAAATCTAAGTTGTGAAGAGGTCTGAGTTCTAAGATCTGAATTCAGAATTCTGAGTTCTGAATTGCGAGTTCTGAGTTCTGAATTTTGAGTATGAGTTCGGAGTACTGAATCCCAAGTTCTATGTTCAGAATTCAGAATTCAGCATTCGTAGTTCTGAGTTCTGAGTTCTGAACTCTGTATTCTGGGTTCTAATTTTGATTACTGATTTCTGAGCTCAGTATTCTGAGTTTTGAATTTGGAGTTCTGAGCTGTGAGTTTTATCTCTGAATCCTGAATTCTGAATTCTGAATTCTTAGCTGAATTCTGAGTTCTGAGTTCTGAGTTATGAATTCTGAGCTGAATTTTGAATTCTGAGTATGAGTTTTGAGCTCTGAATTCCAAATTCAGAGGTGTGAGTTCAAATTTTAATTTCTTTGTTTTGAGTTCTGAATTCTGAATTCTGAGTTCTGAATTATGAGTTCATGTTCTGAATTCTGTGTTCTGTGTTCAGAATTTAATTCTGAATTGTTAGTTCTGAGTTTGAAGATCTGAATTCTGAATTGCTAGTTCTGAATTCTGAACTCTGAGCCCTAATTCTGAGTTATTATTTCTGTGCTCTGAATTCCGAGTGTAATTCTGAAATCTGAGGTCTGAGTTTTAAGATCGGAGCTGTGAGTTCTAGGTCTGAATTCTGAGTTTTGTATTCTGAGTTGTGAATTCTGTCTTGTGCTGAGTTGTGAAATCTGAGTTCTGAGGAGGTCTGAGTTCTAAGATCTGAATTCAGAATTCTGAGTTCTGAATTATGAGTTCTGAGGTGTGAGTTCGAATTTGAATTTCTTTGCTTTGAGTCCTGAGTTCTGAATTCAGTGTGGAGCTGAATTATAATTTCTGATGTCAGAATTCTGAGTTCTGGGTTCTGAATTCTGATTTTTGAATATTGAGTTCTGTGTTCTGAATTCTCAGTTCTGTGTTCAGATTTGAATTCTGAATTGTTAGTTCTGAGTTTTAAGATCTGAATTCTGAATTTCTACTTCTAAATCGTGAGCTCTGAGTCATGACTTCTGAGTTACTAGTTCTGAGCTCTGATTTCCGAGTGGAATTCTAAATTCTGAGTTCTGAGTTCTGAATTCTGAGTTCTGAAATCTGAGCTGTGAGTTCTAAGTCTGAATTCTGAGTTTTCAGATCTGATTCCTGAATTCTGCGTTGTTCTGAGTTGTGAAATCTGAGTTCTGAGGAGGTCTGAGTGCTAAGATCTGAATTCAGAATTCTGAGTTCTGAATTGCGAGTTCTGAGTTCTGAATTCTGAGTATGGGTTTTGAGTTCGATATTCTATTTTCTGAGTGAGTTAGAATTTCGAACTTAAGTGTTCAGAATTCAGAATTCAGAATTCAGAAATCCTAGTTATGAGTTCTGAACACTGCATTCTGAGTTCTAATATTGAATTCTCGTGTCTGAGTTCAGAATTCTGAGTGCTGAATTTGGAGTTCTGAGGTGTGAGATTTATCTCTGAATTCAGAATTCTGAGTTCTGAATTGTGAGTTCTGAGTTCTGAATTCTGAGTATGGGTTTTGAGTTCTGAATTCTAACTTCTGAATGAGTTAGAATTTCGAAGTTCTGAGTTCAGAATTCAGAATTCTGAATTCCTAGTTCTGAGTCCTGAATTCTTTGTTGTGCTGAGTTGTGAATTCTGAGTTCTGACGAAGTCTGAGTTCTAAGATCTGAATTCAGAAATCTGATTTCTGAATTGCGAGTTCTGAGTTCTGAAATCTGAGTATGAGTTTTGAGTTCTGAATTCTAAGTTCTGAGGTGTGAGTTTGAAATTCTAACTTCTATGTTCAGAATTCAGAATTCAGAATTCAGAAATCCTACTTATGAGTTCTGAACACTGCATTCTGAGTTGTAATTTTGAATTCTGATCTCTGAGCTCAGAATTCTGAGTTTTGAATTTGCAGTTCTGAGCTGTGAGTTTTATCTCTGAATTCCGAATTCTGAGTTCTGACTTCTGAATTCCAAATTCTGAGTTCTGAATTCTGAATTCTGTTGTGTGTGTTCTAGTTTAAATTTCTATGTTTTGAGGTCTGAGTTCTGAATTCAGTGTGGAGCTGAATTGTAATTTCTGATTTCAGAATTCTGAGTTCTGGGTTCTGAATTCTGAGTTCCGAATTACGTGTTCTGTGTTCTGAATTCTGAGTTCTGTGTTCAGATTTGAATTCTGAATTTTTAGTTTTGAGTTTTAAGATCTGAATTCTGAATTTCTAGTTCTGAATCCTGAACTCTGAGTTATTAGTTCTGAGCTCTGATTTCTGAGTGGAATTCTAAATTCTGAGTTCGTGTTCTGAATTCTGAGCTGTGAGTTGTAAGTTTGAATTCTGACTTTTGAGTTCTGAGTTCTTAATTCTGTGTTGTTCTGAGCTGTGAAATCTGAGTTCTGAGGAGGTCTGAGTGCTAAGATCTGAATTCAGAATTCTGAGTTCTGAATTTCGAGTTCTGAGTTCTGAATTCTGAGTATGGGTTTTGAGTTCTGAATTCTAAGTTGTGAGTGACTTAGAATTTCGAAGTTCTGTGTTCAGAATTCAGAATACAGAATTTCTACTTCTGAGTCCTGAATTCTTTGTTGTGTTGAGTTGTGAAATCTGAGTTGTGAAGAGGTCTGAGTTCTAAGATCTGAATTCAGAAATCTGAGTTCTGAATTGCGAGTTCTGAGTTCTGAATTCTGAGTATGAGTTTTGAGTTCTGAATTCGGAATTCAGAAGTGTGAGTTCAAATTTTAATTTCTTTATTTTGAGTTCTGTGTTCTCAATTCTGAGTTCTGTGTTCAGAATTTGAATTCTGAATTGTTAGTTCTGAGTTTTAAGATCTGAATTCTGAATTGCTAGTTCTGAATCCTGAACTCTGAGTCCTGAATTCTGAGTTATTAGTTCTGAGCTCTGAATTCCGAGTAGAATTCTAAATTCTGAGTCCTGGATTCTGAGTTCTGAGTTCTGAATTCTGAGCTGTGAGTTCTAAGTCTGAATTCTGAGTTTTGAGTTCTGAGTCCTGAATTCTGTTTTGTGCTGAGTTGTGAAATCTGAGTTCTGAGGAGGTCTGAGTTCTAAGATCTGAATTCAGAATTCTGAGTTCTGAATTGCGAGTTCTGAGTTCTGAATTCTGAGTATGAGTTTTGAGTACTGAATCCCAAGTTCTGTGTTCAGAATTCAGAATTCTGAATTCCTAGATCTGAGATCTGAGTTCTGAACTCTGAGTTATAAGTTCTGATTTTGATTCTGATCTCTGAGCTTAGAATTCTGAGGTTTGAATTTGGAATTCTGAGCTATGAGTTTTATCTCTGAATTCTGAATTTTGAGTTCTGAATTCTTACCTGAGTTCTGAGTTCTGAGTTATGAATTCTGAGCTGAATTCTGAATTTTGAGTATGAGCTTTGAGCTCTGAATTGCAAATTCTGAGGTGTGAGTTCAAATTTTAATTTCTTTGTTTTGAGTTCTGGGTTCTGAATTCAGTATGGAGCTGAATTGTAATTTCTGATTTCAGAATTCTGAGTTCTGGGTTCTGAATTCTGAGTTCTGAATTACGAGTTTTGTGTTCTGAATTCTGAGTTCTGTGTTCAGATTTGAAATCTGAATTTTTAGTTCTGAGTTTTAAGATCTGAATTCTGAATTTCTAGTTCTAAATCCTGAACTCTGAGTCCTGAATTCTGAGTTATTAGTTCTGAGCTCTGAATTCCGAGTGGAATTCTAAATTCTGAGTTTTGAGTTCTGAATTCTGAGTTATTAATTCTGAGTCCTGAATTCTGTGTTGTGCTGAGTTGTGAAATCTGAGTTCTGAGGAGGTCTGAGTTCTAAGATCTGAATTCAGAATTCTGAGTTCTGAATTGCGAGTTCTGAATTCTGAATTCTGAGTATGAGTTCGGAGTACTGAATCCCAAGTTCTATGTTCAGAATTCAGAATTCTGAATACCTAGTTATGAGATCTGAGTTCTGAACTCTTCATTCTGAGTTCTAATATTGAATTCTGATCTCTGAGCTCAGAATTCTGAGTGCTGAATTTGGAGTTCTGAACCATGAGTTTTATCTCTGAATTCTGAATCCTGAGTTCTGATTTCTGAATTCCAAATTCTGAGTTCTGAATTCCGAATTCTGAGGTGTGAGTTCGAATTTGAATTTCTTTGTTTTGACTTCTGACTTCTGAATTCAGTGTGAAGCTGAATTGTAATTTCTGATTTCAGAATTCTGAGTTCTGGGTTCTGAATTCTGATTTCTGAATTATGAGTTCTGGGTTCTGAATTCTGAGTTCTGTGTTCAGATTTGAATTCTGAATTCTGCATTGTTAGTTCTGAGTTTTAAGATCTGAATTCTGAATTGCTAGTTCTGAATTCTGAACTCCGAGTCCTGAATTCTGAGTTATTAGTTCTGAGCTCTGAATTCCGAGTGGAATTCTAAATTCTGAGTTCTGAATTCTGAGGTAGGAATTCTGAAATCTGAGCTGTGAGTTCTAAGTCTGAATTCTGAGTTTTGAGTTCTGAGTACTGAATCCCAAGTTCTGTGTTTAGAATTCAAAATTCTGAATTCCTAGTTCTGAGATCTGAGTTCTGAATGCTGCATTCCGAGTTCTAATTTTGAATTCTGATTTCTGAGCTCAGAATTCTGAGTTTTGAATTTGTAGTTCTGAGCTGTGAGTTTTACCTCTGAATCCAGAGTTCTGAATTCTAAATTCTTAGCTGAATTCTGAGTTCTGAGTTCTGAATTCTGAATTGAATTCTGAATTCTGAGTTCTGCATTCCGAATTCTGAGGTGTGAGTTTGAATTTGAATTTCTTTGTTTTGAGTTCTGAGTTCTGAATTCAGTGTGGAGCTGAATTGTAATTTCTGATTTCAGAATTCTGAGTTCTGGGTTCTGAATTCTGATTTCTGAATTATGAGTTCTGGGTTCTGAATTCTGAGTTCTGTGTTCAGAATTTGAATTCAGAATTGTTAGTTCTGAGTTTTAAGAACTGAATTCTGATTTGCTAGTTCTGAATCCTGAATTCTGAGTCCTGAATTCTGAGTTATTATTTCTGTGCCCTGAATTCCGAGTGGAATTCTGAATTCTGAGCTGTGAGTTCTAAGTCTGAATTCTGAGTTTTGAGTTCTGAGTCCTGAATTTTTTGTTGTGCTGAATTGTGAAATCTGAGTTCTGAGGAGGTCTGAGTGCTAAGATCTGAATTCAGAATTCTGAGTTCTGAATTGCGAGTTCTGAGTTCTGAATTCTGAGTATGGGTTTTGAGTTCTGAATTCTAAGTTGTGAGTGACTTAGAATTTCGAAGTTCTGTGTTCAGAATTCAGAATACAGAATTTCTACTTCTGAGTCCTGAATTCTTTGTTGTGTTGAGTTGTGAAATCTAAGTTGTGAAGAGGTCTGAGTTCTAAGATCTGAATTCAGAATTCTGAGTTCTGAATTGCGAGTTCTGAGTTCTGAATTTTGAGTATGAGTTCTGAGTACTGAATCCCAAGTTCTATGTTCAGAATTCAGAATTCAGCATTCGTAGTTCTGAGTTCTGAGTTCTGAACTCTGTATTCTGGGTTCTAATTTTGATTACTGATTTCTGAGCTCAGTATTCTGAGTTTTGAATTTGGAGTTCTGAGCTGTGAGTTTTATCTCTGAATCCTGAATTCTGAATTCTGAATTCTTAGCTGAATTCTGAGTTCTGAGTTCTGAGTTATGAATTCTGAGCTGAATTTTGAATTCTGAGTATGAGTTTTGAGCTCTGAATTCCAAATTCAGAGGTGTGAGTTCAAATTTTAATTTCTTTGTTTTGAGTTCTGAATTCTGAATTCTGAGTTCTGAATTATGAGTTCATGTTCTGAATTCTGTGTTCTGTGTTCAGAATTTAATTCTGAATTGTTAGTTCTGAGTTTGAAGATCTGAATTCTGAATTGCTAGTTCTGAATTCTGAACTCTGAGCCCTAATTCTGAGTTATTATTTCTGTGCTCTGAATTCCGAGTGTAATTCTGAAATCTGAGGTCTGAGTTTTAAGATCGGAGCTGTGAGTTCTAGGTCTGAATTCTGAGTTTTGTATTCTGAGTTGTGAATTCTGTCTTGTGCTGAGTTGTGAAATCTGAGTTCTGAGGAGGTCTGAGTTCTAAGATCTGAATTCAGAATTCTGAGTTCTGAATTATGAGTTCTGAGGTGTGAGTTCGAATTTGAATTTCTTTGCTTTGAGTCCTGAGTTCTGAATTCAGTGTGGAGCTGAATTATAATTTCTGATGTCAGAATTCTGAGTTCTGGGTTCTGAATTCTGATTTTTGAATATTGAGTTCTGTGTTCTGAATTCTCAGTTCTGTGTTCAGATTTGAATTCTGAATTGTTAGTTCTGAGTTTTAAGATCTGAATTCTGAATTTCTACTTCTAAATCGTGAGCTCTGAGTCATGACTTCTGAGTTACTAGTTCTGAGCTCTGATTTCCGAGTGGAATTCTAAATTCTGAGTTCTGAGTTCTGAATTCTGAGTTCTGAAATCTGAGCTGTGAGTTCTAAGTCTGAATTCTGAGTTTTCAGATCTGATTCCTGAATTCTGCGTTGTTCTGAGTTGTGAAATCTGAGTTCTGAGGAGGTCTGAGTGCTAAGATCTGAATTCAGAATTCTGAGTTCTGAATTGCGAGTTCTGAGTTCTGAATTCTGAGTATGGGTTTTGAGTTCGATATTCTATTTTCTGAGTGAGTTAGAATTTCGAACTTAAGTGTTCAGAATTCAGAATTCAGAATTCAGAAATCCTAGTTATGAGTTCTGAACACTGCATTCTGAGTTCTAATATTGAATTCTCGTGTCTGAGTTCAGAATTCTGAGTGCTGAATTTGGAGTTCTGAGGTGTGAGATTTATCTCTGAATTCAGAATTCTGAGTTCTGAATTGTGAGTTCTGAGTTCTGAATTCTGAGTATGGGTTTTGAGTTCTGAATTCTAACTTCTGAATGAGTTAGAATTTCGAAGTTCTGAGTTCAGAATTCAGAATTCTGAATTCCTAGTTCTGAGTCCTGAATTCTTTGTTGTGCTGAGTTGTGAATTCTGAGTTCTGACGAAGTCTGAGTTCTAAGATCTGAATTCAGAAATCTGATTTCTGAATTGCGAGTTCTGAGTTCTGAAATCTGAGTATGAGTTTTGAGTTCTGAATTCTAAGTTCTGAGGTGTGAGTTTGAAATTCTAACTTCTATGTTCAGAATTCAGAATTCAGAATTCAGAAATCCTACTTATGAGTTCTGAACACTGCATTCTGAGTTGTAATTTTGAATTCTGATCTCTGAGCTCAGAATTCTGAGTTTTGAATTTGCAGTTCTGAGCTGTGAGTTTTATCTCTGAATTCCGAATTCTGAGTTCTGACTTCTGAATTCCAAATTCTGAGTTCTGAATTCTGAATTCTGTTGTGTGTGTTCTAGTTTAAATTTCTATGTTTTGAGGTCTGAGTTCTGAATTCAGTGTGGAGCTGAATTGTAATTTCTGATTTCAGAATTCTGAGTTCTGGGTTCTGAATTCTGAGTTCCGAATTACGTGTTCTGTGTTCTGAATTCTGAGTTCTGTGTTCAGATTTGAATTCTGAATTTTTAGTTTTGAGTTTTAAGATCTGAATTCTGAATTTCTAGTTCTGAATCCTGAACTCTGAGTTATTAGTTCTGAGCTCTGATTTCTGAGTGGAATTCTAAATTCTGAGTTCGTGTTCTGAATTCTGAGCTGTGAGTTGTAAGTTTGAATTCTGACTTTTGAGTTCTGAGTTCTTAATTCTGTGTTGTTCTGAGCTGTGAAATCTGAGTTCTGAGGAGGTCTGAGTGCTAAGATCTGAATTCAGAATTCTGAGTTCTGAATTTCGAGTTCTGAGTTCTGAATTCTGAGTATGGGTTTTGAGTTCTGAATTCTAAGTTGTGAGTGACTTAGAATTTCGAAGTTCTGTGTTCAGAATTCAGAATACAGAATTTCTACTTCTGAGTCCTGAATTCTTTGTTGTGTTGAGTTGTGAAATCTGAGTTGTGAAGAGGTCTGAGTTCTAAGATCTGAATTCAGAAATCTGAGTTCTGAATTGCGAGTTCTGAGTTCTGAATTCTGAGTATGAGTTTTGAGTTCTGAATTCGGAATTCAGAAGTGTGAGTTCAAATTTTAATTTCTTTATTTTGAGTTCTGTGTTCTCAATTCTGAGTTCTGTGTTCAGAATTTGAATTCTGAATTGTTAGTTCTGAGTTTTAAGATCTGAATTCTGAATTGCTAGTTCTGAATCCTGAACTCTGAGTCCTGAATTCTGAGTTATTAGTTCTGAGCTCTGAATTCCGAGTAGAATTCTAAATTCTGAGTCCTGGATTCTGAGTTCTGAGTTCTGAATTCTGAGCTGTGAGTTCTAAGTCTGAATTCTGAGTTTTGAGTTCTGAGTCCTGAATTCTGTTTTGTGCTGAGTTGTGAAATCTGAGTTCTGAGGAGGTCTGAGTTCTAAGATCTGAATTCAGAATTCTGAGTTCTGAATTGCGAGTTCTGAGTTCTGAATTCTGAGTATGAGTTTTGAGTACTGAATCCCAAGTTCTGTGTTCAGAATTCAGAATTCTGAATTCCTAGATCTGAGATCTGAGTTCTGAACTCTGAGTTATAAGTTCTGATTTTGATTCTGATCTCTGAGCTTAGAATTCTGAGGTTTGAATTTGGAATTCTGAGCTATGAGTTTTATCTCTGAATTCTGAATTTTGAGTTCTGAATTCTTACCTGAGTTCTGAGTTCTGAGTTATGAATTCTGAGCTGAATTCTGAATTTTGAGTATGAGCTTTGAGCTCTGAATTGCAAATTCTGAGGTGTGAGTTCAAATTTTAATTTCTTTGTTTTGAGTTCTGGGTTCTGAATTCAGTATGGAGCTGAATTGTAATTTCTGATTTCAGAATTCTGAGTTCTGGGTTCTGAATTCTGAGTTCTGAATTACGAGTTTTGTGTTCTGAATTCTGAGTTCTGTGTTCAGATTTGAAATCTGAATTTTTAGTTCTGAGTTTTAAGATCTGAATTCTGAATTTCTAGTTCTAAATCCTGAACTCTGAGTCCTGAATTCTGAGTTATTAGTTCTGAGCTCTGAATTCCGAGTGGAATTCTAAATTCTGAGTTTTGAGTTCTGAATTCTGAGTTATTAATTCTGAGTCCTGAATTCTGTGTTGTGCTGAGTTGTGAAATCTGAGTTCTGAGGAGGTCTGAGTTCTAAGATCTGAATTCAGAATTCTGAGTTCTGAATTGCGAGTTCTGAATTCTGAATTCTGAGTATGAGTTCGGAGTACTGAATCCCAAGTTCTATGTTCAGAATTCAGAATTCTGAATACCTAGTTATGAGATCTGAGTTCTGAACTCTTCATTCTGAGTTCTAATATTGAATTCTGATCTCTGAGCTCAGAATTCTGAGTGCTGAATTTGGAGTTCTGAACCATGAGTTTTATCTCTGAATTCTGAATCCTGAGTTCTGATTTCTGAATTCCAAATTCTGAGTTCTGAATTCCGAATTCTGAGGTGTGAGTTCGAATTTGAATTTCTTTGTTTTGACTTCTGACTTCTGAATTCAGTGTGAAGCTGAATTGTAATTTCTGATTTCAGAATTCTGAGTTCTGGGTTCTGAATTCTGATTTCTGAATTATGAGTTCTGGGTTCTGAATTCTGAGTTCTGTGTTCAGATTTGAATTCTGAATTCTGCATTGTTAGTTCTGAGTTTTAAGATCTGAATTCTGAATTGCTAGTTCTGAATTCTGAACTCCGAGTCCTGAATTCTGAGTTATTAGTTCTGAGCTCTGAATTCCGAGTGGAATTCTAAATTCTGAGTTCTGAATTCTGAGGTAGGAATTCTGAAATCTGAGCTGTGAGTTCTAAGTCTGAATTCTGAGTTTTGAGTTCTGAGTACTGAATCCCAAGTTCTGTGTTTAGAATTCAAAATTCTGAATTCCTAGTTCTGAGATCTGAGTTCTGAATGCTGCATTCCGAGTTCTAATTTTGAATTCTGATTTCTGAGCTCAGAATTCTGAGTTTTGAATTTGTAGTTCTGAGCTGTGAGTTTTACCTCTGAATCCAGAGTTCTGAATTCTAAATTCTTAGCTGAATTCTGAGTTCTGAGTTCTGAATTCTGAATTGAATTCTGAATTCTGAGTTCTGCATTCCGAATTCTGAGGTGTGAGTTTGAATTTGAATTTCTTTGTTTTGAGTTCTGAGTTCTGAATTCAGTGTGGAGCTGAATTGTAATTTCTGATTTCAGAATTCTGAGTTCTGGGTTCTGAATTCTGATTTCTGAATTATGAGTTCTGGGTTCTGAATTCTGAGTTCTGTGTTCAGAATTTGAATTCAGAATTGTTAGTTCTGAGTTTTAAGAACTGAATTCTGATTTGCTAGTTCTGAATCCTGAATTCTGAGTCCTGAATTCTGAGTTATTATTTCTGTGCCCTGAATTCCGAGTGGAATTCTGAATTCTGAGCTGTGAGTTCTAAGTCTGAATTCTGAGTTTTGAGTTCTGAGTCCTGAATTTTTTGTTGTGCTGAATTGTGAAATCTGAGTTCTGAGGAGGTCTGAGTGCTAAGATCTGAATTCAGAATTCTGAGTTCTGAATTGCGAGTTCTGAGTTCTGAATTCTGAGTATGGGTTTTGAGTTCTGAATTCTAAGTTGTGAGTGACTTAGAATTTCGAAGTTCTGTGTTCAGAATTCAGAATACAGAATTTCTACTTCTGAGTCCTGAATTCTTTGTTGTGTTGAGTTGTGAAATCTAAGTTGTGAAGAGGTCTGAGTTCTAAGATCTGAATTCAGAATTCTGAGTTCTGAATTGCGAGTTCTGAGTTCTGAATTTTGAGTATGAGTTCTGAGTACTGAATCCCAAGTTCTATGTTCAGAATTCAGAATTCAGCATTCGTAGTTCTGAGTTCTGAGTTCTGAACTCTGTATTCTGGGTTCTAATTTTGATTACTGATTTCTGAGCTCAGTATTCTGAGTTTTGAATTTGGAGTTCTGAGCTGTGAGTTTTATCTCTGAATCCTGAATTCTGAATTCTGAATTCTTAGCTGAATTCTGAGTTCTGAGTTCTGAGTTATGAATTCTGAGCTGAATTTTGAATTCTGAGTATGAGTTTTGAGCTCTGAATTCCAAATTCAGAGGTGTGAGTTCAAATTTTAATTTCTTTGTTTTGAGTTCTGAATTCTGAATTCTGAGTTCTGAATTATGAGTTCATGTTCTGAATTCTGTGTTCTGTGTTCAGAATTTAATTCTGAATTGTTAGTTCTGAGTTTGAAGATCTGAATTCTGAATTGCTAGTTCTGAATTCTGAACTCTGAGCCCTAATTCTGAGTTATTATTTCTGTGCTCTGAATTCCGAGTGTAATTCTGAAATCTGAGGTCTGAGTTTTAAGATCGGAGCTGTGAGTTCTAGGTCTGAATTCTGAGTTTTGTATTCTGAGTTGTGAATTCTGTCTTGTGCTGAGTTGTGAAATCTGAGTTCTGAGGAGGTCTGAGTTCTAAGATCTGAATTCAGAATTCTGAGTTCTGAATTATGAGTTCTGAGGTGTGAGTTCGAATTTGAATTTCTTTGCTTTGAGTCCTGAGTTCTGAATTCAGTGTGGAGCTGAATTATAATTTCTGATGTCAGAATTCTGAGTTCTGGGTTCTGAATTCTGATTTTTGAATATTGAGTTCTGTGTTCTGAATTCTCAGTTCTGTGTTCAGATTTGAATTCTGAATTGTTAGTTCTGAGTTTTAAGATCTGAATTCTGAATTTCTACTTCTAAATCGTGAGCTCTGAGTCATGACTTCTGAGTTACTAGTTCTGAGCTCTGATTTCCGAGTGGAATTCTAAATTCTGAGTTCTGAGTTCTGAATTCTGAGTTCTGAAATCTGAGCTGTGAGTTCTAAGTCTGAATTCTGAGTTTTCAGATCTGATTCCTGAATTCTGCGTTGTTCTGAGTTGTGAAATCTGAGTTCTGAGGAGGTCTGAGTGCTAAGATCTGAATTCAGAATTCTGAGTTCTGAATTGCGAGTTCTGAGTTCTGAATTCTGAGTATGGGTTTTGAGTTCGATATTCTATTTTCTGAGTGAGTTAGAATTTCGAACTTAAGTGTTCAGAATTCAGAATTCAGAATTCAGAAATCCTAGTTATGAGTTCTGAACACTGCATTCTGAGTTCTAATATTGAATTCTCGTGTCTGAGTTCAGAATTCTGAGTGCTGAATTTGGAGTTCTGAGGTGTGAGATTTATCTCTGAATTCAGAATTCTGAGTTCTGAATTGTGAGTTCTGAGTTCTGAATTCTGAGTATGGGTTTTGAGTTCTGAATTCTAACTTCTGAATGAGTTAGAATTTCGAAGTTCTGAGTTCAGAATTCAGAATTCTGAATTCCTAGTTCTGAGTCCTGAATTCTTTGTTGTGCTGAGTTGTGAATTCTGAGTTCTGACGAAGTCTGAGTTCTAAGATCTGAATTCAGAAATCTGATTTCTGAATTGCGAGTTCTGAGTTCTGAAATCTGAGTATGAGTTTTGAGTTCTGAATTCTAAGTTCTGAGGTGTGAGTTTGAAATTCTAACTTCTATGTTCAGAATTCAGAATTCAGAATTCAGAAATCCTACTTATGAGTTCTGAACACTGCATTCTGAGTTGTAATTTTGAATTCTGATCTCTGAGCTCAGAATTCTGAGTTTTGAATTTGCAGTTCTGAGCTGTGAGTTTTATCTCTGAATTCCGAATTCTGAGTTCTGACTTCTGAATTCCAAATTCTGAGTTCTGAATTCTGAATTCTGTTGTGTGTGTTCTAGTTTAAATTTCTATGTTTTGAGGTCTGAGTTCTGAATTCAGTGTGGAGCTGAATTGTAATTTCTGATTTCAGAATTCTGAGTTCTGGGTTCTGAATTCTGAGTTCCGAATTACGTGTTCTGTGTTCTGAATTCTGAGTTCTGTGTTCAGATTTGAATTCTGAATTTTTAGTTTTGAGTTTTAAGATCTGAATTCTGAATTTCTAGTTCTGAATCCTGAACTCTGAGTTATTAGTTCTGAGCTCTGATTTCTGAGTGGAATTCTAAATTCTGAGTTCGTGTTCTGAATTCTGAGCTGTGAGTTGTAAGTTTGAATTCTGACTTTTGAGTTCTGAGTTCTTAATTCTGTGTTGTTCTGAGCTGTGAAATCTGAGTTCTGAGGAGGTCTGAGTGCTAAGATCTGAATTCAGAATTCTGAGTTCTGAATTTCGAGTTCTGAGTTCTGAATTCTGAGTATGGGTTTTGAGTTCTGAATTCTAAGTTGTGAGTGACTTAGAATTTCGAAGTTCTGTGTTCAGAATTCAGAATACAGAATTTCTACTTCTGAGTCCTGAATTCTTTGTTGTGTTGAGTTGTGAAATCTGAGTTGTGAAGAGGTCTGAGTTCTAAGATCTGAATTCAGAAATCTGAGTTCTGAATTGCGAGTTCTGAGTTCTGAATTCTGAGTATGAGTTTTGAGTTCTGAATTCGGAATTCAGAAGTGTGAGTTCAAATTTTAATTTCTTTATTTTGAGTTCTGTGTTCTCAATTCTGAGTTCTGTGTTCAGAATTTGAATTCTGAATTGTTAGTTCTGAGTTTTAAGATCTGAATTCTGAATTGCTAGTTCTGAATCCTGAACTCTGAGTCCTGAATTCTGAGTTATTAGTTCTGAGCTCTGAATTCCGAGTAGAATTCTAAATTCTGAGTCCTGGATTCTGAGTTCTGAGTTCTGAATTCTGAGCTGTGAGTTCTAAGTCTGAATTCTGAGTTTTGAGTTCTGAGTCCTGAATTCTGTTTTGTGCTGAGTTGTGAAATCTGAGTTCTGAGGAGGTCTGAGTTCTAAGATCTGAATTCAGAATTCTGAGTTCTGAATTGCGAGTTCTGAGTTCTGAATTCTGAGTATGAGTTTTGAGTACTGAATCCCAAGTTCTGTGTTCAGAATTCAGAATTCTGAATTCCTAGATCTGAGATCTGAGTTCTGAACTCTGAGTTATAAGTTCTGATTTTGATTCTGATCTCTGAGCTTAGAATTCTGAGGTTTGAATTTGGAATTCTGAGCTATGAGTTTTATCTCTGAATTCTGAATTTTGAGTTCTGAATTCTTACCTGAGTTCTGAGTTCTGAGTTATGAATTCTGAGCTGAATTCTGAATTTTGAGTATGAGCTTTGAGCTCTGAATTGCAAATTCTGAGGTGTGAGTTCAAATTTTAATTTCTTTGTTTTGAGTTCTGGGTTCTGAATTCAGTATGGAGCTGAATTGTAATTTCTGATTTCAGAATTCTGAGTTCTGGGTTCTGAATTCTGAGTTCTGAATTACGAGTTTTGTGTTCTGAATTCTGAGTTCTGTGTTCAGATTTGAAATCTGAATTTTTAGTTCTGAGTTTTAAGATCTGAATTCTGAATTTCTAGTTCTAAATCCTGAACTCTGAGTCCTGAATTCTGAGTTATTAGTTCTGAGCTCTGAATTCCGAGTGGAATTCTAAATTCTGAGTTTTGAGTTCTGAATTCTGAGTTATTAATTCTGAGTCCTGAATTCTGTGTTGTGCTGAGTTGTGAAATCTGAGTTCTGAGGAGGTCTGAGTTCTAAGATCTGAATTCAGAATTCTGAGTTCTGAATTGCGAGTTCTGAATTCTGAATTCTGAGTATGAGTTCGGAGTACTGAATCCCAAGTTCTATGTTCAGAATTCAGAATTCTGAATACCTAGTTATGAGATCTGAGTTCTGAACTCTTCATTCTGAGTTCTAATATTGAATTCTGATCTCTGAGCTCAGAATTCTGAGTGCTGAATTTGGAGTTCTGAACCATGAGTTTTATCTCTTGAATTCTGAATCCTGAGTTCTGATTTCTGAATTCCAAATTCTGAGTTCTGAATTCCGAATTCTGAGGTGTGAGTTCGAATTTGAATTTCTTTGTTTTGACTTCTGACTTCTGAATTCAGTGTGAAGCTGAATTGTAATTTCTGATTTCAGAATTCTGAGTTCTGGGTTCTGAATTCTGATTTCTGAATTATGAGTTCTGGGTTCTGAATTCTGAGTTCTGTGTTCAGATTTGAATTCTGAATTCTGCATTGTTAGTTCTGAGTTTTAAGATCTGAATTCTGAATTGCTAGTTCTGAATTCTGAACTCCGAGTCCTGAATTCTGAGTTATTAGTTCTGAGCTCTGAATTCCGAGTGGAATTCTAAATTCTGAGTTCTGAATTCTGAGGTAGGAATTCTGAAATCTGAGCTGTGAGTTCTAAGTCTGAATTCTGAGTTTTGAGTTCTGAGTACTGAATCCCAAGTTCTGTGTTTAGAATTCAAAATTCTGAATTCCTAGTTCTGAGATCTGAGTTCTGAATGCTGCATTCCGAGTTCTAATTTTGAATTCTGATTTCTGAGCTCAGAATTCTGAGTTTTGAATTTGTAGTTCTGAGCTGTGAGTTTTACCTCTGAATCCAGAGTTCTGAATTCTAAATTCTTAGCTGAATTCTGAGTTCTGAGTTCTGAATTCTGAATTGAATTCTGAATTCTGAGTTCTGCATTCCGAATTCTGAGGTG
Organism: Ochotona princeps; assembly: GCF_030435755.1. Classification (NCBI taxonomy): domain Eukaryota; kingdom Metazoa; phylum Chordata; class Mammalia; order Lagomorpha; family Ochotonidae; genus Ochotona; species Ochotona princeps. The sequence continues at coordinate 311,886 of NW_026701725.1, forward strand.
TGAGTTTGAATTTGAATTTCTTTGTTTTGAGTTCTGAGTTCTGAATTCAGTGTGGAGCTGAATTGTAATTTCTGATTTCAGAATTCTGAGTTCTGGGTTCTGAATTGTGAGCCTGAATTATGAGTTCATGCTCTGAATTCTGAGTTCTGTGTTCAGAATTTGAATTCAGAATTGTTAGTTCTGAGTTTTAAGAACTGAATTCTGATTTGCTAGTTCTGAATCCTGAATTCTGAGTCCTGAATTCTGAGTTATTATTTCTGTGCCCTGAATTCCGAGTGGAATTCTGAATTCTGAGCTGTGAGTTCTAAGTCTGAATTCTGAGTTTTGAGTTCTGAGTCCTGAATTTTTTGTTGTGCTGAATTGTGAAATCTGAGTTCTGAGGAGGTCTGAGTGCTAAGATCTGAATTCAGAATTCTGAGTTCTGAATTGCGAGTTCTGAGTTCTGAATTCTGAGTA